>NC_057721.1:17497023-17515419 GCF_004010195.1 Chiloscyllium plagiosum | reverse complement strand
TAAAGGAGGCGGCCATCTGGTGTGTTCTATGGTGGAACCGCTCCTGGGAGCAGATACGGCGGAGGAATTGGGAATACGGGATGGCATTTTTGCAAGAGGTAGGGTGGGAAGTGGTGTAATCCAGGTAGCTGTGGGAGTCGGTGGGTTTGTAGAAAATGTCAGTGTCAAGTCTGTCGTCACTGATGGAGATGGAGAGGTCCAGGAAGGGGAGCCAGGTGTCGGAGATGGTCCAGGTAAATTTAAGGTCAGGGTGGAATGTGTTGGTGAAGTTGATGAATTGCTCAACCTCCTCGCGGGAGCATGAGGTGGCGCCAATGCAGTCATCAATGTAGCGGAGGAAGAGGTGGGGAGTGGTGCCGGTGTAATTATGGAAGATCAACTGTTCTACGTAGCCAACCAAGAGACAGGCATAGCTGGGGCCCATATGTGTGCCCATGGCTACCCCTTTGGTCTGGAGGAAGTGGGAGGATTCAAAGGAGAAATTGTTAAGGGTGAGGACCAGTTCGGCCAAACGAATGAGAGTGTCGGTGGAAGGGTACTGTTGGGGACGTCTGGAGAGGAAGAAACGGAGGGCTTGGAGGCCCTGGTCATGGCGGATGGAGGTGTAGAGGGATTGGATATCCATGGTGAAGATGAGGCGTTGGGGGCCAGGGAAACGGAAGTCTTGGAGGAGGTGGAGAGCGTGGGTGGTGTCTCAAACGTATGTGGGGAGTTCCTGGACTAGGGGGGATAGGACAGTGTCGAGGTAGGTAGAGATAAGTTCAGTGGGGCAGGAGCATGCTGAGACAATGGGTTGACCAGGGTTTTTACCTAACTTATTACACTTTACAAGCTGGTGTGCAGGGTGATGATTGCTCCCAACATCATCTTTAAATGGAAGAAATTTGTGTGGTCGAGGAAAACTGTTAGCTGATCTAAATAAAAGAGTAATTTATAATTAACAACCAGTTTTATCAAAAAACTGGTTGTGTTAATTTTTGGGCCGTTTCATGGAAGTCTTCTCTCCATGAGCTCCAGCTATTTACCTCACACAGTTCTCTGCTTCTCACCACACTGCAATGATACTACTCTCAGATCATCTTGCTCCCACCAACAATGGAAGCACTCCCCATTGCTGTGACCTGTCGGGATTCTCAGTGCCATTGCTGTCTGTAAAGACGAACTGTTCACCAGGTCAATTGCTGACATTCAGGAGCTGATCTTCACAATGCACAGAGTGGGAGGTGAACTAAAACGAAAAGTTTTTGAGGGCAAATTGATGGCATGGGTGACAATTCATTGGAAATGGAAGCTCACATTTGTAAATGTATTGCTATTTTATATCATCACCCTCTCTGATTGACCGTAAATGTATCTACATCTGCAAGAATGGAGCTATACAGGGTCCAGTCCTTGGTGCTACACCAGGCTAGAGTACTGTTACAGCAAGTGCTGCTGTTTTCTTAATGGCCAGCATTGTATAAAATGTTGTCATATCCAGCCCGGAACAATATTCCACCCTGTTGACTGATTTGGAAAGACTGCCCCTGACTGATGATTGACCATCTTCTCTGATCTTTGGGAAGCTCACCAGCAGATTTACTACAAATCACCTGACTGGTTGCACTGGACCTGTGGAACTGACTCAGGCCTTCTCCACAGACTCGAATAATGCAGAGCCCCTGACACTGCAGTAAGCGGCCAACTGGCCAGTTTCTCGGATCTGCACTGATAACAGATGACTTATAATGCCATTGCCTCCTGACTGGTCCCACTTAACGTGTTTTCTCCTGTCCAACTTTAAGACACAGCCATTTGGTAGAAGTACATGCAGTGTGTTTGCCACTTAAGCTTGTGGCGCATACATTAAGTGTGACATTGGTATAGCAGAGTATCATGCAGCAACATGTCCATCCCCTTGTCTGATCAATGATAGCATCCAGGACAAGCTGCCTGGTTTTGTGTCTGTGTTAAAGGGCAAGTCAAGAGTCAATACACCCTGCTGCAATCCATGAGATGGCTGTTTGTCCTCACACTCAAGCAGCCCAACACGAGCAATACAATGCAAAGTATCATAGAGTCATAGAGATGTACAGCACGGAAACAGACCCTTTGGTCCAACCCATTCATTCCGACCAGATGTCCCAACCCAATCTAGTCCCACCTGCCAGCACCCGGCCCATATCCCTCCAAACCCTTCCTATTCATATACCCATCCAAGTGCCTTTTAAATGTTGCAATTGTACCAGCCTCCATCACATCCTCTGGCAGCTCATTCCCTACACGTCCCACCCTCTGAGTGAAAACATTGCCCCTTAGATCTCCTTTATATCTTTACCCTCTCACCCTAAACCTATGCCCTCTCGACTCCCCCACCCCAGGGAAAAGACTTTGTCTATTTATCCTATCCATACCCCTCATGATTTTATAAACCTCTATAAGGTCACCCCTCAGCCTCTGACACTCCAGGGACAACAGCCCTAGCCTATTCAACCTCTCCCTATAGCTCAAGTCCTCCAACCCTGGCAACATCCTTGTAAATCTTTTCTGAACCCTTTCAAGTTTCACAACATCTTTCCGATAGGAAGACGACCAGAATTGCATGCAATATTCCAACAGTGGCCTAACCAATGTCCTATACAGCCACAACATGACCTCCCAACTCCTGTACTCAATACTCTGACCAATACAGGAAAAAAACCAAACGCCTTCTTCACTATCCCACCTACCTGCGACTCCACTTTCAAGGAGCTATGAACCTGCACTCCAAGGTCTCTTTGTTCAGTAACACTCCCTAGGACCTTATACACTCCCCAGTGTATAAGTCCTGCTAAGATTTGCTTTCCCAAAATGCAACACCTCACATTTATCTGAATTAAACTGCATCTGCCGCTTCTCAGCCCATTGGCCCATCTGATCAAGATTCTATTGCAATCTGAGGTAACTTTCTTCGCTGTCCACTACACCTCCAATTTTGGTGTCATCTGCAAAATTACTAACTATACCTCTTATGTTCACATCCAAATCATTTATATTAATGATGAAAAGTAGTGGACCTAGCACCAATTCTTGTGGCATTCTACTGGTCACAGACCTCCAGTCTGAAAACAGCCCTCCACCACCACCCTCTGTCTTCTACCTTTCAGCCAGTTCTATATCCAAATGGCGAGTTCACCATGTATTCCATGAGGTCTAACCTTGCTCACCAGGCTCCCATGGGGAACCTTGTCGAACGCCTTACTGAAGTCCATATAGATCACATGTACTGCTCTGCCCTCATCAATCCTCTTTGTTACTTCTTCAAAAAACTCAATCAAGTTTGTGAGACATGATTTCCCACACACAAAGCCATGTTGACTATCCCTAATCAGTCCTTGCCTTTCCAAATACATGTACATCCTGTCCCTCAGGATTCCCTCCAACAACTTGCCCACTACCGACGTCAGGCTCGCTGGTCTATAGTTCCCTGGTTTGTCCTTACCACCTCTCTTAAATTGTGGCACCAGTACAATCTAAAGTGCAGAGTTGAGTGGGTGAGCAGTAATCTAAGCGATTCGGAGATGAGGCTGGTTGAGTGTCTATTGCCAGCATTTGTGGGTGAAGGAGGTGATCGCTAGCCATGGAGTATGCCCTGAGATGTTGGGGGCAGCTGGTCAAAGTGCGGTCAGGAGGGGCAAGTGGTGAGCTGGAGCCTCTGGGTCCATGCTCCAACCTTTGCGTCGAGAATTCTTGGCATCAAGTTTCTGCCATGTGTGAGAATAGCAAACTCACAGGTAAAATGAGAATAGATTATAATGAGAGGCTAATTTATGAAAATGAGTTTCCCACTGCTCACTAGTGAGATCTCATCTTGAAACTCAAACCTGACAAAATTTCTTGATGTTGAGAACCTTATTGTTCCAATCATGCCATTCTTTGCTAACTGACTTGCCAATATCCATAACAACTAGCTACAGGTCATATTGCTACGATAGACATAGTTACAGATTTTGAGCAAGACTGGATATTAGGTCTCCTGCCTTTGAGGTCTTAGGTTTGTATAACATTATTATACAACACCTATCCACACTTTTGACCCCATTATTAATATTATACTTTTATATTGGCCAATACCCCATCTCCTTCCATGTCTCTGACTTGATAAATGTAGGTGATCTCGAGGTTTCACTAATCTCCCAGAATGCATTCTCCGGCCCTGGAAGACTGGCAGTTTGCTTGGAGGGAAACCATTGTCTTTAATTCTCTTCCAGTCTGTCTGAGCTCTGAAGGTCTCTTTAAACTGGACATCTCATCTCTTTGATTACCTTCTCAGAATATGTCCTCCCTGATGAAATAGACAGTTTATCATTTGCATTAACCTCTTTCTCTGGAAAAAGGTAATTACTTCCCTGCAGTATCTTAAATTATTGGACATTGATGTCTACGGAATAAAATGCATCGCATCTCATCTGCAATCTATATCGGCAGATTTTCATTCTCAATTGATTTGTAGATTTTGTGAAACATGTAAATGTTTCATTTCAGTATGTTGATTGATTTGGACTCTCTGCTTCACCTTCAGTGATTGCATTATTGGTGAAACCAAGACATTCGGTTCCTCAGTTCTGCTGCTTGAGGACTGCTTCTGGTTTGCCAGGACCTCTGTCATAATCACTAAGGATTCTTTCTGGGAAAATAGTAAGTCAAGTATTCCACTTGAACCTGTCTCTTCCACATCACCTCAGCAGCTAACAGCAGCCTTGGATCTGACACATCTATTTGTTCACCAAGCCATGTTGCGCTCCGAGTTACATTAGGTATAGGCTTGTCAAATCATTCAAGTGGAGTGTATTGCTCATTGGCTATGACATTGTGTGGTTTTCCTTGCAAATCTGAAGACTCTTGCAGTCTGAATGTTCTTCAATGTTGATTGCCGTGGAAAACATTTGTGCCAATCCAGAATAGTCACAGGTTCCCAACTTATTGATAGTATGAAATAAATTTCTTACGCCAACATAACTAATTTTAATGGATTCTGCTTTTTGTCTAAGTCCCACAATGAGTGTTGGGAGTCCTATGAAATCTTCTATCAGCTGTCCTTTAACTAGCTGACCTTTGGCTGTTTGTAGTTTAACTCCTTGATGTCAAGACATGCCTTCCTACTAAAAAATGAGAATTCTTGATTGTGAAGTAGGTATAGGGTTGTTTCAATTTGGTGTCCACTGTGTTGGAGAATTGCTTGTAGCATACATTTGATCTTGTGTGCTCTGCCTCCTAGGCTATGTAATGCAATGTAGACAGTGTTTTCTTAACCACAAAATTAAGTCCTCCTTGTAATACTCGTTCTGACCACCATGTTTTTCTCGTGTGATAATATATTTTGCTTGTTTAAAAAGACTTTTATTTCACAGTCCTAGCAATTCTGCTGTCAGTGGAAAAATGCAGCATTCATGGGAATCTCTCATCCAAGACCATTCAGCCTGGAAAAAGAAACATCTGCAAAGGTGCCAGTCTTTTAGAATGTCTTTTACAGGCTGAATATGGAGGGCATCCACAAACAACAGAAGGAGCTGGTGAAAATCTAAGCATCCCCACCATTTCCTTCATCGAACACCACCTGCCCTGCGCCTCCAGAATTCGACTGTTTGTCCCTCACCGAGAGGCAACAGACAGGCATCCTGCGATCTTTCCTGAAATGTGCAGTCACTCAGTAGTGCACTCAGCACTGACTGCATTCAATTACTCATTCAATTACAGGGCAGCATGAAGTGTGTACACTGCCTCCATCGCTAAACAGGAACACAGGCTAATCACTCATCGCTACTCCTGTGTTCAATTAGTGGCATTGTCCAACATTTTTCCCTTATGTTTTCATGAGCTTTGAATTAAGAAGTCTACCAATCAAATGCATTCCCCAACTGAAAGTCATTACAGCTTGAGTGACATGACAATAAGTAGGTCCATCTGGTCATTCAGTTTAGTCTGACTGATCTCAACACTAACCTTGTAATTATGTGACACTCGTGCCCACAGGCTTCAATTTGTGGAGGCCTGAATTGTGTTATTGTGACTGAGGCACTGTAGCTGTGTGCAGATTTGCTGTGACAACTTAGGAAAGAAGTAGGCATGTTTGCTCCCAAAGTTTAAAAGTAATTGATCAAAATGTGTTTCTAGGATTTCAGACTTCAGAATTAGATGGTTTGGTTGAAAATGGCAAAGAATGAATGGATTTCTGACCAAAACTATAACCCACTGATGTCTAGCAATCTTCTGTTGTCAATTTATTGATATAGTTTTTCCTTGCAATTTTGACTTGATGCTGAAAAAATGTGAGAATGGGGAGAATCAGAAGATTGTATTGTTACATGAATATTAAAGCGGTATAGACTTGTAAAATGTCACATAAGTGGTCAAAAATTCTGAGTAGTTGTCAAAGAACCAAACGTCATTTGCCAAGTCGAAAGAGAGGAGTAGCTGGAAAGGGGTGGCACAGTGGCTTGCACTGCTGTCTCACAGCATCAGGGACTGGGTTCGATTCCAGCCTTGAGCGACTGTCAGTGTGGAGTTTGCACATTCTCCCTGCGTCTGTGTGGGTTTCCTTTGGGTGCTCCACTTTCCTTCCACAATCCAAAGATGTGCAGGTTCGGTGAATTGATCATGCTAAATTGCCCATAGTGCTCAGAGAATGTGTGGGTTAGGTGCATTAGTTAGGGGTAAATGTAGGGGAACGGGTCTGGGTGGGTTACCCTTCAGAGAGTTGGTGTGGACTTGGTGAGCTGAAGGGCCTGTTTGTTCTAATACTGGTGAGCAGATTGTCATAAGCAAGTGCATTGTGAAAATGTTTCAATAGTTTTTGAATTTTGCTGTTTCATGAGGATCAAAAATATCTGGACTTCTTTAAAGAAAATCATGAATAAAATGCTAATAGCTGCATCAAAGGCAAAGTTTATCAGATGGCAAGTTCCTTCCTTATAGAGCATGACAACCGTCCATTGATTGCAAGCGCACATTCCAGATGACAGCATTTTATTTCAGATTTATTTAGCAGAAGTGTAATTCCCCAGTTGATGTAATTTGGCTTGAACTCATGTTTCTAGATTGTTAGTTTAGTATTGGTCAGGTAATATCACCAATACGTAACTGATCTCAGTGTGTCATTGATTTAGTGAATTCATTACATTCTTCTGCTGACCTGTGCTTTCAAACTTTGTGGCAAGTACATCTTTCAGAACGTGATTGGGACCTTACGGAAGTAATTCTCCATGTGGAGGTAATCTTTTGCACGTAGCCTTCTGAAGAAGGGTTATACCCAAAATGTCGACTTCTCCACCTCCTGATACTGCCTGGTTTGCTGTGTTCTTCCAGCCTCCTGCTTGTCTACCTCAAATTCCAGCATCTGCAGTTTTTTTTTCCTCTAACACAGTGTTCTCCTCAAGTTATTTGAGAGTATTAAGGAGTCTTAACCAGCTATGATCAGAAATCAGTATTTATACCTAGAGAAGGAAAAAAAATACATTGAGAGTTTGTTTTTAATTGCAGAATGATCTAATAGCCAGAATGAAATACTTCCCTGTCACTTTAGTATTTTGCACTTCCTGCAAAAACAAAGAAGTAATATGTACTCCATTGTCAGTCACAGAACTATGACCCAGGACATGAGAAAGGAGGAACAAAAACAACAGAGGTTGATAATTCAATAATCAAAAGACTAGTGGATGAAGACGGTTAGTGTGATTAAGATTTCCTTTCCTCAGACAGAATAAGAGTGTCAGTTCAAAGTTCATCATCTCATGATATTTATACCAACATTGCATGGTTACAGCACAAACCTGTTAAGTTCCAATCTGCCTGACCTGTAGTGATCCCACCTTCCCCAGAGCGTATGGCAAAGTCCAAGGAATGTATAGTGCCCTGACCTGCACCATTTTTCTAGCCTTCCTTCATCTGCTGTACTCTATTCCTATACTCACTGGATGTGGCATTGGGAGTAATCTGGATTGCTACCTTTGTCAACAAGTTTGGACAGAGAAGACAATGATGGTGCAACAACATTGCAAATCATATCCCATGACAACCTTTGTTCTTTGTTCTTCACCTACACAGTCACTCGGAATAACTTGCAAAGATCAATTTTTGTGTCGGACTTGTAACCAAAGGGAAATGTACCAAAATTACATTTTTGCACCACTGAAGTGCAAAATAATTTCGTTTGGAAGAAACACAAAAAAATCCTCACTCCAACAGACGAACTAAAATCAAAGCAGCAAATTGCTCTCATAGTGATTTCATGAAAGATTAAAATTATCGGGATTATTTTGTTTAGAACACCAATGTAACCATGCAAACAGTATTGGATAAATAAACCAATCAAGAAGTCATTCGGTAGAAAAGTTTATACCACTTCACTATCTTGCTCCCTCGTGCCTCAAATACTTTACCAACCATATAATAAAACTGTCCGAAAATCTAATACCTAAAAGGCATTATGTATCCATACTGCTACGTTCCTTCTATCCTTATTACTTAACAAATTTAACAAGGTGAGATAATTAGGTTTAGCATACAACGATCATAACCTTTCGCAACGGAACTGATGAACTAGCTCAAAAACAATCCCACTTAGAAACTATTTACAAAACCAATAAACTACCAGTTTAACTCTTAAAATCAGCTGCAGATGTATGTCATAAATAAAATTTTCTTTGTATGTCCGTGGAAGATGACCCACCATCTTTGCTGTTGTCTATTTTAGTGTCTGTCGTGTCAAAGGCAGCACCTGTCCAAAGATAATGCCAGAAATAAACAACTGAATATCCATTGTCCCCTTTACCTGACTGCCGAAGGACACTTATACAAGTAATTGATGCCAGAAAACAACTTGCAGCAAGAAATGAGGGCAACAGCTATGAGTCTGAATATTTTTTGTGTGAAATTCACATGGGCAAGCCATTGCTACACAGATAGGTGCACTTGGAAGTCATTTTAATATCTCCGTTAGGAGATTGTTTGAATCATATTATTTAATAAGCCATAAGCAGCTTTCTTTTATTGTTTTAGTGTGTACTGGATGGAGGCTGTTTTCTGATTTTTAACAATCACCGAGGGAGAAAGTTGATTGTAAGTGCTTCCAATTCTAGACTCAGTGATAAAGGGGAAATCATGTTGTAATTTCAGTTGCCAGCTTAATCCAGCAGAAATGATTTTTTGAACCGTAGCAATGTTGTGCATCAGAATTAGGCCAAGTGGAAAAACAAAATTAAGTGTAGCTTTTCAGTAGATAGAACATGATTATTTTAGTAATAGTGCTTAATTGGAATTATAATCCCTAATATGCTAAAGCTGTAATTCTTATTATTTTGGATGCCTCAATTAATGCAGAGTAGGTCGACCACGTGAAAAATTAAATTCAGCTGTTTCAGATCAGAGCTAATGGGAGATATTGTCTTGTGCAACTGTTGTTTTTTAGGATGAATCAGAAGTCACACAAGTACCCTTAACAAAACAATTGGTGCAGTAAAAATAACATTGCAAAAAAGTTGTCTTGAAGGGAATCAGTGATATTTTGCTTCTAAATATGATACCTCACTAAAACAATCTTTTTCAATTCATAGAGTGGTTTAGTGTGTATGTAATGTAAAATAAGTTATGATGTATGGACGGAATTTCAACCCACTGGTTTCCTGTTGAATAGAAACTGTTATTGAGCAAAGCATTTAGTGGGTGTACTCTTCTTGATCAACTAGAAATCAAGAAGTAAGATCTTGCACACTGAGAGTTATTTGACATAAATGTCTTATTACAAAGATGCATATTGCCCAACTTAACATGAATACAGTTAATGGAGATCCTCCATCATTACTGATAAGTGCATCGTCAAGGAGCCCTAGAAACACTGGAGGCAATAGGAATCAGGGCAAAAGGTCTTCACTGATTGGAATCATATCAGCCACAAAGGAAGATAGTTGTGATTGGTGGAGGTCAGTCATCTCAGCTCAAGGATATCTCTGCAGGAGTTCCTCAGAGCAGTGACCTTGACTCAACCATCTCCAGCTACTTCATCAGTGACTCCCCCTTCATCACAAGGTCAGATGTTTGCTAATGATTGCATAATGTTCAGCATGATTTGCCATTTCTCAGCTACTAAAGCTGTCTACATCCAAATATAGCAGGATCAGAACAATATCCAGGTTTGGGCTAACAAGTAGGAAGTAACGTTCATACCATGCAATTGCTTGGCAATGACCATCTTCAATAAGAGACAAGTTAACCATAGTCTCATAAGGTTCACTGAACCCCTCCCCTCCCTGTCAACATCCTAGTAGTTATCATTGACCAGACATTGAACCAGATTAGCCATATGTAGGTTCTGTGGCTCCAAGGCTGGGAATCCTGTAGTGACTAACTCTCCTCCTGACTTCCCAAAGCCTGTTCACCATCTACAAGTTAACAGTGTGATGGAATACTCCCCTCTTGCCTGGATAACTCCAGCTTGAACAACACTCAAGAAACTTAGCATCCAGGAAAATCTGCCCACTTGATTGGCACCACATCTACAAACATTCCTTCCATCCTCCACCGATGCACTGTAGCAGCAATGTGTACTATCTATAAAATGCACTGTAGACGGCACCTTATGAACCCATAACCACAATCATCTTGAATCACAAGGGCAGCAGATACTTGGGAACACCACCACCTGACCTGGAAATATGTCACAGTTTCTTCACTATCACTGGGTCAGAAACCTGGATCTCCCTGACCACATTGTGGGTCTGCCTACAACAGATGGACTGTAGCTGTTCATGAAGGCAGCTCAGCACCACCTTCTCAAACACATACTAGGGACAGGCAGTGAATGTTGGCATAGACAGCAACACCACATACCATGAATGAAGCAAAAGAAAATAATGATATGAAAATGGTTCAGGCACTTGTTCCATTGGGAGCAGAAGGACATTGGAAGATGATTTACTTCAGACATCGCTTCTGCTCCATTGGAATGGCATGGGGAAAGGTGCACATTTGTCCAACAATTCAGATGGACAGTGGTAAATGCACCTCAACAGTGCAGTTGGACCCTATTTTCAGATTATAGAATAGTCTCCTGTCTGGGTTTACAGTAAGTGGATGCTTGTCTCTACAAGGTTCAATTCCAGCCTCGGGTGACTGTCTGTGGCGTTTGCACGTTCTCCCTGTGTCTGCGTGGGTTTTCACCGGGTGCTCCGGTTTCCTCCCACTGTCCAAAAATGTGCAGGTCAGGTGAATTGGCCATGCTAAATTGCCCACAGTGTTAGGTGCATTAGTCAGAGGGAAATGGGTCTGAGTGGGTTACTGTTCGGAGGATTGGTGTGGACTAGTTGGGCCGTAGGGCCTGTTTCCACACTGTAGGGAATCTAATCTAATCTAATCTAAACTCTACAATGGAGCAATCCCCTCAGACGTTTGGGCTCTAAGTACTTGTTGATAATTATATTATACTTCAGTAATCCTTGAAAAAAATACAACAAGGTAACTAACAATGTTTAGACTTGAAATTATGTAGAAAGTTGTTTCCTTTATTCAGTTATTGCATCAAATCCCATACAAGTCATTCAGAACTGAAAAGCACAGTGGTAGTGTCCCTACCATGGACTGGGAGGGCCAGGTTCAAGACCCACCTGCTCCAGAGCTGTTATTAAATAGGTTGATCAGAAAGATAGGTTAGATAAAAAGAAATGAAACCAGAGCAATAGGCAGATGGAATTTACTTCATCGATGGTAGATGGGTTGGATCTGGGTGGGATGCTCTTCAGAGGGTCAGAGTGGGGCCGGATGGGCCAAATGGCCTGCTTCCACATTCTATGATTCTAATCTTCAACGTAGTACAGTGTTTTCTGATTAAATTTTACAATTTGGAGCAAGTTAGAAGGTTTTCCTGAACAAATAATCCACGTTTTGGCAATGCCTCAACATTTTTATGTTACTCATTAGAGTTATTCCAGACTTTATAAGTAATCATATATTTCAGACATTTTTTGTGAATGAATGAGTGAATGATTTTATTGTCATGTGTATTTTAGTCAGAAATACAATAAAATACAGTGAAAAGTCTTTATTCATCGCCACGGTATGGTGCCAATTTGATTGTTTAAGAGAAAAGTGAAAAGATATCGCTGAAAGAGATCCATACCCATAGGGAGGGCCTCAACTGGGACTTTGGGTTCATGTCACACTACAGGTGACCACCGTTGCACTGTACACACACAGCCAGGCACTTCTATACACACACATATGCACGGACACACGCATACACAGACACTCACAATACACTCTCTCACACTCATAACCCCTCACCCCAGACAGACAGACAGACAGAGGCACACACAAAAGCCCACATGCACACATATATACATTTGTGGGGTAAATTTGTAATTGCAGAGTTACATTGTACTTTGCTCAAAAACTGCATGAATCCATGTAAGACTCTACGAACTCACTTTTTAGATTAGAATCATTCTAAACATTATGGCACAGAGAGAGAACACAGGGGGCTAACTGCTGCCTCACAGTGACAGGGTCCCAGTTCGATTCCAGCTTTGGGTGACTGCCTGTGTGGAGTTTGCACATTCTCCCCGTGTCTGCATGGGTTTCCTCTGGGTGTCCAAAGATGTGCAGGTCAGGTGAATTGGCCGTGCTAAATTGTCCACAGTGTTAGGTGCATTAGTCAGAGGGAGGTGGGTCTGGATGGGTTACTCTTTGAAGGTTAGGTGTGGACTGGTTGGGCCGAAGGGCCTGTTTCCACACTGTAGGGAATCTAATCTAATATTATCTGGCTAACACCAATTGTTACAGTTAACCTGAGAATGTAACTTTTAAAAAAAACGTTTTGTGATTTATACATGAAAGAAGTGAAACTATCATGGTATTCGAACAGATGAAAGACTCAACAAACAATCAAGGTATTTTTCAGTTACATCACACTGTAAACTTTTGCTATAAATTCTGTGTCTTACAATTGTATCCTCCACAACCACCTGATGAAGGAACAGCGCTCCGAAAGCTAGTGGTTCCAAATAAACCTGTTGAACTATAACCTGGTGTTGTGTGATTTTTAACGCTGAAAGAGAAGTCCGTCTACATTCAATTTCTGAGCTGCTCAAAATCACCACTGACTAACTGCCATCTGTGCCAGGCCCAACTACCGAAGCCTTTTTTGACCACATACTAGTGGTTTGCCATGTGATTATTCTTTTTCATTTTTCTTCTCATCTTTAATGTTTCATATTGCAGCATTTTTGTCCTTTGACCTGACAGAATGCAGCAGAGTTGTTTTCCCCTGTGCAGTTGCCATAAGCATTTGAATCTGTGCATATGTAGGACACATCTGGAGAAGGATAGGGTAGAGTAGGCTGTGCCCTAGTGCTATTATCCAGAGACCCAGATAATTTTGTGGGGAAAGGGGTTCAAATCCCACCATGGCAGAAGGTGGAATTTGAATTTAATAATAATTTAGAAATAAGAGTCTGATGATGAGTATCCAATCTTTGCCCCTTGAAAGAAAAAGCCAATCTGGTTCACAAATGCCTCCATGTGACACCAGACCCACAGCAATGCAATTGACTTTTAACTTCCCCCTCTGGGCAATTACAAATGGGTAATAAATGCTGCTCTAGGCAGTGACCCCCTTATCCTGTGAACGAACACGGCGGCACGGTGGCACAGTGGTTAGCACTGCTGCCTCGCAGCGCCAGAGACCCGGGTTCAATTCCCGATGGGTAATAAATGCTGCTCTAGGCAGTGACCCCCTTATCCTGTGAACGAACACAAAAAAGAGGAATTAAAGCTTATCACCACCCTATGTCCCCTCTCACCCCACCTATTCCGACCCCCAGATCAACCACGTTATAACAAATAAAAAATGAAAGAACCGTGGCTGTACATCTGAAACAACAGAAATTGCTGGAAAAGCTCAGCAGGTCTGGCAGCATCTGTGGAGAGAAATCAGAGTTAACGTTTAAGGTTCGGTGACCCTTCCTCAGAACTACATTATAACTTTTGACCAAGACACGAGTCTAGAAACTTCTGGCAGAGACATCTTGAAATAAGAGGAATAGTTGTTTATTTTCATTATAAACGTTAATCCATAATTTATTTTCTTCCCTTCAGTAATATTTGAAATGACCACCAGGAAAACAAAATTTTGCACTCAGAGTTCCTGTGCCAAGGCTATTTAATATATATTTTGATTATTAATTCCCCTTCCAGTGTGCTGCAATCAAGAATGTATGGATTTTAACGTAAATGTCAATTAATATGATCAACTATGATTTGGGGGATGTTTATTTTAAAAAGCCTGGAGAGATTATGGTACACTTTACCAGCAGCCATGGATTCATCAGTGACTGCAAAAACCTCCTCCATAGTATCATTCCTGACAAAGGCCAAAAAATTGATGGTCTGTACTATGCAAACTTCAGCACTCCCATAGAATTGTTAAAAGAAGTCCAGAATTCAGAGAATCATCACAGCTCATTAGCCACACAACGTGAGATGGCCTATGAGGGTTTATATTGGAATCACTTAACAACCATAAAGGATGCACACCATTTAATAGTCATAAGGGAAGATGGGGAATCACTTACTGGAAATGAGCTGTGGTGACATTAGATACAAGCCAGTACACTAAACCATGACACTAATGACAGATACCATACAAAATTATGGCACTATGCAGAGTACTTTTAAAAGACAGACAAACCCTGACAGTTTAAACAGAAGTCTAAAAGCTGAATAAAATATTTTTAAATCTAATTTTTGTCAGGAATATGCTGTAGTTCTCCAAATAATATTCAGTTCCATAAGCTTTCTAACATCATGACTGTTCAAGAAAGATTATTGACATGAAACGCTAACTCTGTTCATTGATACTTTCCAACCTTTTGAGTACTTCAAACATTTTCTGTTTCTGTTTCATGATTTAATTTGATGTATTTAGCAATAAGGAGCAATGGCCTGGGAATTCCACAGTGGCACGATGAACAGAAAATATAAAACCAGGTTCTGCCTCTTTGCAGCAATCCAAGAACTGATGAAGGCTCTCCATTTCATTCCTGTCTTCACTGGAATGAACAGGCAAAGTCAACTCTTTTATCACCCTCTTCAACAAAATGAGGGGTCACT
Source organism: Chiloscyllium plagiosum (assembly GCF_004010195.1). Lineage (NCBI taxonomy): Eukaryota > Metazoa > Chordata > Chondrichthyes > Orectolobiformes > Hemiscylliidae > Chiloscyllium > Chiloscyllium plagiosum. The sequence goes on along the minus strand of NC_057721.1, from coordinate 17,500,302 downwards.
TCACTTCGCGATAGTATTCGCAGAGGCACTGCACAGGGTAAAACAACAACTTTTACCTTCCAGTGATGGTATAAACAGAGATGTAGAGGAGACGTAAGAGGGCCCGATGCAAAATGAAACGAAGACGTTCTCAATAGTGGTGAAGCAGTGAAAGAAATGCTAAAGCAGGTGTGAACCATAGTGTTAAAGGTGGAGAATTTGTCCTTTCTACTAAGTGCAAAGTAAACAAGACACAAACACAACAAAAACAAATCCGAAACAACTGCAGATGTTGGAAATCAGAAACAAAAACAGAAATTGCTGGAAAAACTCGACAGGTCTGGCAGTATTTGTGGAGAGGAATCACAGTTAACATTTTGGGTCAAGGAACCCTTCTTCAGAACCCTTCAGAAAAGCAACATAGCTATGGGAAAGACACGATGGAAAATAGAACAATAATAGAGAATATTTATCTAAAGGCCAGTTTCTGAAGTTAACTGAATTCAATATTGAGACCTTGAAGCTGTGCCTAAGTGGGAAATGAGGTGCTGTTCCTCGAGCTGGTGTTGTGATTTTCCACAACATTGCGTTCAGCCACAATCTTATCCAACAGCAGAGCAGCTCATCAGGCAGACTGTCCAACTCCTGCTCTTTCTTTGTATGTTTGTGTGTTTGCATGACCTGTTAAACTTTCTGACATTTGTAGCGAGTTTGTTCAGAACCTGTTGCAGCTATTTTTAGTTTGTAGACTTGGCAAGCTATGTTCTTCATTGTTGAGGGGCATTTATTGGCAGGTAGGCTGAAACAGGCCAGAAAATGCACACAACATGAAAACTGCAATGCCATACAAGTACTCGATCAGTTACAAGCAAAATCTAATTGAACTTCAGATTGTTTTCCAGTGGCATGCTTTGATAATTTTTACTGACTGAATTAGGAGGCTTGAATGGTGTTATCAAGCAGGTGTGTTCATTTTCTTTACTTGATGGTAAATGGTTCTAAAACAATGGATCTTCAGGAAGTGACAAAAAGCGGTGGCCTTTTTTGTCAAATTCATTCTGAACTCAGGATGCAATGATTCAGACAGTTGAGCAAGTAATAAAAAAGATGACAAATTTGAAAGCTAGATCAGGTTGTGGGGGGTCTTGCCTGCTGGCTGAAAAGCTGGCAAGATGCCTGAGTCACTTCTCTTTGAAAACGGCTTGCCAGACCTTACCAGTCCTTTGGTTTGGGCTATTGGCCGAAATGGATATTTGCATGGCAAGAGCTGTGGCTAATCAAAACCAGACAGCTCTACCAAATGGCTGTTCCACCATGGAGGGGGCAGGTGGGGAGCTACATGGGGTGGGTGGATGATTGAGTGGGGACGCCCGTGAGCGTCTTGTGAAGAGTGGGTGGGTGGTGGTATTGGGATACCACAACTGGGAATAAGCGAAGAGGTTAGTCCATTGGTGCAGAAACAAAAGATGATGCCTGTGGATCAATGACTTTGACATTGTTTGGATCCAGTGTAGACGGGGAGATGGAGGAGGGATGCCAGCGCTGGCATCATTGATGACGAGCTGGCTCAGGACGGATGGACTCTCTTTAAGCTATATCTTTCTAAATTTTTTCTTATTCTTAAATTATTCAAAATGACGCTGGATTGTGGTGACAATTGAAAGCTTTTCAAAGTGTTTTGTTGTATTTATAGTATAAAATACATGTGACAATAAAATCATTTATTAATACATTCAGGTTAACTGCTAGGGTGGAGAATGGCTCTTAGTGGGCCCACACCCCCTTTCCCATTGGTAGGCCCCCAGATTGAATGGCCCAGCAACCATCTCCACACTGGTTTGCTTGTCCTCCTCTGAGTATGATGTGATCCTTGCCCACTGTTGGGTTGAAAATGCAAATATGCATCAATTGTCAGTGGTTCTGCCATTGTATTCTATTTATAAGTTCCGACTTGCTTCTTCCCTATGAGTTTCACAATCAATGTGCAATGTTTAAAAGAAAAACTTTTGTTATTTATCTAAGTCATGTTATGTGTCCAAAACCTGCAATGATGCTATTAGGGAGAATAGCATGCCTAGAGTGTGTCATGCTTCTCTGTATAAACACCATCATACTTTGGAAAAGAATAGGCCAACTCCAACTCAAAATATCTTGGTTGTTGATCAAATTACATGTCAAAATGTGTGTCGTTGGAAAAGCACAGCCGGTCGGGCCGCATGCGAGGAGCAGGAGAGTCAACGTTTCAAGCATGAGCTCTTCATCAGGAATGTGGCTGGGCACCAAAGGGGGTTAAGAGATAAGTGGGAGGGGAGGGGGTGGTATAGCTGAGGGGAAAGTAGCTGGGAATGCAATAGGTGGATGAAGGTTGAGAGTGATGTTGATGGGTTGGAGTGGAAGGTGGAGCACATAGGTGGGAAGAAAGATGGACAGGTAGGACAGGTCAAGAGGGCAATGCCGATTTGGAGGGTTGGTTTTGGGTAAGGTGAGGGGAGAGGAGATGAGGAAATTGGTGAAATTGACATTGATTCCATGTTGTTGGAGGGTCCCAAGGTGGAAGATGATGTGTTCTTCCTCCAGGCGGCGGGTGGCATGGATTTGACGGTGGTGGAGGCCCAGGACTGGCATGTCCTCGGTGGAGTGGGAGGGGGAGTTAAATTGATCAGCCACAGGGCCGACTGCAAAGGACCTCTGCTGTTCCTCATTACTGGGGAGAATGCAAACACTCAACAAATGCATTTTCTCCAGCTTATCTGACATTAAGGAACGTAACTGAAAATGTGTTGCTGGAAAAGCGCAGCAGGTCAGGCAGCATCCAGGGAACAGGAGAATCGACGTTTCGGGCATAAGCCCTTCTTCAGTAATCCATTAAGGAACGTAAGTACACCAAACTTTCACTTAGTTAACTCAAAACTTCGGGATTCCTTAATCATTCCATAACTGCTCGGATGCCATTAGCCACTGAGCCGCTACAGCCATCACCACCGTGGAAAATGACGACGTCAGTTCCGCCCCACAGACCGTGGCCACTGCCGACCACCATCCTGTGGCCGATCACTTCAATTCCCCCCCTCCTAACCCGCCAAGGGCATGCAAGTTCTGGGCCACCTGCATCGCCAAATCTTAGCCACCTGACACTTGGAGAAAGAACACATCTTTCGCCTTGGGACGTTCCAACCACACAGAATCAATGTCGACGTCATCAGTTTCCTCATCTCCCCTCCCCCATCTTATCCCAAATCCAACCCTCCAATTCGGCACCGCCATCTCGAACTGTCCTACCTGTCCATCTTCCTTCCCACC
>NC_057721.1:17471903-17497011 GCF_004010195.1 Chiloscyllium plagiosum | reverse complement strand
TCCATTCCCCCTTTGACCTATCGCCAACACCCCCCCACCTTCATTCACCTATCGCATTCCTAGCTACCTTCCCATCAGCCCCACCCCCTCCCATTTATCTCCGAGCCCCCTTCGGGCCACCCCCATTCCTGGTGAAGAGCTTATGCTCGAAATGTCGACTGTCCTGTTCCTCGGATGCTGCCTGACCGGCTGTGCTTTTTCAGCGCCACACTCTCGACTCTGATCTCCAGCATCTGCAGTCCTCACTTTCTCCTTGTTGATCAAATTAGGCTGACCTGTCCCAATTCTGGTAATGTGGGGCTGACAATTCATTTAATCCTTGACATTTTTAACTGAAAAGGTAAAGTAGAATATATTCAGGGTAGCTCTGAACAAACTTAAACCATACCCTCACAAACAAAAACTAGCAGAGACACAGTGAAATTGTGTACTAACTTTGAGTGAACATTTGAGCGTTTGATTGCAAACAAGAGCTGCCAATATATTTTCCATTTACTGTGGTTAAACTACTACATCATCAACAGGTCTGAAGTAGCTGATAAGGAGGAATTGCAGAATCTGTGGTTGCAATATTTATTGCATTAAGAACTAACTGTTCCTGGACTAATGGGCAATATAAGCTGAATAGTTTGTGTTACTGGAAACCACATTATTTTTGACAGAGTGGGTGATGAAAAAATAATGAATGCAGTGTTTAGCTTTCGCATGCATTTATTTTATTTTAACTTTTACCCTGTGAATGGCAAAAAAAAAGTTGATAACTGAGCACTTCAAAATTAGTGTTTTAATTACCCACAGCACCTCTCCCGTTATAACTTTACAGCATGTATAGTAAAAGCCAGATTCACACACAGGCCTTTTGGTGGTATTATGCTGATGAAAATGCAATGTAATTCCGAGCTTATGAAGATCATATTGACACCATGTAGAGTATTATTAGGACAGAAAGATCAGCTTGAGTTTGAGCTCAATCTGTTTTTTGTGTTGAATTAACTAATTTCAGTCAGGTCCTTCATTGAATTGTCCTTCAGTGTCCCTACATTGAAGTGGTGGAAGAAAATTAGCCATGTTCTTTCATCCCATCGACACTAGGAAGTTCTGAGGGAAAGTTTGCATGCAGACTTTGGATCTCAGTAGAGTCATGATTATTCATGTAACCACCATGATCCACTATCTTCGACTAGCACCTCGGGTAGGCTTTCAGAGGCTGCTTGCTGTTCATGGCATTATGCCCCAACAGTATGAATGGAGAAAGCGAGGATGGTTCATTTTTTATAACAATATTAAATAAAATAATATTTACAATGTGATGAAGATGAGGTCACTGTAGTCCAGAAAATGCAGCAACTATGGATCTTCTCAAAGCATACTTGGAATTGTTTTGTATTGATGCACTGGGACCTCCTGGAGTTATATTCTAGCTGGCATACAATTTGAGGTCTGACCTTCTATTTTGAACTCCAGAGGTCTCCATCTGCACATTAACCAGGCTTTAGCCAATTTGATTCACTCCATGTGATATCAGGAAATGGTTGGAGGCCCTGGATACCTCAAAAACTATTGGCCCTGCCACCATTTCAGCACTGGCACCCAACTCCAGCTCCTTGAAAACTGCATTAGGGAACTGGAGCCAGAGCTGGATGGACTTCGGATCATTCGGGAGGCGGAGGGGGTTATTGAGAGAAGTTACAGGGAGGTAGTCACACCTCAGGTACAGGAAGAAGGTAAATGGGTTATGGTCAGGAGACAGAAAGGGAACCAGCAGACAGTGCAGGGATCCCCTGTGGCTGTTCCCCAGAATAACAAGTGTACTGTTTTGGATACTGTTGAGGGGAATGACTTACCAGGGGTAAGCAGTGGAGCACAGGTCTTTGGCACAGAGTCTGTCCCTGTTGCTCAGAAGGGAAGACAGAAGAGGAGCAGAACATTAATCATTGGGGTCTCCATAGTTAGAGGGACAGATAGGAGATTCTTGGGAATGAGGAACTTGTTAGTGTGTTGCTCCCCCCCCCCCACCCAGGTGCCAGGGTGCGTGATGTCTCTGATCGTGTTTTCGGGATCCTTGAGAGGGAAGGGGAGCAGCCCCAAGTTGTGATTCACATAGGTACCTATGACATAGGAAGAGAGTTGAGGATTTAAGGCAGAAATTCAGGGAGCTAGGGTGGAAGCTTAGAGCTAGAACAAACAGAGTTGGTATCTCTGGTTTGTTGCCCGTGCCTCATGCTAGCGAGACAAAGAATAGAGAGAGAGAGGAGTTGAACACGTGGCTACAGGCTTGATGCAGCAGGGAGGGTTTTGGATTCCTGGATAATTGGGGATCTTTCTGGTGCAGGTGGAGCCTCTACAAACAGGATGATCTTCAGCTGATTCACCAGAGGTGTATCAATATCCTGGGGTGGAAATTTGCTAATGCTCTTTAGGTGGGTTTAAACTAATTCAGCAGGCGGATGGGAACCTAAATTGTAGTTCGAGTATACAGGAGGTTGAGAGTAGTGAGGTCAGAACTAAAGTTTCAACGTCACAAGAGGGCACTGGCAGACAAGATGTTGGTTTAAAGTATGTCTACTTCAATGCCAGGAGCATCCGGAATAAGGTGGGTGAACTTGCAGCGTGGGTTGGTACATGGGATTTCAATGTTGTGGTCATTTCAGAGACATGGGTAGAGCACGGACAGGAATGGTTATTGCAGGTTCTGGGATTTAGATGTTTCAGTAAGAACAGAGAAAATAGTAAAAGAGGAGGTGGTGTGGGTGTTGTTAGTCAAGGACAGTAGTACGGTTGCAAAAAGGACATTTGAGAACTCATCTGGGAAGCCAGGGAGAAGATTGTGGAGCCTTTGGCTTTGATATTTATGTCATCATTATCACAGGAATAGTACCAGAAGACTGGAGGATAGCAAATGTTGTTCCCTTGTTCAAGAAGAGGAGTAGAGACAAGCCTGGAAATTATAGTCCTGTGAGCCTTACTTCAGTTGTTGGAAAGGGTTATAAGAGATAGGATTTATAATCATTTAGAAATGAATAAGTTGATTAGGGATAGTCAACACAGTTTTGTGAAGGGTAGATCGTACATCACAAACATTATTGAGCTCTTTGAGAAGATGACCAAACAGTTGGATGAGGGGATAGCGGTTGATATGGTGTATATGGATTTCAGTAAGGCATTTGATCAGGTTCCCCACCGTAGGCTATTGCACAAAATATGGAGGCATGGGATTGAGGGTGATTTAATGATTTGGATCAGAAATTGGCGAGTTGAAAGAAGGTGGTGGTTGATGGAAAATATTCATCCTGGAGTTCAGTTATTAGTGGTGTACCGCAAGAATCTGTTTGGGTCCACTGTCATTTTTATAAATAACCTGGATGAAGGTGTAGAAGGATAGGTTAGTAAATTTGCAGATGACACTAAGGTCGGTAGAGTTGTGGATAGTGACGAAGGATGTTGTAGGTTACAGAGGGACATAGATAAGCTACAGAGCTGGGCTGAGAGGTGGCAAATGGAGTTTAATGTGGAAAAGTGTGAGGTGATTCACTTTGGAAGGAGTAACAGGAATGCAGAGTACTGGGCAACTGTATTGCGTACAGTTCTGGTCACCGCTTGAGGAATGTGAGGAAGAGTGTGGAAGCTTTGGAAAGGGTTCAAGGGAGATTTATATTAGATTACTTACAGTGTGGAAACAGGCCCTTCGGTCCAACAAGTCCACACCGACCCTCCGAAGAGCAACCCACCCAGACCCATTCCCCTACATTTACCCTTTCACCTAACACTATGGGCAATTTAGCATGGCCAATTCACCTGACCTGCACATCTTTGGACTGTGGGAGGAAACCAGAGCACCCGGAGAAAACCCACGCAGACACGGGGAGAATGTGCCAACTCCACACAGACAGTTGCCTGAGGCGGGAATTGAACCCGAGTCTCTGGCGCTGTGAGGCAGCAGTGCTAACCACTGTCCCACTGTGCCGCCCAGGATGTTGCGTGGTATGAAGGGACAGTCTTACGAGGAAAAGCTGAGGGATTTGAGATTATTTTCATTAGAGAGAAGAAGGTTGAAAGGTGACTTAATTGGGACATTTAAGATAATCAGAGGGTTAGTTATTTTGGACAGTGAGAACCTTTTTTTCTCGGATGGTGATGGCTAGCATGAGGGGACATAGCTTTAAATTGAGGGGTGATAGATATAGGACAGATGTCAGGGGTAGTTTCTTTACTCAGAGAGGAGTAGGGGCGTGGAACACCCTACATGCAACCATAGTAGATTCACCAAGTTTAAGGGTGTTTAAATGGTCATTGGATAAACATTTGGATGAGAATGGAATAGTATAGATTAGATGGGCTTCAAATTGGTTTCACAGTTCGGCGCAACATTGAGGGCCAAAGGGCCTGTCCTGCGCTGTAATATTTTGTGTTCTATGTTCTAATATGTGATCTTAGTCAGCAAGTTTTACAGCACAGAAAAGCCTCTATGACCTATCATGTCAGCACTGATCATCAAGCACTGAATGCAGAGATGGTGCAGAGTTTGGGACCCAGAAATAATATTCTAATCCCATTTCCAGGCTCTGACTCATTGCTTTGGTTTTTCCAGTATTCATCTAAATGCTTCTTAAATGTTGCAATCATTGCTGTTCTACTACCTTTTCAAGCATTGAGTTTGAGAAACCCTTCATTTCCCACATGAATTTTATCTTAATAAATGGATACAAAAATCAGAAGTAGGAATAAGTTAACACATTGTTATTCTTTTTCAGAGTGAACAACTGATTTTAAAATTATTCACAAGTCCCATTCACAGAACTAAAAATTTTAATAGCTGCTGCATCTGGGCAGAATAGAAAATCACTTGCCAGTTAATTTAATACCATAAGAGGTAAGGACAGGAAAAGGCCTTTCAACCCCTCTAGCCTGCTCCGTCATTCATTAGGATCATAGTTGATCCGACATTCCTCACATTCACTGTCCTTCCCTTTTCTTTTAACACTTGATTTCTTGACCAATCAAGAATCTATCTACCTCAGCTTTAAATTTACAAATAGGTTATGCCCCCATGGCTGTCTCTCCCAGGAAATTCCAATGACTGACAACCCTCTGAGAGAAGGAATTCCTCCTCATCCGTCTTAAATTGGCACCCCTTTATTCTGAGTCTGTGCCCTCTGGTCCCAGACTCTCCCATGAAGAGAAAACATCCTCTCAGAATTTACTCTGTGAAGCCCTTAAGAATCTGCGATGTTTCAATGAGATCACCTCTCATTCTTTGGAACTCTAGTGAGTAGAGTCCCAATCTGCTTAAACTTTCCTCATAATTCCTCCATACAGAGAGAAGAAAATTGGAAAAGAGAAATGTTTGGTCATTGTGTTTTTCTTCCACGTGATGAAGAATGTAGCAGCAATAGTAGTAAGCCAAGTTATTTCCTCTTGCCCTAATCATCAGGGTTAGCCATTAGCTTCACAGTTGGCATGCAAATGTTTTATGGTCTTTGCATGAAGGCAAATTTTTATGCCGTGCATATTATACAGAGCTGCTTGAGGTGTGAACTTTCCCATTATTAAAATGCAAACTAAAAGCTGTAATAAACAAGGATATCATACTTCAATCAGCTTCACTATGATTTCAGGGTTGTTTCGTTCCAACTACATTCTTTAATTATGACATTTCAGACTTCAGCAGCTGATTAACTTGTGTTAGTATTCTCAATTATCTTCACATTGCTGTTTCACTTGATAATGCTATTATTTGCTTTAGCCTGAACGTTCGCACAACATAAAGTCTTTTTCATTCATGTAGCTACCCTGCAAGAATATCCCAAGGCATTTCACAGAAAAGAAGTAGCTGCCAAGTCTTTCCTGGAGGTTTAGTGCAACTGGACGATAATTTGTTCAAGGTGGAGGTGTGTTTCGAGTTGGTGGAGTGGAGTGGAATGTGGGGTGATGCAAACAAAGTGTACAAGCAAAACATTTCGAAGAAGGAATTCCACAGTGTTTGGCGGATGATGAAATTAGACTAGGAGGTGCACAGGAAACCAGAATCTGATCACTGCAGGATGTTGGAGAGGATACGATGCTCAAAAATATTGCAAATGAGCGTGATTTGTTATATAGTGGCATAGATTCAAGACCAGGCTGGCCTGTATCTTTAAGTCACAGCAAATGACATTCCAATAGACAGGAACTATTTATCTCACCTTCAGTCACCATTTCTGTATCATGGACTCAGTGTAGTTCTTTTCTCAGTCAGCTGTGTTTATATTATGCACGGTAACATTAGTATGCCCAGAAGCCAGACTATAGGCAGAACACTCCCAGGTCCCAAATGAAGTGTCACCAGTACACTCCTGGGTTCTGCAATTGGGCTGGAGAGAGCCCACCCAACTGGTGTGTGATGGTCTTGGAATATTAGTCAAACAATCCTGGCAGCCCTGTGACTTGGAGGCCCAAATGGGTTGAGCATATCCAGCCCTGAAGAAGTTGTATTCTTCGGGACTGACTTCCCATAGCTCTGAGGGATGGAGCTGAGAAAGGCAGCCACCTCTGGAATGACCCGAGAGACTTTTTGGGACATATATGTGTTTCCTGCACTGACGCATAGAGATAGCAGCACAGAAAAGGATCCTTTGGTCCAACAGAAAACACCTAACTGCACTAATCCCATTTTCCAGCATTTGGTCAGTCATCCTGTAGAGGTCGTTCTGCTAGTCAGCGTGAATTGGCTTTAAAGCTATTGATGAATTGTGGACATTATTTGGATAATGCAAACTTTCTGCTGAACGGGTATAGCAATTTTCTGTTAGCGATTTTCTACAGCGCGATCTTCTATCGCAGTTTTTCATTGTGTGATTTTCTATACCGTGAGGTTGCAGAGGAACCCAATGGTGTTATCACTAGACTATTAATCCAGGTAATGTTCTGGGCATGGGCTCAAATCCACCATAGCAGATGGTAAAATCTGTATTCAATAAATAATCTGGAGTTAAGAGTTTAATGATGATCATGACTCAATTATTGGGTGAAGACCCATCTGTTTCACAACGTCATTAAGGAAGGAAATCTACCATCCTTACCTGGTCTGGCCTACATGTGACTCCAGACTCACATCAATTTGGATCTTATTGGATGAGCAATAAATGTTGGTCTAACCAGTGATGCCCACACCCCATGAATGAATTTTTAGGGGCAGCACGGTGGCTCAGTGGTTAGCACTGCTGCCCCACAGCACCAGAGTCCCAGGTTCAATTCCAGCCTCAGGTGACTGTCTGTGTGGAGTTTACACATTCTCCCCGTGTCTGCGTGGGTTTCCTCTGGGTGCTCCGGTGTCCTCCCACAGTCCAAAAATGTGCAGGTCAGGAATTGGTCATGCTAAATTGCCCGTAGTGCTAGGTGCATTAGCCGGGGGGGGGGGGTAGTGGGTTGGTCTTCGGAGGGTCGGTGTGGACTTGTTGGTCCGAAGGGTCTGTTTCCACGCTGTAAGCAATCTAATCTAACCCAACACAGTGTCGCGTTACAGCAGAATGACCTATGTACCTAGGCTTTGTAAGTGCACGTCTAAAGATTTTTTTAAGTGGTAGTGCCTTGAGCACCCTTACAGGCAGAGCATTTCAGATTCCTACCACCACTGGGTGAAAAAGAATATCTCTTCTAAATCTCTGCCCCATAGCTTCAATCTGTGTCCCTGGTCCCCACCATCAAGGGGAAAAGTCTTCTCCTGTCTCCCCAATCTATGTCCTGCTCTATCTTCTTGTGAGGAAGTGGCACCTTGAGTGAAGTCAATGCCCCTCTCTCCCCAAATCACCTTATCATTGGGGAGCACCAATAGCTACAGCATGTCAGTGCATATAGCCAGCAAACGAAAAGAGAGATGGACCTGGCTGTCCATGACAGCCACCAACCTGTCTACGCAGGCAGCCGCATATTCCTACACTACACGCAGTAGGGTACCCACAGAATTACTCCGGTCCTGCAAACCTTGGATCAGGTTACCCAATGCCTCCGACAGATTTATCTGCTGCTTCTGCGTCTGCTTCAGAATTTGAATGAAGTCACAAATAGCCGACACCGTGGGGGTGAGCAGTTCTCTGGCAGTCCTCCATTTTGATTTTAATCTTGGCCAACTGCAGAGATGTGGCAGTGCAAGTGCTCCCAACTCTAATATGGAGTTGACGCAGCTCCCGAGATGTCAGTATTTGAGCTGGTGGAGGGTGCCGAACATGGCCTTACCTGTACGTCCAATGAGGCATCTGTGCACTCTTCATTGGAGGTAGAGGAGGGGATGTGTTTTAGGGCTATTCTGGGCCCCGAATCTATGGAAGAATGTGTTTGTACTGTCCAGAGGAGATTTACAAGAAGATTCCAGAATGAAGTACTTGTCACATGAGGAGCGGTTGAGGACTCTGAGTCTGTTCAATGAAGTTTAGAAGGATGAGGTGGTGATCTGATTGAAACTTACTGAGAGATCTGGATGGAGTGGATGTTGGGAAGATGTTTCCACTGGTTGGTGAGGTTAGGACCTAAGGGCACGACCCTATAGAACTGAGATGAGGAGGAATTTCTACAGCCAGAGGTGGTGAATCTGTGAAAGCCATTGCCTCAGAGGGCTGTGGAGGCCAAGTCATTGAGTGAATTTAAGACAGAGACAGGTTCTTGATTGGTCAAGTGATCTTGGGTTATGGAGAGAAGGCAGGAAAATGGGGTTGTGAAATGTATTAGCCATGATCAAATAGGAAGCAGACTCGATGGGCTGAATGGCTTAATTCTGTTTCTATATCTCATGGTCTTATTGATATGGAGAACGTACTAATACTACTCATGTATATCTTAGAGAGAGTGCATTGCGAACAAAGGACAGTAGTTCTGTCTTGTTAAGAACACATTCCCTGCGAGGATATTGAGAGTTGCACAGCAGTGGTCAATGTATCTTATTTGGTTGCTGGACCTGATGTTTCACTGTCTGTACAGGACCAGTGGCAGTGCTCACCAGCGGGAGCCAAGTTTCCCTCTTCAGCGAGAGTGAGGAGGGAATGCTGGGTGCCCCGAAATCCATCTTGGTTGTTTCAGCCCTGCAAAAGGCCATTGTCTCCCGGAATGAGAGAAAGGGAGCGACTTTGAATGAGATGAAAATGGATGGCACACCTGTTAGTGCAGGTGGGGTAAAGGTGGTGAGGTGCCCTGAGTGAGTCAGTAGGCACTGCAGAGGCCTTGTGGGGTTAAGTGGATCGGAGAGTTCGGGTGGCTAACGGCAATTAAGGGAAGATGTTGCACCATGGTGAGAGTGGCACAATGCAAGCCTTGGTGGGAAGTGGAGGCAGAGTGGAGGGAGTATGAGGGAACAGATACAAGATGGTGGAACTGACCCTGCCAGATTGAAGGAGGTCATTGACCTTTTAACTACATTGTCTGTACTGAAACCGCACTGACCCAGACGATGACCTCTGCACTTACTGAGCGCATCAGGTGTTGTGGCCTGCAAAGTAGCACACCAAGTTATCCTTATTTGCCAGCTCTAGAATAATGTAGAGGGACCATGCAGGGCAGCTCTGGATTGACAGTGCTTCACTGAGTATCAAGCAGATTGTTAAATATGTTGCTAGTGCCAGGAATCCTGAGAGCACCCGGCAACTGGGAGAATAGGATGAGTGAGCACCGTGAGATCAAGGTAAATGGTTAATGAGGCGTTGTTTGAGGAGATTGTATGAGAAAACTGCCTGGGCCTTGTTGAGAGAAACTCTATGAAATATTCCAAAACTGACATCTAGCCAATTTCTGGTATGATCAGCCCTATGTGTATAAGTCTGCGATGTAATAGTGTAAATAATGGTGGTGTTAATAAGCTTCACAAAAGCAATCACAAGATGAACCTGAATCACATACGTTCTGCAGCCGAACATGTAGGAAGCACCAAGCATGATGGGCAAAAGCCATGGAGAGATTTGTCGATATCGATAACATTCTTCAAATTGATGTATTGTGCACCCAGTGTGGGTCCACAGATTAAGAGTGTTATATGAATAGGCCTTGCTCAAGGAACGAGTGCATGTACTGGAAACTAAAGAAAAAGAAGGCACTGAGAATGGAGTGGAGAGGGTACGAAAGCCTGAATAAACTAGGGACACGATGGAAGTGGAGGCAAACAATATTGCAGAGGTCAAAGTACGTGGCTGGCAGTGTTTTGAAGAATTTAATGCTTAGCTTTGAGTTAAAACATTGATAGAACATGCAATTTTGGTAGAGCCTTCCTGAACGGCCAAGGAAAGGGTGGAGAAAGTTTGGCAAAATGTGAGGTTTTTGGCAGAGGCTGAAAGTGATAGTTTCAGCCTTCTTCACATTCTAAAATTCTGTCTCATTAAGACAATTCTAACAAGTACCCATTAAAATGTATGTGGTCGTAGGGAAGAGAGGAACTTGAGAAATGTGTGTACTGAGGCACAAAGATTTTCACACCCACTAAGTAATTACCAGCAGCAAAAGAGTATTAACGGTGCTTAACAGACTAAAATCCAACCTATCCCCAGGTCTGGATGGACAACTTCCTCGGGTTGTAAAACAGGTAGCTGCAGAGACAGTGGATACATTATATATGATTTTCCTAAATTCCGAGACATTCCCTAAAGGATATTAGTAAACCAAATGCGTTTTTTTCCCGACAACCAACAATGGGTTCACGGTCATCACTAGACTCTTAATTCCAGATTTTTATTGAATTCCAATTTCACCATGTGCTGTGATGGAACTTGGTTTGAACCTTGGTCCCAGAACACTACCTGGATCTCTGGATTAATAGTCCCTTGATAATACCACCATGTCATTATCTCTCCTGATGGTGGCAAGAATAGAAAAGCAGACTATTTTTCAAGGGTGCTAAACCTGCAAATGTTGACCTTCAAAGAATTTGAATGTATTCTTACAAGGAAGCCAGAAGTTAGTCAGCATTTACAACAAGCAATAAGGGAAATGACATATTACATAAGGATTGGAGTACAACAGTAAGGAAGTCCTGCACCTGCGTGCATTGTGAGAGCGTACCTAGAATGCTCTGAGTAGTTCTGGTCTCCAGGTACAAGGGAAGCTAGACTTGTTACAGCTAAGCTTCCTGGGTTGAGTGCTGTAATGGATATTAGAAGAATGTGAGGTAATGTCACTCAAGCATACAATATTCTGAAAGTGCTTAATAGCAGAGACACTGTGAGGCTGTTTCTCCTGGCTGAGGAGCCTAGAACATGGGGGCCAAGAATTGGGAATGTAGAAGGTTTTAAACATTTAGGACCATGGTGAAAAATTGCTTCTCTGAAAGATTGTGAATTTTGGGTGGAATGTTCCCAGCTCTTGAACAATGGTAAAGAATATTGGAAAACATGACAAGTTTGGAAAAATCTGAATCTCAACATCAAGAAAAAAAAGTTTCCAATTTCCTTTTAAGTTTTCAATGGCAAATATTTAATCTCACAAATAAGCCTCACATACCTTCTTTCCAAGCAATTGCATCACATTATTAGCTAACTTTGCCATATTTCACTGCAGCGTACAATCGTCCTCTCACAAGCAGGCAACAGCTCCCTACTTGCCAGTCAGAGCAGTATACTGGTGGACACAGCTCACTGCTTAATTCTCCTCGACGCAGTTTTAATGCTCTATCACTGACATATCTTTGAGTGCTTCATGCACAGCATCCATCACTATTCATGAACCAGGCTGTCCATTAGCAAACCACCAGCCTCGTCACATTCTCATGGTTGATCTCAAACTGACTCACAGTCCACTTGAACCCTTCAGGACTCCGTTTTCGAGTTTCAAGACACCACTGACTTGCATGCTCCTGCCCAGTCACTTTGTACGTAGTGACAGCCATCCGGCAGGATGCTCTTAGCTTCATTTTGTAGTGCTCACTGACTTGGTACTTACTCGGAGCCTGCCAGCCACGACTGATTGCATATCTTTTTAGCCATAGGGCAGAAAGGGTTAGTAGTTGTGGTAGTTGAGGTGGGTGAGAGGTGATGAATGGAGATACTGCTTGCCTGAAGTTACTGCACACAGTGAAGTTGGTGGTCCATGACTGTTGGTGAGGTTTGTGTGCAGTGGATGGGTTAGAATGAGTGAGAGGTAGCAGAGCAAGGGTGTTAGCAACAGATTGCTAACCTTTCTCCAGCACTTCTGTCTGACCTTGGAAATAGCATTGACACAGGCCACTAACTGTGTCCAAACTGGCTTGGTTTGGTCCCTTGCCTTCTCTGCTGTTCTGCCAGGTAAACGAACACCCTTCTGTCCACCATGATCTCCAAGTCCTTACTTGGAAAACAGACTCCCAGCTCCCTTTTCTGAGATATTGGTTTCTTAGAAATATGAATCTGACTTGTAGCATCGGAAGTGTTCAGCTTAGTTTTGAATATATCACTGGCAGCGTGTATGCTAGAAGAACCGGCAGCAGCAGGAATTTTGCCTTCTCTGCCTCATGATTGCGTGAGAAGGACGTCAAAGAGGCTGATTGCTAGGAGATGGAAGGTGAGGAATGGAAGGCATTGAGAAAAGTTGTTTTGAATCTTGTCAGGACACCCACCATGAAATTCCCAGAAAGTAACACTTAGCCCGAAAGTAGGAAAATTCAACCCTTGGGAGTTCTGCAACGCAAAATGTTGGAAATGCTTCATCTCTGAGTATATTTAAGGCTGGCGTAGATATATTTTTGATCTTTCAGGGAATCAAGTGTTAGGTACAAATACAGGAAAGTAGAACTGAGGAGAAAGATTAGTTGTGATTGCACCAAATGGTACTGTAGACTCAAGGGTGTTATGATCTACTCTTGCTCCCATTTCTTCAATGTTATATTTATACCCATCTCAGTGCTAGCATGGATTAAACAACTTTCTGTTCCAGCAATATTGTTTAATCTCAGGGAAGCAGTCTTCAATGCATCACTGCAGCTTTACAGATAATCCTTTACCAACTATTGTCTTAGTCTTGTGAAATAAGATTTTAACCTGGAAAGTACTGTTGTGAAAATACTCTTGTGCATTCAGATGACATTCTTTTTGTCTGCTATCTTAGTTAAAGCTTTAACCTGCTGAAATAAATAGATTGATGCTTCAATTAAGTAACTGCCAATGAAAAGTGATATGAATGCATTCAATTTCAAAGCAATTTCTGGATTGATGTAATAGATCACTGCTGATTTATGAGGATTGTTGGATGTCAAACTTTGGTTGTGTACCTAGCAGGAACTGAATTAAGATTTTAGCTCTTTTTGAGTAAACAAGCAAAAGGGATCATTAATTTCTTTGCCCTAGACTAGACTTAAACTCACATTGCGGAAATAGAAGTGAATTCTGCATAAACCTGCTCTACTTCAGTTGCATCTTTAGCCCATTTGAAATTTGCTCAGGCATATACTAATGTTTTTCTGTCATTTATATGAAGCCCCAGTAGTAATGTTTATAACGTTCTGGACTCGTTAAAACAACAAGTTCCAGATGTGAAAAGTATGTTATATTCTCAAGATAATTAATAGCAATTGATGTGCACAGTGTCTTCTGTCACTTCACGCAACACGAGTTAGAAAGATGCATAGCCCGTATTGACTAGTTTGTGAAATCAAGGCAGATGGGTTGCTGAAGAACAAAACAGCATCAGCAAGAACAAGTCAGCAAACCAGCAATGGGGAACTTCTTTTGCTTGTGCAGTTTGTGATTGGAATTTCAAGTGATTATTCGTTATATATTTAGCCAGCAACAATCCTTATTAGCAGTTGGCTATCTTATATTGTCCTGAACCTTGCAGCAGATATTGATGGCTGGGAAGGCCAGGTCATTCATTGGCAGAAGTCTTAGATCAAAAAAGAGAGGCTTACTGGACTCTGGGTGCAGAGGCAGGTTTGAGCAACATGTGAACAAACTGCAACAAAAGTTACCTTTAGCTGGAGAAATTCAGCAGGTCTGACAGCATCTGTGGAGAGAAAGCAGAGTTAATGTTTTGGGTGCAGAGAGTCTCTTTCAGAACAAACTGTGTTCTTTGGCAGCATTATCTTCAGTCAAGTATTAGGATTTATCAACATATACTCAAAAGGAGTTTATTTTCATTCTGGTGGTAAACTTTAATACTTCATTCTTTTGCTTGACAGTGAAGAAAAGTAATTTCTTCAATCGTGATATAATTTCCTCTTCGGTACCACAAAAAGGAACACAGCGGTTTGGTGGTGCACTTCAATATCATTTTCCTGATTTGAATGGTGTGTTATGAATCATGTAGATAAGGCAGTGTAAAGTTAATATCCATTGAGAATAAGAGTGCAAAATCTTAAATCTATATCCAGCAATTTAGATAAACAATTTCGAGCCAAGACATTGGAAAACTGAGATGCTTAGTGATTGTAAATGTGCACATGTCCTGCCTATTATATTGGGGACTTAATCTGCCTGGAAGAGAGTGCTTGATGGCTCAATTTATATGCCATAAAATATTGAGAATTCAATATGCTGCAGATTTAGCAGAGAGTGCTCAACTGGAATTAGTAGTGTTTGTGCGGAGCATTAATCTGAACCAGGCAAACTGTTCAGAATTTAGCATCATGCATAATCTGTCTTTTTATGCTATGGTCTTAATCCGCTTAGTGTAGGTTTTGTAAAGTGTCAGCTATTCTGGAATATATACAACTCTTAGATATCCCATCAATATATCAGATACATGAAGAGGCAGGGGATAGAGGGATATGGACTATGTTCAGGCAGGTGGGATTAGTTTAGAATGACATCATGGTGGGCACAGACTTATTGGGCCAATAAGTCTGTACTACCCTTTGTTCCAAGTTCTCATAATTTATGAAGTGTGCATTCTCATCACAACATCATAGAAGAAGAACACCGAAAGGAAATAGAACCAAAGTTAATCAATCGAGGGTAAAAAAAAGGACAGATCAATCATCATTGGATTGAATGGCAAAACAGACTGAAGAGGCTGAATAATTTATTCTGTTCCAATGCTTATTATCTAATAATATGTTTTTTTTTAATTATCTGAAATAACAGGAGGTAATCCGACATGTTCTCCAAAACAGCTTCATCGTGACTAAGATTAATTGGTAATTCTGAGAAATGTGAACTGATGTGGTGGAGTCTTGAGAGATTGTCAGCAGCTTAAGGAAAATCTCATCAAGTCATTTTCACAAGAAATCTGAACAGGAACAACCAATATCAGATATGTTACTCACAAAAAGAATTTAAAATGGAGCAACTGTTTCAGCACATAACGACTTAAAGAAACACCATCTTTCCAAGATGGATTCAAAGTACGCTGGTGCTTCAATTCAGAATATTAATTTCCTGAAGACTTTGCCATTTTTGTTATGATCTTTCAATTTCAATTTTACTTCAGGTTGTTGTCAGGCCCTGGACATGGATACCAGTTCAGGTCTGGCACTTTGGCTAAAGGGCATGTTTTATTTATAAATGGTCCCAGACAGTCAGCAGGAGATTCAACTGTGAAATATATCCAGGAGCAGCTGATCTCATTCCCCTTAAAGTCCATACATACAGGTTTTGTAGCAAAATCTACTAAGAATTGTTTTGGACTGGGAGCTTTTGCTGAATTTATTTTCTTTCAGAAATGCAAAGATATGACATTCTGCCACTATTCTATCTGAGCTAAGGTAACACACTGTGAAGTAGTGTTCAAATTCTGAGCATTCTGGCATGTGGAGCTCTGTTCGAAGCCAACTAGTAGATGTGCCAATTCATCAATGGGGAAACCCATCCATTCTTTCATTCATTTATCTATTCTCTTATCTGTCCAGATGTTTCTATATCTTTTTAATCTTAGTAGCTGTGTAAACATTACAATAAATCCAATGAAAACAAACTAGACCCTTGTAAATAGGTTTGGAGTTGGACACGAGATTGATGCTAACATTGCGATAAAGTCCAATAAAATGACACAAAGGAATAATAAAAGAGGGCTTGATTTATTACATGTAATGGTTTGTGAACTTGAAAGCAAGCATAATAATTATCCTTAACTGTGCATATAATTCCAATGAAACATTTTAATCCTATTAGACTAATGTGTTGAATTCCATTATGTTTGAGAGATGTGAAATTATGCTTTTTAAGTAAGGGAATAATAAAGAAGTTAATGTAGCCATTTGGATCACAATAATAAAGGCTCTTGTAAAGAGAAAATGAGGCATTGTTAGAAAAGTTGTTGAAATTGTATTTGTTCAATTATGGTATATATCATGAAAACATTAAGTGTAATTGAACTTGCCACAAATTAGAGAATATTTCCATGCTTAAAGGAAGAAAAATAATAACTTGTATTTATGCAATGCCTTTATGATTTCAGAATGTTCCAAAGCACTTAACAACCAATCAAATAGTTTTGAAATGTAGTCACGGGTAATTTAGGAAAAATTTGTGATTAATTCTGCTCTTACAATGCTTCTGTATTTGGATCAACTTGGGAATCAGGGCGTGTGTATAACAAGCATTTTTATGGCTCAGTGAATGTGTGCTACCATTAGTCATAGATGATGGTCCTCCAAAAATACAAGGTGAATTACTCTGTTTAGTAAACAATGTTAGCAAGCAATAACTCCTGGTGCTTCATTACGCTACATCCTTCATTAACCTTTCTTGTGGCTGCTGGGGGGTGAAATTAACAGTAAAGAAAATGGGTACTTAAACATTTAACTTAATCGATTAACTTTCTTATTTCTAGCCACAGAACCAAGTCTTCTGGCTGGTTACCTTCTCCACCGAACTGGAACTGTTCTCAGGGGCTCCCCTATGGATGGGAGATGGCAACCACAAAGGACGGTAGAGATTGCTACATCAAGTAGGTTCCAAAGTTGGATTTCTTTTTAATCCACTCCTTCATGCTTTACACAAAACTGTAATTAAACTATAGGCTGGTGCTAATTTTGATGTAATTCCAATGTGTAATACAGACACCATCATTGAAAATTGAGATACAAAGAAAAGCTGTTAAACATTCCAGCTTTGTATTTTTAATATATGCCTGAGTTGCAGTCACAGAGTATGGGGGAAAATAAAGTTTCTGTGAATTTAGTTACAGTTGTCCAGTATTCAGCCACTATATCTCAATGATATGGAGTATAACGCAACAATTCCAGAATAATGCAAGGTTTCCACTGATTAGATTTTGGACTAGACAGTCAGTTTGTTAAGTGGCCTCTCTAAAACCTTCTCAAATGTAAATCTAAATTTATAAGAAAGAAGTCCTTTGCAACTCCTGTCTTATGATTTAGGACCAGTTGCCAAAGTTCCAAAGGACCATAAGGCCACGCTCTCATTCGAGAAAGACAACTGATGCTGAGTTTAAACTGAGGATGACCTCACTTCAGGTAAGGAGTGAGGTCAAGGAGACAGGGCTTCATGGTGGCATCAGCCAGTGAGGGAATCAAACTGTGCTGTTGACATCACTGTGCATCACAGACCAACCATCGGCCAACTGAGCTATGAAACTGCCACAGCAATATTAAAACTGTTCTAGTGCTCAATTAAATTTCTCCTCCCGTAGGGAACCATCAAGGACAAAATTCCTATTGCAGCCATTTCATTTTACAAAAGAAAAAGTGGCAAATATGTTTTATATTCCTAATAATAATTAACAGGCAGTGATTTCCAGTTTATCATGTAATATTTTGATGTGATTTGCAGACAAGTATAGATTGTATTCTTTCTATCATGGGCCAAATGTGTTGTAAACCATTGGCTACGTCATGGCCCAGGAGAACAATGAACAGGAAATCTTTGTCAGAATTTGAAATTTGCTTTCGGGAACATTAGGAGGGAATTCATTTTAGTTTCAATGGTGTTATTTTGTCACCTGCAAAGATTAGTTAATCTTTGTTCTTTGCATCCTTTTTCACTATTTTATCAACTGGGATAGTTATTGCACCACCCATCTTTCCTTCCACTAAATTTTTATATCATCCCATTTGTACAGCTTCCTCAATTTCTGTCATCCCTCTCTATTTTCTCCCAGAACCCTCACACCATAAAACTCTTCAGCTTCCTCAGGCTTCACTTAATTTTATCATCTGCCTTTTAAAACCCTTGGTGACACCTGATAATTAATTTTTGATTTGTCTTGTCTTCTTCATTTCAATCTGAGCCATGTGCTGTATTATGACTCTTGGGTCTTTACCTAGATTTTGATTTCTTGAAAAAGAAATTGTTTGAGAGCATGCACTAATATGAATGAATGTGATTTAAGAAAAGCCATTAAGAAGGAAGTAAAGTCTGCTGTCCTATCTAGTTTAGTGTGTTTTTGTTTGAGTTGTTTTAACCAGCTGAGGTTACTTTGTGAGGTTATTGTTATGGAGCACAGTTTTCATTTCATAGACTGCTGTGTAAACACTGGACCACGATGACACAAAATTAAAGTAATGATGGTACTGTATATGTTGAATGTCTTTTGGCTAACATCGGCTATAAGTATGTTTTTAGGTTTGATAGCACCATATGTGCTTTAGTTGGAGCTTACATTACCAAATGAGAAGTACATTACTTGTGCTGTTTTGGCTCAAGTTGATGCTCACTAGTTTGGAGTTTTGAAAGAAGACCAGCAATTTGGTAGCCCTTAGTTCGACTGTTTGGAGTTTCCTCTTGATCCCAAATACTCTTATCATGTGACTGCTACTGTTTGCTCCTCTTCCAGGGCCAGGCCTGTTCATGTCCTGGTGGCTTTACAACTTGACTTGACCTTAAGGTCTTTTGTGCCACTTTTGGGTAAAGAGGGTGATTCTGACATGGGTCTTTGTCCTAATGGGCCATTGACAAGAGTTGGCTAACCATTGAGACATCAGGTGTCATTTAGCCCACCCCTCTCCATCTCCGATGTTCAGGGAAAAACAGAGATCAAGTGTTCTTCAGGATGTCTTATCCCTTTGACTGAGCAATCGTTGGCCTACCACAGTGTGATTAGAAACAAAAACAGAAATTTCTGGAGAAACCCAGCAGATCTGAGGGCAGCATCAATGGGGAGAAAGTAGTGTTAATGATTCAAGTTCAGTGACCCTTCTTAAGAACTGTTTGTTCACTTCAAATATGAATTGACTGTTTTGTACTCTATCTGACTAAGCTTCCTTCAAGGTTCAATTAGCAAATTTATGTTGCTCTGTTTACACTTTGGGTATGCCCTCAGGTTTGAAGTTTTAAAGGACTCCATTATTAGAAGAGATGGTTTCTTACCTTGGCTATAATTGGGTAACTTGTCAGTCAGAGAGCCATTTCTATGATGTTCACAGTTTCAATTTTTAAAATTGCGTTAGGGACAGAATGTTGTTTTTTAACTAATAGTTTTGAAAAAAAATCTTTGTACAGGTTAATTGCTATAAATTTGTTTGGTTACTACACAAATGATGATTTTAAGATATTCTAATTTATATAATTCAACAATACGTACTACAATGAATCAAGACACTTGGAAGGTTATACCTCCCGCCTGTTAATAACCATCAATATGTTGTTAATACAAAAAATAATATATACTACATATTCAATATGGATTCCATAGCAAGTGTAATAGATTTTTTTGAACAAAAAACAGAAGGATGCCTTTCAGGCCAATGAACCGAATGTCATCATTAGCTTTACAATTACTGCCTACTCTAATCTCATTTCACTGGTTTGAGCTTTCACTCTGTTGTTGTGGCTGCACTCATAGGAACATAGAAAACAGGGGCAGGAATGGACCATTCAACACCTTGAGCCTGCTGTGCCCTTCATTATGATCATGGCTGATCATTGAGCTCGATATCCTAATACCTCCCCTCCCCCATACCCCTGATCCCTTCAGCCATAAAAATTATATCTACCTCCTCCTCAAAAACACAGTGTTTTGTCCTCAACCACTTTCTGTAATGATGAATTCCACAGACTCACCACTGTCTGTGTGTAGACATTTCTCCTCATCTAAGTCCTAAAACATTTACCCCTTATTTTTATGACCTGTGTTTCTGGGCTGCATCTAATCTATCTAATCTCATTAGAATTCTGTAGGTTTCTGTGAGATTCCTGCTCATTCTTCTAAGCTGCAATAAGTAGCTCAATCTCTCCTCCTCAGATAAGGAGACCAAAACTGCACACAGTGTGGCTTTACCAAGGCCCTGTATAATTACAGTAAGATGTCCTTGTTGCTGTACTCAAATCCTTTTGCGACAAGGGCCAACATACAGTTCTTTTCATTACTGCCTGCTGCCCCTGCGCACTTACTTTCAGTGACTGGTTAATGAAGACACAGAAGTCTTGGTGAATATTCCCTTCTCCCAGTTTATAGCCATTCAAATAATAATCTGTCTTCCTACTTTTGCTACAAATACGCTACCAATTGCACACATTTTAAAATCAAAGTTTGTAAAAGCAAATATAATATAACAAGTACACAGACATTCGCTCCTGCAAGAAAATTCCTAAATGGACATAAACAACATTCAGAAATTTGGAAAAATCTTTCATCCAATGCTAAAAAGAATAGTCCGAAGCTACTTTCACTTTCCATTTTTATCTGGAATTTCTCATGTGCCCATTCAAAATGAGATCTAAAAGTCAAAAGCAATGTCTCATGTAAAAGCCAAGAACTCATGTCAACTTTGGTTAAATATTTTCTCATGCATTCAAGCCAGCTGAAAAATCATGAACAGAATAAATTAGATGTGAAACATCCCCCATGACTCAATTTTCAACACTCCTTGTACTTATTCTGTAACTGAACATACAATCAACCTTCTTTCAATTTGTTACACTATTTTTCAAAATGGTACTCTGGTCCCTAAATTTAATACAACAATGGAAAAGGCTTCAATCAAGGACGTAATTCTCTGTCATGTTGAAGTACAATCAATGACCAGCCTCAGCATTTACATTCAAAATTCTTATGAAATAACAGAAGCAGTGAAGTGAGCAATTAGACATGTCAGAGGATGTATCATTTTGATTTTTATTACCCTTCACTGGCTGATGCCACCATGGTGAATCTTTCTTGCAGAAGAGAAGAAAAGCCTGTGCAGATAAAATACTTCCTCCATCATTTCAACTTGAAAATTGCATTTTCCACCCAGAGAGACCATTCATATCTTCCCTCGGAATCACTTCAATGACATAAGTTGACATTGCTTCCTGCAATGACTATATTGACATGCCTGGAATTTGGTGCTTTGAACTCTTCTGAATTGTAATTCTGAAGTGTTTGTGCTTGGAATTGTTTGTTCCAACTTTATTGTTGGCAACTAAGACCTCTGGAAAAACTTAGCAAGCATTTTATCTTTTTTGTTCGGGTAGAGGCCATGACAGAGAAGATCAAATGTGGTGTGTGGAATAATGGCGTAGAATGGTCAAATCATCTTCTCTTGCCCCTTGACCACTAATGTGTTTCAACTAAGTGCAAGCAGAAAATCTGAGAGCTTTTTCATTGTCGTCATTTTTGTAAACTGAATAATTTCATCCTTAAGCCTAAAGCATTGATATGCTTTTACGCCAATTACACATTTTTGAACGTTTGCAGCTCAAATTAACTCTGGTGTTTGACTTTTGTTATTTTTGTCTACAAGTCAGCAGTGAGTCATGGTAATAACAGCGTGAAACCATTTGCATTTCAGAAGGGACTCTTCCCAATATATGACCAGAATTCCTGAGCAGTTGCGTGTCTTGCGGCAGCCCAAGAAGCCTCTGCAACTAAATCATTTGTCAGGCTGACCTTATTGAAAACCAATTTGCGATCTTAACTGAATACGTCTTGCATAAATGCTTAATTAATAAATAAAGAACTATTGTAATATTTAAATATTATCTATATCTACTTGGTCAATGGAAATCGGTTTGATTTTCACCATGCAAATTAGTAATTAAAACTTTTGCAATTATATAATTGTTATGAACAAGCACTTGAGAATGAAATTAGCAGCTAAATAGAGTCACTTATCCATATTCATACCTAACAGATGGGAGTGATAATGCAGGTCGTGTTAGTATCCAATAAATTAGTAAGTGGTTCGCAGGTTGTGGCACTCTGAGTTGGCACTGGGAGCATTCTTTCTGTTGGTGTGGTACAACTTACTCCTCTCGAGAGATGCCACAGAATTAAATCAATACCTCCTCACGTTGGCTCAATTAAACAACTTTTAAAAATGCAAATGCATGCATGCAGTTACTGACAGGCATCATTTCATATATGGCAACCAAGTTGAACAGAAAGAAGTAGCAGTGTCCCAGTTGCTTTTCCTCCCATTCTCTCACATCCTGGGACTTTACACCCAAGATAGTAACCAGCAATTACTGATGAGTTATTTTGCAGTCAGTTTATTTTGGGTTTGATGAGATACTTTGACCGCAATTTTAACTTTCAATTAATTTTCAAAACAATGACCTATGATGCGGCTTAAAGATCTCGCCTACTTCTCTGGAAGTGAGGCCTCTAGGATTTTAGGAAATGCTCCCAGCCGGAAGCAGTGGTAGCTAATCAATCAGTCTGGCATTGGTTGTTTGCTGGGTTGCCCCTCTCTACACTTGCACAACGTCCCATTTGTCCATCATCTCCTGTGCTCCTGTCTCGGTTTGCTTCCTGCTAAGCAATACAGGTGTCCCCCGCAATCCAAAAGAAGAGCGTTCCTATGAAACAGTTTGTAAGCCGAAATGGAGGTTGGGATGGTGGGAGGTACAGGATACCTTAGGATTGATCTTGCTAACCGACGCACAAAATAAATCGAGATACAGCATAGATGCTCTCAGACACAGTTCAAAGCCATGGCAGCTTGATGCTGAGATGGTGGGTGTAGTTCCAGGGGAAGGCACTTGGTGGCGCTACTCTTGCTGTGCCCACATTTTTGTAAAAGCGAAAATCCTCTTTCAATTAGCAAAAAACAGGTATTAATTCACTTTCATAAAAGTGAATTGGCGTAAAGTGAATATTTGAAAAGCGGGGGATACCTGTACCTTAAATTTAAAATGCTCTTCACTGCTTTAAAATCTCTCCATAACGTCATCTTCCCCCAAATATGTAACTTCCTCCACTCCTGCAGCATTCCATGTTCTGTGTCCTTCCCCCCGTTTCGACCTTTGGACATTCCAGATTTTAATTGCTCCAATTTTTGGGGCGGGGGGGGGGTGGGGTAGCTGCGGCTCCAGCTGCCAGCACCCTAAATTCAGGGATGCCATCTTTTGATCTCCTTGCCTCTATATTTATATTTCCTTCTTATATGTATAAAACTATATATATTAGAGTGGTGTTGGAAAAGCACAGCAGGTCAGGCAGCATCCGAGGAGCAAGAAAATCAATGTTTCACTGAGAGTGCAATAGGTGGATGAAGGTGGGAGTGAAGGTGATAGGTCAAAGTGGAGGATGAAGTGGATAGGTGGGAAGGAAGATTGACAGATGGGGCAGGTCATGAGGATGGTGCTGAGCTGGAAGGTTGGAACTGGGGTAGGATGTGGGGAGGGGAAATAAGGAAGCTGGTGAAGTCCAGATTGATGCACTGGGGTTGAAGGGTTCTGAGGCAGCAGATGAGGCGGTCTTCCTCCAGGCGAGGGAGGGAGTGGTGATGGAGGAGGCTCAGGACCTGCATGTCCTCGGCAGAGGGGGAGTTGAAATTTTCGGCCACGGGGCAGTGGGGTTGATTGGTGCGAGTGTCCCGGAGATGTTCTCTGAAACGCTCTGCGAGAAGGCGTCCGGTCTCCCCAATGCGGAGGAGACTGCATCGGGAGCAATGGATACAGTAACTGACATATGTGGAAGTGCAGGTGAAACTTTGATGGATGTGGAAGGCTCCTGTGGGACCTTAGATGGTGCTGAGGGGGAAGGTGTGGGCGCAGGTTTTGCAATTCCTGCGGTGGCAGGGGAAGGTGCCAGGAGGGGAGGGTGGGTTCTTAGGGACCAGATAGTCGTGGAGGGAACGGTCTTTACGGAAAGCGGATAAGGGTGGGGAGGGAGATATATCCCTGGTAGTGGGGTCCATTTTTAGGTCAGTAGGTGTAACTATGCACACATGCACACATATATATAGACACATACAAAACTATAACTATGTATATACAAAAAATATAAAACATGAACAAAACATAAAGAATGCAACAAGATAATTAAATTTGCTTTGAGTTGTGGAAAGGCGATTTGTTTATTAGTGGTTTGGATTTAGAACAAATCTTTGAGATGAGGTCGGATGTTTTGTTTGATCACAGTCTCTATTCCTTAAGCAGAAAAGATAAAATATGTCAATCCATTTTTTAACCATCAATGAACTGTCCTAAAAATTGCTGATTTTATCTGTTGATGGTTTTTGCACAGAAGCTTGATTGAATTGGAGATTCTCTGTCAACTGTCACTTCATCCACTGTTAGGGATGAGTTACACTATCTATTGTTGTCTTTGTTGCTTCACTTTATACTTTTCCTTTGGAGAACTGGAAAATAGTTTTAAGTATTAGGATTCTTAAATTTGAAGGTATTATGCAAGAACTTTCGAAAGCTGATTGGGAGCAGATGCTCGCAGGTAAATGGATGGCTGAAAAGTGGGAAGCCTTCAGAAATGAGAGAACGAGAATATATTCCTGTCAGGGTGAAAGGGAAGGCTGGTAGGTATAGGGAATGCTGGATGACTAAAGAAGCATATGTAAGGTATAGACAGGATAGATCGAGTGGATCCTTAGAAGAGTATAAAGGAAGTAGGTGTACACTTAAGAGGGAGATCAGGAGGGCAAAAAAGGGGACATGAGATAGCTTTGGCAAATAGAATTAAGGAGAATCCAAAGAGTTTTTACAAATACATTAAGGACAAAAGGGTAACTAGGGAGAGAATAGGGCCCCTCAAAGATCAGCAAAACGGCCTTTGTGTGGAGCCACAGAAAATGGGGGACATACTAAATGAGTATTTTGCATCAATATTTACTGTGGAAATGGATACAAAAGAGATAGACTGTAGGGAAATAGATGGTGACATCTTGCAAAATGTCCATATTACAGAGGAGGAAGTGCTGGATGTCTTGAAACGCATAAAAGTGAATAAATCCCCAGGACCTGATCAGGTGTATCCTAGAACTCTGTGGGAAGATAGAGAAGTGATTGCTGGGCCTCTTGCTGAGATATTTGTATCATCGATAGTCACAGGTGAGGTGCCGGAAGAC
>NC_057721.1:17376022-17471144 GCF_004010195.1 Chiloscyllium plagiosum | reverse complement strand
GTGGAGGGTTGTTTTTCAGACTGGAGGCCTGTGACCAGTGGAGTGCCACAAGGATCGGTGCAGGGTCCACTGCTTTTCATCATTTACAAAATTAGAAGTGTAGTGGACAGCGAAGAAGGTTACTTCAGATTACAATGGGATCTTGATCAGATGGGCCAATGGACTGAGAAGTGGCAGATGGAGTTTAATTTAGATAAATACGAGCTGCTGCATTTTTGGAAAGCAAATCTTAGTAGGACTTATACACTGAATGGTAAGGTCCTAGGCAGTGTTGCTGAACAAAGAGAGCTTGGAATGCAGATGCATAGCTCCTTGAAAATGGAGTGGCAGGTAGTTAGAATAGTGAAGGCGGAGTTTGGTATGCTTTGCTTTCTTGGTCAGAGTATTGAGTACAGGAGTTGGGAGGTCAATTTGTGGCTGGACAGGACATTGGTTAGGCCACTTTTGGAATATTTTGAGCAATTCTGGTCTCTTTCCTATCGGAAAGATGTTGTGAAACCTGAAAGGGTTCAGAAAAGATTTACAAGGATATTGCCAGGGTTGGAGGATTTGAGCTGTAGGGAGAGGCTGAACAGGCTGGGGCTGTTTTCCCTGGAGTGTCGGAGGCTGAGGGGTGACCTGAAAGAGGTTTACAAAATTATAAGGGACATAGATAGGGTAAATAGGCAGTCTTTTCCCTGGGGTCGGGGAGTCCAGAACTAGAGGGCATAGGTTTTAGGTGAGAGGGGAAAGATATAAAAGAGACCTAAGGGGCAACTTTTTCACACAGAGGGTGGTATGTGTATGGAATGAGCTGCCAGAGGAAGTTGTGGAGGCTGGTACAATTGCAACATTTAAGAGGCATTTGGATGGGTACATGAATAGGAAGGGTTTGGAGGGATATGAGCTGGGAGCTGGAATGTGGGACTAGATTGGGTTGTGATATCTGGTCGGCATGGACGGTTTGGACCGAAGGGTCTGTTTCATTCTGTACATCTCTATGACTCTATAACTGAAAAAAAAACTGACAGACTCCAACATGGACTTTTCTTTCATGGCTGTTACCATTGTCATAAAGACATAAGAAACAAGAGCTCTCAGAGGGCATTTGGCGCTATGTACCTGCTCCGCCTTTCAACAAGATCATAGCAACAGCTTGTGATAGAGCCCACAAGGGAATTTCTCGATTTTACGAGGTGTAATGAGGCTGATTGGATTAGGAAGCTTGAGGTGCAGGACCTTTCTGGGGCAGTGACCGTACTATGATCGAATTCCCTCTACAGTCTGAAGGGGAGAAGCTGTGATCAGATACAATGAGTAAAGGTCACTACAAAGACATAAGGGAGGAGCTGGCCAGAGTTGACTGGAAGGGGAGCCTAGCAGGGAAGACAGTGGAGCAGCAACGGCAGGTGTTTCTGGGGGTAATTTGGGAGGCACAGCAGAAATTCATCCCAAGGAAGAAGAAACACACTGAGGCGGAGGACGAGGCAATCATGGTTGACAAAGGAAGTTAGGGGCAGCATAAAGCAAAACAAAAAGCATACAGTGTTGTGAAGGTTCGTCTAAACCAGAGGGTTGAGAAACAATTAAAAACCAGTGGACGATGACCAAAAGGGAGAGAAGATGTAATGTGAAGGTAATATAAAAGAAGATTGCAAGAGTGTTTTAAATACCTAAGAGAGGAGAGAGGCAAGAGTGGTCATTGGACCACTGTAAAATGAGGATGGTGAAGTAATATTGGGCAACAAAAAATGGTGGAGCAACTGTATAAGTACTTTGCATCAATTTTCATAGCAGAAGACACCAACAGAACTTCAAGAAAGTCAGAGGGCAAGGTTGAGTGTAGTGGCCATCACTTAAGCGGAAGGTGTAAGGGGTATCCAGTGCTGGATAAAGAGAAATTTTATTGAATTAAATAGTTAAAAGTCCAAATCTGATGTCTTCAGTCCATTCCACAAAGCCTGTTCCCTCACACTGACTCTTCCCTCTTCCTTACAACCTGTCTGAGGCCACACACTTTTCAAACTTGGTGGCATGTTTAACTCAAGATGAGCTCCTGACCACATCATTTCGTTTCTGTGACATCACTGACTGCTCCCTGAACTGACCTGCTAATGAACCCCTATTCCATGGTTTTGTTGCTTCTCCTTGATATTCTGATGCAATTCTAGTGGGCCTGCTGTCCTCCAACCACCACAAACTTGAGTTCATTCAAAACATGGCCATTTGTAACTTCCATCAAATCCCATTCATATATCCCTCTATTACTCACTGACCTGTATTAGCTTCCACTCCTCTATTTGAACGTTCTCATCCTTGTGTTTAAATATTTCCATAGTCTCTGTCTTCACCCTCTCACTCTAGTCTCAAGTCCTGTAACTCTATGAAGACTTTGAACTTCTCCAAACTTCCCCATTGTGCATCCCCAATGTTGTTATTATTGGATCATATAGATCAGTGGGACCCCAGAAAAGTCCTTGATCCTTGCTGTTTTCAATCCTGCGATAAAAGGGATTTGATAATTGGGTGAAATTCCCTAGCTAAGGAGGAAAGCCACAGTTCCTGTCAATGTTCCCTGTAAACTATGCAATTTGAAAGTCCATGCACAGGCCCACACAAGGCCTCTTCTTTACATTTCTGAACATGCATGGTCATGCAAAAACATTGAAAGCAAAAGGACATTTAAATAAGTCACGCATTTATTCCATGTTGAAATGACGAGAATGGTGCTTCCTCCACCGTATTGTCGTGGCCTGCATTGAAAGGCACACATGCGTGCATTATGATCATGGTCAATCACATGCTGTCACTCTCCTTTCTCCCCCTAATTGCAAAGCTGACAGAAGTGCATCATTTAAGGAAGGATGTGTAGGTTGGCTCTGTTTGCAAAATGCCAGAGGTGAGTGGCTGCCTTTGGAACAATATGAGGCATGCTGGGCTGGCAAGGAAGTTTAATTTGAAAATTTAAGCGTTCCAGCAGGATGTTAGTATGGAGCAGAGGTGATCTTCCTGGTGGATAGCATGAGGGGTTTGCAGCTGGGGAGAAAATAGTACTCCAAGACATTGCACAATCTGGCTCAGCCTGAGAAAGCAGCTGGGGAGATGGAATGGAGTCAATGAGCCCACAGTTGCCAGCAGGAGGAAATAACGTGGCGCACATTCATCTCACCATTCAATTACAAAGAATTTATCGCAAGGAGGCCTATTACTTATTTCCCCATCCCTCCGGCATTAGAAAAGGCCGTTTACAATCAACCAACTTTAAATATGGCCGACCCGCAGCAATAATATGCTGTAGATGTCCCAAACAAGATGGGCGTTGGATTTTCACCCCTCTTTGGGAGGATGCCCCACCCTCACAAGCTGCCATCCAATCTGTTTGCACTACAGCTCTTGCTGCCCCAACAGTGAGGAGTGGGCCTTTTGGGGGATAGGAGGGATCAGGCATCCTATGGTGCGGAAAAAGAGTTGGGGATGCAGGTTTTGGAGGCTAGGTTGGGCGGCACAAAGATTGGTTCAATTTAAGAGGTATTTGGATGAGTATATGAATAGGAAGGGTTTGGAGGGATATGGGCTGGGTGCTGGCAGGTGGGACTAGATTGGGTTGGGATATCTGGAGGGCATGGATGGGTTGGACCGAAGGGTATGTTTCCATGTTGTACATCTCTATGACTCTCTGACTGTCTATGATGGGGGCTCCCAGTTGTGCCCCCTATGATAACTTCCCTCTCCCAGCTATCACTGGAGTGAACCTTTCTGAACTGTTTCACCGCATTTAAATAAATTCCTAAGTAAGAAGACAAAAGCTGTACTTAGTGCTTCAGGTGTGGCCTCACCTAAATGGATCTGTAGTAATATATCCTTCTTTTTAGTTAATGCAGTAAATGACAAACATTCAATTTCTCTTCCTAATTTCTTGCTGAATCTGCACAATGATTACTTATGGTAATGTACCAGGGTACTTATTAGATTAGATTACTTACAGTGTGGAAACAGGCCCTTCAACCCAACAAGTCAATAGACAATAGACAATAGACAATAGGTGCAGGAGTAGGCCATTCTGCCCTGTGTCCTCTGGTTCGGGACTCACCCATCAGCGGAAAAATGCTTCCTGCCTCCAGAGTGTCCAATCCTTTAATAATTTTATACGTCTCAATCAGATCCCCTCAGCCTTCTAAACTCAAATGTATACAAGCCCAGTTGCTCTAATCTTTCAGTGTAAGATAGTCCCGCCATTCCAGGAATTGACCTTGTGAACCTACGCTGCACTCCCTCAATAGCCAGAATGTCTTTCCTCAAATTTGGAGACCAAAACGGTGCATAGTATTCCAGGTGTGGTCTCACCAGGGCCCTGTACAGCTGCAGAAAGACCTCTTTGCTTCTATACTCAATTCATTGACAGATGTACACGAACACCTAGATCTCGTTGTACTACCTGTTTACCTAACTTGACTCCATTAGGTAGTAATCTGCCTTCCTGTTCTTGCCACCAAAGTGTATAACCACACATTTATCCACATTAAACTGCATCTGCCATCATCTGTCCACTCACCTAACCTGTCCAGGTCACCCTGTATTCTCCTAACATCCTCCTCACATTTCACCCTGCCACCCAGCTTTGTGTCATCAGCAAATTTGCTAATAATACTTTCAATGCCTTCATCTATATCATTAATGTACATTGTAAAAAGCTGCGGTCCCTCACTGATCCCTGCGGCACACCACTGATCACCGCCTGCCATTCTGAAAGGGAGCAGTTTATCACTACTCTTTGTTTCCTGTCAGCCAACCAATTTTCAGTACTTTGCCCCCAATACCATGCGCCCTAATTTTGCTCACTAACCTCCTATGTGGAACTTTATCAAAGGCTTTCTGAAAGTCCAGGTATACTACATCTACTGTGATTTCCCCTTCATAAATCCATGCTGACTCTGGCCTATCCTGTTACTGCTATCCAGATGTGTTGTAATTTCGTCCTTTATAATTGACTCCAGCATTTTTCCCACCGCTGAGGTCAGACTAACTGGTCTATAATTCTCTGTTTACTCTCTCCCTCCTTTCTTAAAAAGTGGACAACATTAGCCACCCTCCAATCCGCAGGAACTGATCCTGAATCTATCGAACATTTGAAAATGATTACCAATGCATCCACGATTTCTAGAGCCACCTCCTATCAGGCCCCGGGGACTTATCAGCCTTCAGACCAACAGTGTCTCCAACACCATTTCCTGCCGAAGATAAATTCCCTTCAGTTCAGATCTTTCAGCCACTATTACATCTGGGAGATTGCTGGGTCTTCCCCAGTGAAGACAGATCTAAAGTACCAATTCAACTCTTCTGCCATTTCTTTGTTCCCCGTAATAAATTCACCCGTTTCTGTTTTCAAGGGCCCAATTTTAGTCTTAACCATTTTTTTTCTTTTCACATCCCTAAAAAAGCCTTTACTATCCTCCTTTATATTTTTGGCCAGTTTACCTTCATACCTTATTTTTTCTTTGCGTATTTCCTTTTTAGTTATCTTCTATTGTTCTTTAAAAGCTTCCCAGTCCTCCGATTTCCCACTCATCTTTGCGATATTATACTTCTTCCCTTTTGTCTTTATATGGTCCTTAACTTCCCTCGTCAGCCACGGCCACCCCTGCCTCTCCTTAGAATCTTTCTTCCTTTTTGGAATGAATTGATCCTGCATCTTCTGCATTATACCCAGAAATACCTGCCATTGTTGTTCCACTGCCATCCCTGCTGGGGTATTGCACCATTGAACTTTGGCCAGCTCCTCCCTCATAGCTCCATAGTTCCCCTTATTCAACTGAAATATTGTCACTTCCGATTCTACCCACTCCCTTTCAAACCAACCCTCCGAAGAGCAACCCACCCAGACCCATTCCCCTACACCTAACACTACAGGCAATTTAGCATGGCCAGTTCACCTAACCTGCACATTTTTGGACCGTGGGAGGAAACTGGAGCACCCGGAGAAAACCCACACAGACAGGGGGAGAACATGCAAACTGCACACAGACAGGTGGGAATTGAACCCGGGTCTCTGGCGCTGTGAGGCAGCAATGCTAACCACTGTGCCACTGTGCCGTCTGTTCTTTCCGCCAAAGTAAACAAGTTCACATCTTTCCACAACCTATCTGCATTCCTTTGCAGATTCCCTATATCCCCTTCCCAACTTTGCATTCTGTCTAACCTTGTGTCATCAATTAAACCTGACATTATATTCTGTTCCTTCATCTAAGTCTTTGATATAGATTGTAAATAATTGAGGTCCCAATAATGACCCCTGGGATACACTGCTTGTTACAACTCGCTGAGGAAAACAATCCTTTTATGCCCACTCTCCGTATCATTAGACAACCAATCCTGCATCCTACATTACCCCTTGTCCCATGAGTTCTTACTTTGCACAGTATTCTTTGATGTGGGACTTTGTCAAATGACTTCCAGAAATACAAATATGTACATCAAGCAGTTTCCTTTTATTTTGTTTGCTACTACCTTAAAGAACTATAGTAAATATAATTTCCCTTTCACACCACCGTGTGGACTTTCCTGACTGCAATAAGATTTTCACATTGCCCCAACATAAACATACAAACATTTTCTCCTATGATAAATATTAGGCTAACCAGTCCAGTTTCCTTCATTATGCCTCCTTCCTGTCCTGAATAGAGGAGTCACATTTTCTGTTTTCCAACCTGATGGGACCTTTCCAAGATCTTGGGATGTTTTTGAAGTTTAAAAACTACATCTTTATTATCCTAGAAGCAATATGATTTAACACCTTAAAATGAAATCCATCAAGGCCAGGAAATGATCAGATTTTAGTCAAATAATTTATTATGTGTCTTTCCCTAGCAGTTATAATTATTCAGTGTTCCACACTCACTTTCACAGTCTGATTGGTAATTATTTCTGCAATATTATTTGTTTCGCTGATGGTGAAGGCAGATGCAAAAATATTTGTTCAATCCATTTGCTATTTACATATTTCCCATTAATAATTTCCTGGACTCAGTCTCTAGATGCTCACTGCTCTCTTTCTGATTCTTTTGCTTTTTAATTACTTGTAGAGAATGTTATTATCTGTATTTATTTCTAGTTAGCTTTCTCCCTTGCTTAGTTATACTTTAGTCTTTTTTTAATATTCTGACTTTTCATCTTTGCAGAATTACGTGTTTTTCTTTCTATTTGAAATGATCTTTAACTTTGTTCGTTAGCCATGGGTGGTGTACTCTTCCCTTAGGATCCTTAGATTAATTAAATTCCTTTGGATTGATTCCTTTTTATATATGCCAACAGAGAAAAGCATTGGTATTTAGAGCAATTTGCATCTGTTGTCTTCTAGGTACCATTGTTATTGGACTTGTGACAATTATTGGACTACACAAGTGAGCAAATCTATTTTGCCCTTTTAAAATAGCCACAAATTAGGTTTTCAGTAAACAAGTGATTTTCCCTTGATGATTAATCAAATTTTGCTTTCAAGATTAAGAAAGATGCAACATGCATTCATCTAAAACTTATCCCCTCGACAGGAGTGTAGAATTATGGCTGTGTCTATCTGAAGGTCCTCGTTGCATCATTTAGCATGGTCAGATATGAGTACAAATCGGCCTGCGCCCTATATGAATCTTTACATCACATCTTTCAAAACAGCAAATGCTTCGATATTTCAATACACTTTGTGCCACAACCAAACATAGAGTTGTTACAGAACCAACAAAAACAAAGCCAGACATCAAGATTCAAAGTTTAGACTAATTCATTGAGTTGAGAGGTTTTCGTTAAGTTAAGAAATGCTTTAATATATCAGCCTTAATTGTAGCTAACTTCTCTGAATTTGGCGAGCATCAGATGCCATGTCTTTGGTCCATTGACTTAGTCCTGAAGCTGCATCGTAATCCCACAAGCCTCCTTCACTATGTTCAGGAATTAACAATGAAAGAAAACCTTGCAGAGATTCTTGCCACCTATTGTCGATGTAGAATACTCGATGGTTACCAGAATTAGACCTCTAGTTTTGGTTCTGATGTGTTTTGAAGATGGTTACATCATTTGCAATAATGGATGCTGTGTCTGAATGGATGAAAAGCTTTGTCTTTGCAAGGATCTGTTTCCTTAACTCTCAAATAGGAAGAGTTCCAGTAAAGGACAAGGACACGCCACAAGGACATACTGAAGCTCTCCTTGCATTGGTATTAATAACTGGAAGGATGATCAATAATTAAAAATGGTGAAAACCTGTTTGTGAAGCTTCATCATGCTTGGAGTCACTTTGTCTGAATGATGGGAAAGGGAGATGGTGAGATGAGAAGGAAAGTAGGCAAATCATGTTTTGGGTTGCACGACATCTTGGAATATCGTCCCCATGTGCCCACTGATCTGTGGGTCAAGAATCCACCTGTTTTGTCTCACAATCCCCATAACAAGGGTCAGTTGGTGATAATTGTTCCAGTCCTTGCAGGGCTTTCCACATCAGGTAGAATGCCTTGTAGTAGAGAGATCTGTGTAGTAAGAGCTCTTTGTTCAGCCTTGTCAGTTGTTTCTGGAAAGCCAGTGGATCTTGATGTTTTGCTAGTCACCATAGATCTTGTAGCAGCCTTGACTTCCTTGATGATTGGAGGAAAATCCAAGCCGTAAACGTCAACAGATGATTGAAATCCTATCTAACTTCAGTTTACCTTTGGATAGTACCAATGTTGAGGTGGATTGGATGCTCCTTCAAAATATTATTCATACCGCAGACTATTATGTTTACATTTAGACATGTTGAAAGCATAAAAGTTAGTAGAATGAGAATAACAAATCCACCAGATTCCATCTAGCGGTGAAAGTGAGAGTGCATTAAAATCTGCCTGTAGACACTGGTTTGATAACCAAAAAGGTTATCCACAGAAAATTACATCACAAAGTTCAATTCATAACACAGCAAATACAAGATTGATGAAGGAAAGCTGGCACTGGAAGGTTGTGGTAGGCACTCGACAAGAGTCTGCCATTAGATAGGCAATTTAAATTAATATTATAATGCAAATAACTTCAATTGGTCACTTATGTCCTTTTACCAAATGCATTAAGGGTGAATTAACAACTTTGACTCTTGACATCCGCATGGCAATCCATTGCCAATCATATGTGTTTAATACTGTCTGTGCCAAAACTGCTCCGAATAATAAATGGCTGTGGATCTGCTCATAACCAGTAATCTCTCTCAGCTTTGAGGAAAAAATGCTTCAGAGATTGACCTGGGTGTCTCAATAATGCAATTGAATCTATTTTATGAGCTGGATTTTCAATGAGCTTGGCTTTGGAAAATGAAGTTCTACATTTTTGTGAATTTGATCCCACCTTCCAAATTGCCTGTAGGATTCAGACAAAAAATAAAAACGGCTCATTGAATATCTGCAAGTTATTTTTCAAGAGGAAAATTGAATTGAATTGAGTTGAATTAGCTTTATTGTCACATAAGTGAGTACAGTAAAAAGTTTACAGTCACTGCATTACAGCACCATGTTAGGTACAAAGCTACCAAGGTACAGATACTTCTATAGATCAAATTCTTAAGAACTAAAAAAAGAATTAAGAAGGTAAATAAATAAATAGTCCCATATTATAAGTCACGGGAGTAAATTAGAAAATTATAGGAGTGAAAAGTTCAGAATGTCAGTCTTTCCAACCCAGTCCATCCTGGCACCTAGCCTCCAGGGAGACCTTCACTGCCTCACCATGCCTGCACTAGACTCACCAATGTAGGATTTGCCCCACTTTAGGCGCCATATCTTCGCCGCTAGGCCCACTTCGCTGACGCCACTGAACTCAGACCTGCCCTGCAGCCATGTGTCTTTGGCTCTGTGGCCAAGCCAGGCCGCCACCAGGTCATAAGTCCTGGTTCAGCTGTAGATGTCTCCTTGCTGCCGCCGGGGCCATTGTCCCCGATCGATGGGAGAGCTTTGCGGCCTCCGGACCTAACCGCCAGGAGGACGAGCTCACTGCTGCCATCGTCGGGAGAAGCCACTTCCACCACTCCACATTCTCTTGCTACCATGTCGGTGCTGCCAACCAGCCCACCACAGAAAAAAAACATAAAAGGAAGGGAAAGTACAGCGAAAGATAAGAGCACAAGCAAAGTAAACAAAGAAGGAAGGCAGGCAGGAGCGGAGGAGCCTGCACACAGCCCTGTTATTCTGCTGCCATCTTGCATTGTAAAATGTTGGCTAGAAATTAAAGACACGTTAGGAAGAGATTAGGGAGAACATAAAGGATGAGTTTACATTCTATAAGGTCATTGCGAAATGGAAAACCTAAATAAATCCTGATATCACTAGCAATTTCAGGGAATTGTAGCTTCACTGTAATAATCATATTTTAAGTTTTCAGCATTTGCTGTGGAGATACCAATGTAGACAGCTGACTGACACTAAAAGAAGTGTCTTGTCAGCCACTCACATAATCATTCATGAAGGAAACTTCATTAATGTATTGTGAAGGCATTATAATATTCATTCTGAAATCTAGTTTTAGAAAACCTTCCAATAATTCTGGAATTTTTTGATATATTCATTTGTGGGATGTGGGTATCGCTGGCTAGCCAGTATTTATTGCCCATCCCTAGTTGCTCTTGACTGTAAGCTGCCTTCTTGAAGCACTGCAGTCCACCTGTTTTAGGTTGACCCACAATGCCCTTAGGGAGGGAATTCCAGGATTTTGACCCAGCCACAGTAAAAGAATGGTGATATATTTCCAAGTCAGGATGGTGTGTGGCTTGGAAGAGAACCTGAAGATGGTGGTGTCCCCGTGTACCTGTTACCCTTATCCTTCTAGATGGAAGTGGTCTGCATTTGGAAGGTGCTGTCTGAGGATCTTTGGTGAATTTATGCAGTACATCTCTTGTAGGTAGTAACAACAGTGTGTACAGAGTGTCAGTAGTGGAGGGAGAAGATGCTTGTGGATATGGTGCCAATCCAATGGGCTGCTTTGTCCTCAGTAGTGTCAAGCTTCTTGAGTTTCAATCCAATGATTGAAAATACTGCAGATGATGGCATATAAATCGAACTTTGAAGCCTCAAAGAATCTTTCGAAAAATGAAGATTAGGATTAGACTATAGAACCAAGTATAAAAGTGAACCATTTGCGTAGTTAGTATGTTGATATGTCTTTTGCCTCTGATGTATGGAATGCATATATCTTAAACACTTCTGTATCTTTGTAACTCAGCTAATGTCACCTGCTTAATCACTTGAGCCCAATAAAAAGCATCAATAGTAAAACATGCATTTGAGAGGCAAAGATTTGAAGCTGACAATTTTTAATATGAATATAGTAGTAGTAACCATAGGCCCAGAGGAAAATAGGGCAAAGAAAATTGATGAAGACAGAGGGATAGATAATGTCTTTATGGACTTCAGCAAAGTGTTTGACAAGGTTCTGCATGGCAAACTGGTTATAAGATTTGGATCACGTGGGATCTGGGGAGGCTAGCCAATTGGATTCAAAATTGGCTTGAAGGTAGGAGACTGAGGGTAGTAATAAAGGATTGTTTTTTGGACTGGAGGCCTATGACCACAAGGATCGGTACTAGGTCCTCTGCTGTCCATCATTTATATAAATGGTTTTGATGTGAATAGGAGGTATGGTTAGTGAGTTTGCAGATGACACCAAAATAGATGGTGTACTGGACAGTGAAGAATGTTATTAGGACAAAGTGAGGACTGCAGATGCTGGAGATCAGAGTCAAAAAGTGTGGCACTGGAATGGCACAGAGGTTGGGCACCATCCGAGGAGCAGGAGAATCAACGTTTCGAGCATAAGCTCTTCATCACGAATGAAGGTTATCTCAGAGTACGACGGGATCTTGATCAGATGGGCCAATGGGCCCAGGAGTGACAAGTGGATTTAATTTAGATAACTGTGAGGTGATGTATTTTGGTAAGGCAAAACAGGTCCGAACCTATGCAGTTAATGGTGTGATCCTGGGTAGTGCTGCCATCCGAGACCTAGGGGTACAGATGCAAGTGCAGCCACAGGTAGACAGGATGATGAAGAAGGTCTTTGGTACTCTTAGCTTTATTGGTCAGAACATTTTGTACAGGAATTGGGATGTCATATTGCGGCTGTATGAGACATTGGTGAG
Organism: Chiloscyllium plagiosum; assembly: GCF_004010195.1. NCBI lineage: Eukaryota > Metazoa > Chordata > Chondrichthyes > Orectolobiformes > Hemiscylliidae > Chiloscyllium > Chiloscyllium plagiosum. The sequence continues at coordinate 17,459,026 of NC_057721.1, read as the reverse complement.
GTCACTTTTAGAATACTGCGTACAATTTAGGTCAGTCTTCTGTAGGAAAGATATTGTTAAACTTGAGATGGTGCTGAAAGGATTTATAAGGATGTTGCTGGGACTGGAGGATTTGAGTTACAAAGAGAGGCCAAATAGATTGTGGCTTTTTTCCTTGAAGTGTCAGAGGCTGAATGATGACTTTAGAGAGGTTTATAAAATCATGAGGGGCACGTATAGGCTGAATAGCCAAGGTTTTTTTCCAACAGTGGGGGAATCCAGAATGAGAGGGCATAGGCTGAAGATAAGAGGGAAAAGATTTAAAAAGACCTGAGGGGTAAGTTTTTCATGTAGAGGGTGGTCCGTGCATGGAATGAGGATTTTGGTACATTCATTTAATACACTGAGTCCAGATGAAGCTTTCACAAGCCTTTTAGTTTTTACTTGATTTAAATGTTCAGTGAGAATCAAAAGCAGATTAGGAGAGTAATTCCCTTAGCAAACCCTCCACTGTCCCAATTTGAAAGAATTAAACGGTATTAATAACATACATGCCAGGATAGTTGGACAGATTTTCAGCATCATGAACAGATGTATTGAGACTTTGATGGAAAACTATGTTTATCACATGAAAGCATTTCTTTTCTAATCAATGTGATTTAGCCTTAGCTTTTGAATCAGTGCCAAACATGTACTATTTGCACATTACATTCGATCTTCCATCGTGCCAAGGCTGAATACCAAGCACGTCATAGAGTCATAGATACGTACAGCACGGAAACAGACTCTTCAGTCCAACCCGTCCATGCCGACCAGATATCCCAACCCAATCAAGTCCCACCTGCCAGCACCTGGCCCATATCCCTCCAAACCCTTCCTATTCATATAACCATCCTGATGCCTTTTAAACATTGCAATTGTACCAGCCTCCACCACATCCTCTGGCATTCCATACACGTACCACCCTCTGCGTGAAAATGTTGCCCCTTAGGTCTCTTTTATATCTTTCCCCTCTCACCCTAAACCCATGCCCTCTAGTTCTGGACTTCCTCACTCCAGAGAAAATACTTTGTCTATTTATCCTATCCATGCCCCTCATGATTTTATAAACCTCTATAAGATCACCCCTCAGCCTCTGACGCTCCAGGGAAAACAGCTCCAGCCTGTTCAGCCTCTCCCTATAACTCAAATCCTCCAACCCTGGCAACATCCTTGTAAATCTTTTCTGAACCCTTTCAAGTTTCACAACATCCTTCCGATAGGAAAGAGACCAGAATTGCACGCAATATTCCAAAAGTGGCCTAACTAACATTCTGTACAGCCGCAACATGACCTCCCAAATCCTGTACTCAATACTCTGATCAAAAAGGAAAGCATACCAAACACCTTCTTCACTATCCTATCCACCTGCGACTCTACTTTCAAGGAGCTATGAACCTGCACTCCAAGGTCTCTGTGTTCAGCAACTCTCGCTAGGACCTTACCATTAAGTGTATAAGTCCTGCTAAGATTTTCTTTCCCAAAATGCAGCACCTCACATTTACCTAAATTAAACTCCATCTGCCACTTCTCAGCCCATAGGCCCATCTGGTCAAGATCCCGTTGTAATCTGAGGTAACCTTCTTCGCTGTCCACTATACTTCTAATTTTAGTGTCACCTGCAAACTTACTAACTATACCTCTTATGCTCGCATCCAAATCATTTATATAAATGATGAAAAGTAGTGGACCCTGCACCGATCCTTGTGGCACTCCACTGGTCACAGGCCTCCAGTCTGAAAAACAACCCTCCACCACCACCCTCTGTCTTCTACCTTTGTGCATGTGTTAATATTTTAAGTAATGGTGGTCTTGAACATTTTTCTTTTCTTTACCTGAACATTCATGTTATAACACGGTGATTTGAATCAGGATAGCTGTACGAGCATACTATTAGCCAGAGCACCTCTGAGGTAGGCCAGGAAAATGGACGGGGGTTCCTGGTTGCAAGCTTTACCTAGCAATTCTCACTTGAGCATGGAGGCTAATTAAGAACAACATCAGAAACGGGGTCAATTACCAACCACTTCCTGCTAGCAATCATTGTCGGTGCTAACTTCATGAATGGATGTGTTACCAGAAAACATCTGCTGCACAGTGAATCATACCCCATCAATGTAACAATGCCTGAAGGAGAGCAGGGGCAGAATAAAATGCAGGATTTGAATACAAAAAGCTGAAGAGTGATATTCATCAAAGTAAGCTTCCCATGAGCTTACAGACGGTTGCTGCAGGGACCTATTAAGTGTCTTAAAATGAAAGAGGTTTAGCTTCATTTATTATTCAATTGGCCTAAGCCTGTTCTGCACAATGTGGTGAAAAAAAATCTAATGTCATAATTGGAGCAGTAAATGTCAGTTAAATAGCCATGCTATTCAGCATCTGTTTGTCACATTAGAAAACACAAACAAATTGAAGAAACGAGGGATGAATAAGAAATGTTTGGAGGGATATGGGCCAAGTGCAAGCAGGTGGACCTAGTTTACTTTTGGATTATGGTCCGCCTGGACTAGTTGGACCAAATTCCGTGCTGCATGAGTCTGTGACCAAAATTGGGTGTTGGAGTATGTGTTCGGTTGAGAATGAGAGAGTGGTTAGGTGGATCCCAGGTGCGGGTGAGGTGGTGGTTCCAGTGTTCAGCGGGTGTATTGAATCTTGGGGAGCGAGGTGAGTATTGGGTCAGAATTTGAGAGGGGTAATGAATCTTGTGGGATTGTGATGGTGGTACGTTGGGAGGTCAGTTTAATAGTTTCCCACAATTTAGAATAGGTTTTTTAGACTTCCTGGATAATTACTCACTTAACTGCAATGAACTCTCTGAATTCTTGAATTTGAATGGATAATTTCAGAGAGTTCCAGGTGCAGCGTAATTGTTCATCAGATTCAATTTCCTTGCATTGTGCTGTTATGGGGATTCTGCAGTGTCCTGACACGCAGCTCACATCTTCAAATGACAATCGAGCTATTGAAGAAACCCAACATTTGTGTTTTAAAATTGATTGTGTGTAATATATGTTCAATGAAGTCTAATAAAGTAGTAAATTTAATGCATCATTTACTATAACCATGTTCACAAAATAGCCTTTCTACCAGAGATTTATGAAAAGTCACAATGAGCGTAACTGCCTCTGTTGAAGATTATCTAGTTTGTCATCAAATTGGACAGGCAAGACTATTCCTTTAACACTAGCTATGAATGCATGTTAAAAAGAAGCAAAGTACGGTGGACTCTGGAAACCTGAAATAAAAGTGGAATGTCCTGGCGATTACTCAACAAGTCTGATATCATCTGTAGAAAGAGAGGCGGAGTCAACATTTCAATTCTAATATGATTCTTGTTTGGAACCTTGTTTAAGAGAGTCCCAGAAAAATAAGCAAACCTGAAATGAGAAGTGACTTAATACTGACAGTTACTGTACCTGAGAAAACTGAAAATGGACAGATTCTACACTGTTTAGCTTTAAGTACATTTAGTACAGGTACACAATCCTTTGTCTGAAATTCCAAAATCAGAAAAGCTCCAAAATATGAAATTTTTCTTGTGAAGTTTTTTTCCATATGACAAGGTTGCTTAGTTTGTGAACAGGTGACCCACTCCACACCCACTCAACCCTCGTCACTCAGATATGACATGGTGGTGTAGCCCAACCCTGGCAGGTGTCAGTTGTGTCTCAGCACTCATACTATTCACACTTGGGTCTGCTGTTTGGTAATTTTTCTTTATTTTAGTGTGAAAATGTTAGATAGAGGATTGTGTACCTGCATTTGTACAAAAACAGAAGTTGCTGGAGCAACTTAGCAGGCCTGGTACGGTCTGTGGGGAGAAAACCGAGTTAACGTTTTGGGTCCAGTGATCTTTCTTAGGAACTGATTGCAGCCAGGAAAGCTGATTATATAGATATTTTCTGGTCAGCTTGTTCAGAGATGTTGCACACACCTGGAGCAGGTGGGACTTGAGCCTGGGCCTCCTGGTTCAGATGTAGGGACACTAATATGCTGAATACAGGTGGTGGGAGGTTCAGCAGGGTGGGGGTGGTAAAGGAGTAAGCAATAGGTAGAGGTGGAGCCAAAAGGAGGGAAAGGCAGATTGGCAGACAAAGGGATGGTTAATGGTAAGCCTGGGAGAAAGAAGGGCTACTAATGGGGACCATCAGTAGGTGAAAAGGGTTTGGCTGTGCTGAAAGCAGCCCATGTGATAACAAGGTTTGGGGTGGGTAAAAGACTTCGAGGAATGTGTTTGTTCAGATTCTAAAGTTGTTGAGCTCGATATTGAGTCCTGAAGGCTGCAGGGTCCCCAAGCGAAAAATGAGGTCCTGTTCTCCTAGCTGGCGCTAATCCTCTCTGGAGCACTGCAGCAAGCCGGCGACAGTGATGTTGGCCAGGGAACATGGTGTAATGGCAGGCAACTAGAAGCTCAGGATCATTTTTGACGTCAGGATATAGGTGTTCTGCAAAGCAGTCACCCAGTCTGTGTTTCATCTCCCCAGTGTAGAGGAGACCACATTGTGAACAGCAAACACAGTAGACTAGATTGAGTGAAGTGCAGGAAAATCACTGCTTCACCTGGAAGCTATGGCTGGGACCTTAGATACTGCGGATGGAGGTAGTAGGTAGACAGATGGTATACTTTCTCCAATTGCAGGAGAAGGTGCTGTGGGGATGTGTTGGGAGTGGACTAAGATATCTCAGAGGTAACAATCCCTGTGGAATGCTACCTCTTCCGCCACCGCTGTAAGAGTTGGCATTTATCAGAGTATTTATGACAGAGACAAACTGTGTAAATGGGTTGGAGTGCTTAGAGAGTTTATGAAATGAATTCCAGGTAATTGTGGGAGTCAATGTGTTTCTAATGGATGGTCATAATCAGTGATAGTGAGGCCTGCAGATGCTAGAGAGTCAAAATAAATAGAGTGCGGTGCTAGAAAAAGCACAGCAGAACAGGCAGCATCTGAGGAGCGGGAGAGTCGACATTTCAGGCAGGGCCCTTCATCAGAACTGGAGAGTGAGAAAGAGGGCTGATAAATAAATAGAGTGAGGGGAGTGAGGCTGGTGGCAAGATAGGTGGGATGGTGATAGGTGGGCAAAGGTAGGAGGTGGTTGTGATAGGTTGGCTGGGAGAGTGGAGCAGATAAATGGAAAGGAAGACGGACAGGTAGGTCAGGTCAATAGGGCGGTGCCGAGTCGGAGGGTTGGACCTGGGATGGGGTGTGAGAGGGGAGATTTGGAAACTGGCAATTTCAGTGTTGAGACCACGTGGGTGTAGGCTCCCGAGGCAGAAGATGAGATGTTCCTCCTCCAATTTTGAGGGAGGCCCAGAATGGATATGTCCTTAGGGAAGTGGGAGGTGGAGTTGAAGTGGATATTCACAGGAAGGTGGGGTTGGTTGGTGCGTATGGACCAGAGATGTTTTCCTTGAACCGTTTCACGAATTTGAGCTCAGTCTCTCTGATGTAGAGGAGACCACATTGAAAGTACCGGATACAATAAATGAAGTTGGAGAATGTACAAGTAAATCTCTGGAGGATTTGGAATGATGCTTTGGGGCCATGGAAGGAGGTGAGGGGGGAGGTGCAGGCGCAGACCTTACACCTCTTACAGTGGCAGGCAACAGTGCATCATCCTCCACCACTTTTGCACCTACAGTCAGAACCCACCACCAAAAATACATTTCCATCCCACCCTTATCTGCATTTCATAGGGGCCATTCCCTCCACAACTCCCTCTTTAGGTCCACACTCCCCACCAACTCCCTCTCCACACCTGGCACCTTCCAGTGCTGCCGCAATTGATCATTATCTTTATCTGGTTGATATAATAGTTGGAGCTTCTTGACCTAGCTTCATAGCCTGATGCTCTAATCAACCTCAATACCCAATTTTCTCTAAAATTCAAATGCCTTTTTAGAAGTACAAATTCAGACTGGTAACAGCAAAGCATGTCGCATCATCACTTTATAGCATTTTATCATTATTTGTTCATGCATTGTGGACATTGCAGGTGGAACAGCATTTATTGCCTACCCCTAACTGTCCTTGAGAAGGTCATGGTAAGCTGCTTTCCTGAACCACTGCACTTCTTGGGATTTAAGGACCCAGTGCTATTCGGAAAGAAGCTCTAGCATTGCCCCAGTAACACTGAAGGAATGGTGATGTAGTTCCAACGCAGGATGATGAATGGCTTGGATAGGATCTTGCAGGTGGTCGCTTCCCATGTATCTGTTGCCCTTGTTCCTCTAAGTTGTAGGAGTCATAGATCTGGAAAGTGCTGTCGAAAATTTGGTGAATTTCTGACGTGCATCCTGTAGGTCACTTAATGGATTATAGGAGATATTACACTTTCCACTGTTGATACACAACAACATGCTTACACATATACTCTACCATTATATTCTACAGAGATGATAACTTGCCATAGATGCTAGTTAAGTGAATACCTGTTCGTAATACAAGACTAAAATCGAAATTGCTGGCAAAGCTCAGCAGGTCTAGCAACATTTATGGAGAGAAATCAGAGTTAATGTTTTGGGTCAAGTGACCCTTCCTTAGAACTGTGTTCTCTATCCAAAACATTAACTTTGATTTCTCTCCACAAATGCTGCAGGGCCTGTTGAGCTTTTCAAGCAATGTCTCCGATTTACACCATCTGCAGTCGCCTGAGTCGAGAATTGAACCCGGGTCTCTGGCGCCGTGAGGCAGCAGTGCTAACCACTGTGCCACCGTGCCGCCCACTGTGCCACCGTGCCGCCCACCTTTTGGTTTTTACTTGTTCAGAATATTTTTAACAAAGTATTACTCTACAATGTCACACTTTTGTTTAACATCTGCGATGATGCTGCTCCTTTGGCAAGGTTATTTTGTCCTTGTTTGTTTTCAGAGAGGTCGTTGTAGCAGCGATTCTGAAAAGTCTGGCTTGGATTGGTTTTAGGGCCAGTTTGATTATAGCTAACAGATCCTACCTCAGGAAAAAGACTTTCAAGTTCTTAAAAAGAAACACTCGTACAATGAAAGGGGAGTGGCCAGTTCTCCCAGATCAGCTTTTTTCTGATTTGGTTTGGTTTGGTTTTAGCATCCTGGCTCTTCACTGAAAGCAGTCAGTCAGCTTGAGGCTGCTGGTCAAAGGAACAGCTACATGGAAGAGCATGATCCATGCTGAATCTCTCTCTCTCTCTCTCCCCTGTAAGACTCTGTGTTTAACTTTACCTTTTTTTAGTACACAAGAGGTGTTTATGAGGTTTGCTGCAGGAACTTGGAATAGCATCATTAAGTTGGAACAATCCATTAGGTTTATGGATAGGTTAAATTATTCTATATTCTGTTCTCTTTTATTTTGTGTCATTTTGGTAATCTTGTAAATAAATTCTGTTTTGTTAAAATCTAAGTGGTTGGACCAGCTGCATCTCTCCTGGAATATTCACCATACACCTGCTTAAAACAACTAGCCAAGTTAGGGTCCAGGCTACTTTCTTGAAATGTTATGAGAGGGTCTGGCCTGGTCCATGACACATCTGATAAGCATGTTTATAGAAAGCAATATGTGGCTTAATTTGTACATGCTCATTAGCCCAAGGACTAAGATAATAGGATCAGGGTTTTGAACTTCAGATGGTAAAATTAACAATGCACCAGATAAGAAAGCAGAGAAAAGCCTTTGGTATGCATAAAAATATTGCTTAATTTCTCCCAAGAGTTTTGAATATGGAATCTCAGGTGATGAGCCTTGGAGCAAAACTTCCACCCAAAAGTGTGAACTTGCATTCAAAAACAAATTCCTTTTACTCACTTTCATTATCTTCTACATGCTTTGTGTCATGTGTTTCTCTTCTCTGTTCCACTATATGCTTTCCCCACCACCCATCAGTCATGGTCATTATTTCATCACAGCTTTTTGATGAAATGTTCAGATTTCTTTGGAGGGATGAATTGGAAATAGTCATACCATTGCAGTCTCCAGATTTTGAGCAATGATAAATTTATGAAGCAGGGTCTAATACATAACTTGTATTGAATGAAACACCATTCAAAGTGTAATTATATTTATGGAAAATACATTCACAGCTTGGTTTCAAAAAACAATTGTCACTCACTATTCTTTTTATATTCTGTCCCTCTTCACCTCTCACCCTTTTATGTAATAAATACATTCAAAACTGTTCAGTATTAAAGGCATATTTTGATTAGAATGCCATTCAGCAGAAATGCCATTGGCATGTACAGCAATTTTAATCAAGGTGAATTTTTCACAGTAATTTCAGTCAATAACAGGCATCATGGAAGTGCATTCAGCCAAGAAGAAAAATATAAATCCCTACATATGCTATAACAACTAAATAAATGTATTAGAAGGGTCGGTATGAGCTGAGGTTAATATTGCTGTATATCTCCTTAAATTCTGCTTACTGTAAATTACTATACAGTATAAACACTTGCCTGAATTGCTAAGAATTTAAAATGAATATCAGTGAGAAAGACACAGCACAAAATAAATCATCCCTCTGCCAGCTTTTGTTCGAGATATCAGTCCCCCCCCCCCCCCCCATTGTCTTAATCTTTCCCACCATCCTGCATTATACTCCTTTTAAGTATACATCCAATTCCATCTTAAAAGTGGCTCTTGAATCTATTTCTTTCACCCTGTCCGTTCATTCAAGACCAACACAACTTACCATGTAAAGAAATTTCTCCTCATCTACCTTCAGATAACTTTACCAACTATACTAGCACAAATCTCTACCCAATCTAATTACTGACCAACCACCGATGGAAATACTGTTTCCTTATCCAATCTGGCAAATCCCTTCGTAAAGGGGTAATCTGATCAAAGTCGCCAAGATATTAACAGGAAATGACAAAGCAAATAAGGATAAACTATTTCCACAGGTTTGGCATTCTAGAACCAGAGGGCATTGTATGAGAATTAGGCCCGACCATTCAGAAAGCACTTCTATATACAAAAGTTGGTAGATGTTTGAAAATTTATTCCACAAATGCAGTGGATGCTTGATCAGTTGCTAATTTTAAATCTTAGAAATATATTTTCTTTTGTTAACAAAGCAGGTATATGGAGTTATGCCACAGATCAACCATTATCTCATTGAATGGTGGAACAGGCTCTAACCCAAACCCAAATCTTATTGCAGGCTGAATTGCCTACTCCAGTTCCTATGTTTTAAATCTGTGAAGAAGTGCTAAGTGAGAGCAGAGAGAGAAGTGGCTGGTGGAAGTAACTGAAATTTAACAAGTAGATTATCGGGGGCTTAGATTAAAGTAAGAAGGGAAACAAAAATAAGGAGAAGAGGATGAAGAAATCCTGTCACACAGCTCCCGAGGTCCTGCCTTTGAGCATGACCATGACTCTCCTCTGCCTCCAGTGGCCAGCTGGCTTTATTGTACTTGGGAAACGTGAGTGGATTCAGTTTCGTCTGGTGGCAGTCTTCTGAGAAGTAGCTGTATCCCACTATTCTGGTTAGTTGTGTATGATACAAATTCAGAGTCACTTTATTAGCAGACTTTGTGGATGCCTGATAGCTTGATATGAGTAGCCTTCTTACCATTGTCCATTAAATCTAAATTCTCCATAGTGCCTTTATCTTTCGTGTTCTCAGGATACAATGGAAAATACAATGCAACCACACTTTCCCTTAGAAAGGAAAAATTATAATAATAAATGTAAGGAGACACTTGTTCCAAAAGAAGATTATTTGTTCTGAAAAAGCAGTCTATAACTGTTAAACAGAAATATTTGTCCAATGTCTGGAAGGGTAAATGTAGTAAGCTGCAATTTTCACCATACATTGCAATTTCTGATCATTTAAGTCCATTATGTTGAAAAACCTGCACAATCAAATATAAATCAGGGACACTCACTCGGCAAATTTTCAGCTAGCCTAACACTCACTGAAACATTCACTGATTTACAAAGAGATGTGATTCTCTTGAAGCAAGTATTATCCGTATGTAGTAATCCCGGTTTCTCTTTCTATCCCGAATAGTGTCACCATTAATTTAATAAAAATGCTATTTACCGGCAGACTGGTAGCACAAGAAGCAAGTGTGAGCTTGCCTTATGACTACTTTCAGTCACAGTTCAAGTCCTAATGAAGATGGCTAAATGAGCTTATCTGCCTTTTTATTTTTTCCCTAACAAATCCACAAGATGGAGTGCACATCACAACGTGAGCAATTTTTCAATATGCTTTCCTTGAACTTATTACAAAAATCAACTCTCATACATAAACTTGTTGTTCTTATAAATGCAAAATGTGTCTTTTAATAAAGGAAAGGGGATAGCATGGTATATAAGCAAGTGTAAAACCGTACATATTTTTGGATATACCTGACAAGTAGTGCAGGCAACCTCCTGGTTTCTCTTCTGGCTGACAAAAAATAGCTTGCAGGCAGATCATTCACCTCAGGCTAAAGCTATTAATTCATATTTAGTAAGAGTCACATGGCATATATTACACAAAAATTAAGTACATCAGTTCATAAAATGATTTAATTTCCAATATTTTAGTAATTATTAATTTTTAATCATGAGTCCATGATGAAAGTATTTTGATGGAGAATCAATCTACCTGAAACCCCTATTATTTTTGTCCCAGATACTGGAAAGAATAATTTGGGGAGAAATGGATGAGCGTATTTGACATCTTTGTCTAACCTGGCGCGATGGACTATAACCTGTTTGATTCTGGATCAGTGGTGCTGGAAGAGCACAGCAATTCAGGTAGCATCCGACGAGCAGCATTTGAAACTACCATATCCTAAATTACATTCTTCTGTGAGGATTTAGAGACAAAAGGAAGACCGGGTGTAGACAATTGCAACAATTAAAATGTATTCAGCAAGATCAGTGTTCATTAGATTTTGAAACCAAACAGGTATTTGCATTCGCTTGTAAACTTAATAAAGCAGATAAAATCTCAGCGTACACCTGACAAAGCTTAGTTTGTTTTTTCTTAAGTGGATTATTCCTTTGGCATGATTTTATAGTTACACAGAACTACACCATAGACATTATGAGAGCTTGACAATATTTATGCCCTTTTCTCTCCTGCTGGACTCTCTACAGTTTTCTTCACTTCACCCTGTCAGATTGATCCAATCTAATGGAACTAATGAAGAGTGTGGAAAGAGAGAAAATAGCAAAGGAACGCAAATCTGGGAACGGAGGAGACTTCAAAGAGGGGATGAAACTATAAAAGGATTTTCAAAATGTGGTTTTGCATCACACATCAAGAAAAGGAAGCCAGTAGAGATCAGCAAGGAGAACGGATTGCAACAATGGACAAAATATCAGTTACAAAATCAGCATAAGCTGTAGATTGTTTGATGTGGGGTGTGAGCTTGATGTACATGTGCTACATCTAAGTGTGAATTGTTTGATTCAACACGTGAATCTTTTGCTTTCCCTTTTCCGTATGAGTGTGGTCTGAGGTCTAGAACCTTCTCTAAGTTAACTTGCTATGATACATTCATTATGGATGTGTCTGATGTTTAAGGAGCAATCAACACATGATTGCAATAGTGGTCATGATTGTAAACAGGAACTTCCACCATTTTCAGTTGTCAATGTGATGCGAAGACTGAATTCATTGGGAGATATTTCACTGCCATTTGTGGATTAGTAAAATCCAGTACATACAAGGTGGGAAGAACCTCCATTTTGCAAAGAGCTTTGCCGGAAGACAGAATGAGTGCAGGTATTGACACATGGAAACATGGAAACCAGGAGCAGAATAGGCCACTCAGCCATTTGAGTTGGCTCTCTCTTTCAATATGATCATGGCTGAGCCTCTACCTCAATGCCATATTCTTGATTTCTCCAATATCCAATAGTAATCAGGGAAATGGTGTGTGAAGACTGCTTAATGAAGTTGGATGGGGATTGTACGGTGACAGCTACAAAGCAGTGAATGGCTTTCTCACTACTGTCACATTCAATAACAAAACCTACAAACAAGTCAACGGAACACCTATGGGATCACCAATATCATAGCAGAAGCCATAATGCAGAGACTTGAATAAGCTGCCCTCCCATCTATCCAACCCAAGCTTTGGGTCCACTGTGTGGATGACACCTTTGTCATCACAAAACAGAACAAATTAGAGGAAACATACAACACCATCGACAATATCTTGACAGGCATAAAATTCACAAAAGAGGAGGAGAATGACAACAAACTCCCATTCCTAGATGTGTCAGTTGAACGTACAGTTAATGGAGAGCTTCAAACCAGAGTCTACAGAAAAACAACACACATGGACCAAATACTTAACTTCAGAAGCAATCATCCCAGCACCCACAAAAGGAGCTGCATCAAGACATTATTTCAACAAGCTACATCGCACTGCAGCATCCAAGAACTACAAAAAGCAGAAGAAAAATATCTATGCAATGTTTTCAAGAAAACCGGGTAGCCAATAAACACAATCCACCAATTCCTCAGAAACAAACCCAAACAAGCAGACACAATGCAACCAAAATCTATAGCCACAGTACTTTACATCAAAGACATATCTAAAATTACTTACAGACTACTCAGACGCCTTGGCATCATGGTAGCCCACAAACCTACCAACACACTTAAACAGCGACTAATGAACCTAAAGGATCCATTACATACCACCAGCAAAACTAACGTCATTTACAAGATACCATGCAAGAAATGTAAAAAACACTACATCAGCTGAACTAGCAGGAAACCTGCCACCAGGATACATGAACACCAACTAGCCACCAAAGGACATGGCCCACTATCACTAGTTTCTATGCATACAGACAAAGAAGGACACCACTTTGACTGGGACAGCACACACATTCTAGGACAGGCGAAACAAAGACAAGAATTCTTCGAGGCATGGCATTCTAACCAGCACTCCATCAATAAACACATCGATTTGGACCCTGTCTACCTTCCCTTGAAAGAAAGAACCAGAAATGATATCACCCACCTTAAGAAACCAAGACCTATAAATAGAGAGGTGGGACGTACCACCAGCGCTTCACCAGAGACTCTCAATGATGATGTTACCGAGTATGATGAAACGTCTAAAAAGAAACTGTCAAGCTCAGCGTACTAACTTACATACTTATCACCAACCTGAGCTACAAATCTAGTCAAAAATTGCTAACAAGGAAATTTCTTTTGAGAAATACCCTTTAATCAGGAGAATAACAGTAACTGATATAGGAGGAGAAAGTGAGGTCTGCAGATGCTGGAGTGGGAGGGGGAATTGAAATGTTTCCTAGCCGGAAGATGAGGCGTTCTTCCTCCAAACTCCACCAAGGATATGCAGGTCTTTGGACTCCTCCATCGTCAGACCACAGCGAAACGACGGTTGGAGGAAGAACGCCTCATCTTCCGGCTAGGAACCCTCCAACCACAAGGGATGAACTCGGATTTCACTAGTTTCCTCATTTCCCCTCCCCCCCCCTTGTCTCCGTCAAATCCATCGAATTCAGCACCGCCTTCCTAACCTGCAATCCTCTTCCCGACCTCTCCGCCCCCCCCCCAGTCTGACCTATCACCCTCACCTTGTCCTCTTTCCACCTATCACATTTCCGACGCCCCTCCCCCAAGTCCCTCCTCCCTATCTTTTATCTTAGCCTGCTGGACCAACTTTCCTCATTCCTGAAGAAGGGCTAATGCCCGAAACGTCGATTCTCCTGTTCCCTAGATGCTGCCTGACCTGCTGCGTTTTTCCAGCAACACATTTCCGTAACTGATATAGGGTCTGATCAGTGTTCTACAGTCACAAGGAAGCTTATGGAAGGCGGCAATTTCAACCCGGTGGTGCCAAAATAGATCTTCTGTGACCACTGGTGTTTGGAATCGGACTGAATGAGATTGCTCTGTTTGAGGAGCTGATCTAACTTTGTTGAAGAAGGATGGATCTGGTGCATTTCAATGCCATTGGAAAATTGAGCGGTCAGAATGTGAGAGCAATGCATAGAGCCAGTGAAACCCAAGGCATGACAGAGAACAACATTAAAATAACATTTAAAAAGTCCGCAAAGGGTTCTTAAGTGCTAAAACCTTGGAAGAAACATGGGTTTATAAGAAAGAGCTAGGCCATGCCTTTGGGGAAATGGTGCAACAACTGTAGAAGGACTGTTTAATTCACAGCAAAATGCTACAGATAACATCTACAAAGTGCCATTGTGTGGGCAACAAGTACCTTGTATTGGTCACATTGTTGAGGAAAGATTATTTTGGTGGCATTTCCAGCAAAAGTTGAAGAAATTTTGGTGAGTTTACCCATGACAGTTTTAAAGATTATGTTCACATCCAGAACATGGTGAATATTCAAACAGAGTACTGTCCACAAGAACCCCTCATGGTTTTTCAGCCATGCAGCAACATGTGTAAGGAGCTTAATGGAATGCTGTCAAGACATGAAAAATGTTTGAAAGTGAATTCCAGTCAGGGGAGAACATGTTCTTTGAGGGTATTGGAAAGTACAATATTGATTTGCTTTATCACCGAACAAGACTTTACTACAATATGAGACTGTGACTAGGCCTAAATCAAAGACTAATCTTTGTGAGCTACGTGGCTATATCCTGCTCATTATGTATGAACATTACAACACATTTATTAAAGTAACCTAACTTAGTTATGTTTCTATGCCTGGTGTTCTGATGGAACTCTAAGAGACACTTGCATGATTTGAAAAACGAAACTGTAAGATTCTTGGTTAATAAATACACCCCTAAATAGATCTGCATGTGCTATTAAAACATGGCTGTTTTTATTTCAGACTCCCTCTACTGGCACATTGAGCCTGCTCTTTCAGGCAAGTACAATGGTCTCAATGTAATAATATACACAATAAATTATGAAGGCGTTTTAGGGACAGGTACTGATCTTCTTCTTTCATCTGCAGAACTTGCAGTGTTTCCCAATGGATAGGAGATTAAACTCATGACACCATCACCTCATTATCAACAGTACAATAGCAAAGCTAAAATGCCATGAACACCATTAAATAATACTTCCCAAACTCTAGGGAGTCTGATGAATCAGAGTTTGTCGCTCAACTATATTGATACAGAGTGTTGAGTGAAAATGCAGGGATAGCAACACAGAAGTACGGACTGTAGGTGCAAGTTCAGAATAGCAGAAAATCTTCTGCAGCCTTAATGTTTCACTGAGGATGACAACCATGAGTTAGATAGTATGAAATAGCATCAACAGCGGTTATGACAGAATGTTGAAGAAATGTATCCTAGTGATAGTGTGGAGAAAACTCCCTAGTCAGACTAGTCAGATTGATGTCATGCACATGTGTGGTGGCCACGAGAAGCATTTATGTCAAAATTAGAGACTCACCATGATGCAAGTATCGCTATCAGTTGATCTCTGCTGATAAGTCAGCTGTTAGCAAAACTTCTAAGAGGAAGAACCTCTCTGCAATAATGTCCCAGTGATTGGCTGAGCTATTCACTGTCTCCAAATGAAGTAACAGCACCTACACCATCTGAAGCAGCTGAAAATCAGACACCAACCACCAATCACAAATTTGGAAGACAGTAGCTCAATTGAAGGAGTCTTTGTTTTATACCTGATTTGATTTCTTTATGGAAATTTCATAAATCTTCTGTATGACCTTTCTTTTTAAAAACTTTGTGATAAAATGTGTTTGTTTACGTTCATTCGTGCTGTGTAAGATAGCACTTGGAAATATTGCAACAGTCATAGAACTGATGATTACAATATTTAACTCTACTGAGGAACAAGGGCAGGGCTTGTTGCATGATTTTCAATAGGCCATTCAAAACAGTTCAAGAGCTGCTGAACAATCCAACGGTCAGAGTTAGTTGTAATTAGTCAGTCAAAGCAGAACATTGCGCCTTTTGGACTGCTGGTCATTCTGGTATTTACAAGCAGTGGCAGAGAATCCATATTAAAAAGGTCCTCTGCAGCAGATCTGGGCAGTTAGGTCTCAGGAAAAGCCCTCAGAGTCAGGTGTAGCTATGAGTTGGGGTTAAAGCTCAGAAATGCTCTGGGAGTTGCCTGGGAACCGGTGGATCATTGCAACTAAAATTGGGGTGAAGGAAGCCCTCAAGCATTATTAACTTGGTGCAGCTAAAAAATTTTAGATGCTGGAATAAAACCCCAGGGGTAATGAAACTAGCTATTGCCTATGAGGAGATGCTCGAGTGGAGTCTCAGGAATCCAGTGACATGCAGCTTTGGGGAAGTGACCAAGCTAACAGGAATTGAGCAGTCTTTGACAGAGCAAATTCTGAGGGAGCTCCAAAGGCAGACGTTTTGGCAATAAATAATTTGAATCCCTTGTGAAGGAGACAAAGTTATAATAGGATTTGGTGACTCACATCATCGCTAACATTGAGGAGAGGGGTGTTGCTGAGAAACCTGTGTGATCTGATGACATTTTCAATTTTATATGCTCAATGGGTTGTTTGACCACAATTTATTGCTCTTATTTACCTCATGTTCATTCTGCACATTAAAGTATGTGATATGTAGACTGTTTGTGGGTTGAACATTGTTTAGTGAAATGTGTTTTGCTTGATCTTATTCTCTTACTGAGTGCTGAGGATCTTAATCTTCGTCCACTTTCAGCGAAATAAATCGCAGAGTTCCGAGCCAGACTGTAACGTAAATTTGGTGATCATAACAACTCAAAAATATATTGTAAGTCTTTTTTCTATTGAGGGAGACACATTTGTTAAACGTGTGAGGCATCTGAGGGATAATTGCATGTGATAACCGTGTATTCTTTCTTTCTTTTCCGTGTGGCCTGATAAAGTAACAGACTTGTTTAGAAGTCTGAAACTGTTGGATATTAATTTGAAATTCATTGGCTCATGCCTGTGCTTGCTTTATAAAGAGAAGATTTTGTGATGCAGTGAATACTGTTCTTTCCTGAGCCATTAGGTCCATGTTAAAGTCCTATCCTTAGATGCTTTCATAAAGTTGCCAAATGAGTTGATTATCAGCCTACAGATTCTTGATCACCCGTGCAATAGAAAGTAGGAGTCTCTACCATTTTATTCATAGCTTTCGAGTACAAGGTTTTGTAAAAGCGCACGTTGTCCTAGCAACCCAGATTCACCGCACAGCCACAATTTAAAGTGGTATTGTAACAATTTATTGAGGCAAAAAAACTCAAAAGAAAATGTGAAGATCTGGCTTTGAGGTAATATAGAATGAATTAGGATCTTGGTAATAGCAGGGGATGAGTAGATGTGAAGACTTGCATTCTTTTGAAGGTGAAGGAAGGTGTAATGCACAACAAGATACTAAATGAAATTCTGCTGGTAGTGAAGCAACGTAAAGCAGACATTATGAAGTGATGTATCTGCAGAGGCTGCTCAACAGCTACATCATGTGAATTCTTTGGGTTAATTTTAAATTATTCAGTCTAAATAATCAACTGTTCAATTAAATCTTTCCCAAAGAACCATGAGCTAAGCACACTTGGACATCTTGTGTTCAGAGCAGAAACTCGTGGAATTCTGAGTTCCAGTTGCTTGAACATTTCTTTCTCAGAATGAAAACAGTTTAATAGAACGTATGTGTGTGAATTTAATCTTTAATTGAAAAGATGTCGCACAGCTCTGAACTAACTGTAAACTTAATGTCATGGCTTAGTTAATAAAAGCGAATGATTTTAGAAATACGGGACAGTATCTTTTATTTCTTCAAAGCCTCAAGGTATATTATCAGATATTGCGTTTTCAAAAGAGACCGGTTTCTTTATAGAAGTCTTGATTCTCTTATATGTAGTCCTCAGCCCTCTGAAAGACGAATGCTATTCATTTGATCAGTGCAGCTAACAATAAATCTACAAATATGGTTTCAAAATTATAAATCTAGCAATTAATTGTTTCACTGAAATAACTTACTTCATTCTAACATTTGGATTAAAATCACATAGTGCCTTATCATTATCATTTATATGAATTTTTATCCCCACCATCTTACCAAAGGCCTCAGGCTGCTTATTTTAAATGAGTTACTGTCATTAAAGTAATGAGCAGGGACAAGTGTAATCAAGTATCGAGACGTTCCTCTTTCTGTTCTATTACAGCATATAAAAAATGGAGAAAATGATTTAGCCTCTTCCACCACTTGTTCAGATCATGACAGAGATGGGTCCCAACTCCATTTATTTCTCTACTTTGTTTCTGATTTACAGCATCTGCAGTTCTTTCAGTTTCCACTTATCCTGCCTTGTTTCATGTCCTGAGATACCCTGACTGAGTACAAAAATCCAGCCATCTCAGTATCAAAAATATTAATTCACTCAGCATCCATTGTCTTGGTGTTTGTTTCTGCTAGACTTGGAATGGTTTGGAAGATGTTATGGAAGGCCAATGGTAAATGTTGATAATGTAATATTTCCATCCAGATCCCTGTTATTCCATGTAGGATATCAAGTAGTCAGAAAATGTCATGAGAAGGCAAAGGAGTCACTTCTCAGAGTGTTGCCATAACTGCCTAACCCTGCTATCTCCTGCAGAGGATAGCAGAAGGGGAAGGTAACAGATTGTCACAGCCAGTCCATGCAGAGACTAAAAGTATTGAAATCTGAACCAGTTTGCAACTGAGCACAAAATGGTACCAATCCTTAGTTAAATTGAGAGACAATGTTTAATGTATAGTTGTTGCTATACCTATTAACAATTCATTCACGAGGTGTGGGCACTCCTGGTAAAATGCACAGATATTATTGATCCCACAAAAATGGTGGTGAGCCATTTTGTTGAACTACTGAAATCTCTGAAGTTCAGGTGGACCCACTGCTGTTAGGGAGAGTGTTCCTGATGTTTAACACAGTGACAAACAACGAACCATGATAACTTTCCAAGTTAGGATGGTGTGTGAGCCGAAGACGAGCTTAGTGGTAAAGGATATGACTTTAGAAGTTGCAGGCATAGATCTCTCCATTTGATACTTCAGTGCACCTTTTGGTGGAATGAGTAAATTTTATGATGATGAATGGCAGGCTGTTTCAGATAATGTCTTAATTGCCCATATCATACTTCCTTTTTGCTATCTCCACATCGCTTGCACAAAATAGAAGGAAGTAGATTGAACTGGTGGGAGGACAAGGACACCTATGTTGATGCTGCTGCTTTAACAAGGTTATTTTGTCATTGGTTTTTTGTTCAGAGAGTTCATAAAAGATGCAGACTCTGAAAAATCTGGGTTGAAGGGTTATAGGGCCAATTTAATTATAGCTAACAGATACTGCCTCAGGCAGAAAGCTTTTAAGTTTAAAAAAAGCACTTCTACAATGAAAGGGGGGTGGCCAGTTCTCCCAGCTCAGCTTCATTCTGGTTTGGTTTGGCTTTAGCACAGTAATGTTCTGAAGCTGCTGGACCCAAAGAAGCTGGTCCATGCTGGTATTCTCTCTCTTTGACATCTCTCCTGTCAGACACTCTGTTTAATTATAGCCTTTGTGCCAAGGTCATTGTTGCAAGTATTTGGAAGAGCATCATTAAGTTGGTATGACCTGTTGGGTTTTTGGATAGGCTAAGTTGTTCGGTACTCTGTTCTCTTTTGTTTATGTTTTATTCAGTAATCTTGTAAATAAATTCTGTTTTGTTGAAAATTAAATGATTTGGCCAACTGCATCCCTCCTGAAATATCTATGTTACACTTGCCTAAAACAACTAGCAAAGTTACGGTCTGGGATACTTTCTTGAAATGTTTTGAGGGGTCCAGCCTGGTCCACAACACCTATATCCTTAGACATATCAAGAAGGTGGTTGCAGTAACATGAAGCTCACTTCAACAGGGCCCTTACCATTGCTGAGCTCATACAGAATGAGAGCATGTTCTTGCAGTATCTCCCTTTTCATTCATGGAATATAAATAGGTGAAGTGAATGGGGCACAAAATGGCCAATGGAGTACAACGTGGGAAAATGTGAAGTTGTGCACTTTAACTTGAAGAACAGAGAAGCAGAATATGTTTAGGTGGAGAGTACAGAATGCTTCAGTAATGTTTGGGTGTACTTGTACATGATTCTTAAAAGGTGAGTATGCAGGTGCTGCGCTTAATCTGAAAGATAAATGACGTTATTACAAGGGGTATGGTGTAAATAAAAAGGGAAGTCTTGCTACAACTGTACAGGATATTGGTGAGACTACATAAACTTATAGAGATGTACAGCACGGAAACAGACTCTTCGGTCCAACTTGTCCATGCTGATCAGATATCCTAAATTAATCTAGTCCCATTTGGTGGCATTTAGCCCATATCACTCTAACCCTTCCTATTCATATACCCATCCAGATGCCTTTTAAATGTTGTAATTGTACCAGCCTCTACCTCTGGCTGCTCATTCCAAACACACATTACCCTGTGTGTGTGCCCCTTAGTTCTCTTTTAAACCTTTCCCCTCTCACCTTAAACCTATGCCCTCTAGTTTTAGACTCTGCTGCCCTGGCAAAAATACCTTGTCCATTTACCCTATCTATGCCCCTTGTGATTTTATAAACCTCTATAAGGTCACCCCTCAGCCCCCGATGCTCTAGGGAAAACAGCCACAGCCCATTCAGCCACTCCTTATAGCTCAAATCCTTCCACTTGCAATGTCTTAGTAAGTCTTTTCTGAATGCTTTCGAATTTCACAACATCCTTCCTATAGGAGGGAGATCAGAACTGAGCACAGTATTCCAAAAGTGTTCTTACAGTCACAACATGGCCTCCCAACTCCTATACTCAATGCACTGACTAATGAAGGCAAGCATACCAAACACCTTTTTCACTACCCTGTCTACGTGCGACTCCACTTTCAAGGAACTATGCACCCCAAGGTCCCATTTGTTCGGCACCATTCTTCAGGACCTTACCATTAAATATATAAGTCCTGCCCTGATTTACCTTTGCAAAATGCAGCATTTCACATTTATCTAAATTAAACTCCATCTGCCATTCTTTGGCCCATTTGATCAAGGTCAAGAGTAGTCTGTACCATTTTGGTCACCTTACTTTAGGAGGAATGTATTTTCATTGGAAGCAGTTTAGAGAAGCTGCATGAGACTGATTCCTAGGATTAAGGGGTTGACTTATGAGAAAAGGGGTTGACTTATTTTGGACCTGCACTCACTGGAGTTTACAAGAATGAAAGATGATCTCAGGGCAATGACTAGGCTAATCAGGGTCAACCTGGCTTTAAAATATAAAGACCATTTGGCAATTAGCTATCATCTAGCTAGTGCAATTTCCACAGCAATGCCTCAGGCAGATTGCAGTTGCCAATCCCAATTAGATCTCTTTTCACAGAAAGTGTGAACTGTTGTACTCCCTTCACATTGGTCTTAATTGTGAATTACTCTTGATGAGTACAAGATGATAACTTTTGACAAAATGTGTGTTTTCTGAGATGGACAGAGGGAGGGAGATCCCATGACTTTCCAATCTGCAGTTCGAGTTTCTTCTCTCTACCAAAAGCAGCTTCTTGAAATACAATGATTTGAATATTTTTTTGTCTGAGCTCATTGTCATCAAGTTTAATATTTGCAGGATATGTTTTTATATCTAATATGCAAACATTATCATCAAGGTGTAAAATAAATCAAGGAGGTGAGGATTTATTCATGTCTTCACCTCCACCTCCCTTGCCAGGAAGGGTTGACTGACTTCCTTACCTTTGGATAAATTGTTAATATCAGCTCAGCTGTCTGTTGTCTAATCCAAGTTGAAATTCAACTGCCTGTGTTCAGGTAAGGCCTGTGATTATTTTGTCAGCCTTTTTGGTTCATTTTTGAAATCATTTCAATCCATGAGAATCCACTGAATTGGACAACAGAAATCAAAAAATCAAGAGTCAATGTTTTATACATCGTGACAGACAACTCACCAGACGGTGAGGTAACAGGCAAGTACTGATATACGTATTGAGATGAGAACCTAGACGGGTGGCAGACAGCAGAGCATGGAGCGAAATCTATACAGTGATGGTGGGTAGATTGGCTAGTAAGCTGTCTATCACTGTGAAGTAACATGAAAGAGTCTTGCTCAGCTTGGCAATGCACATGATACAGACCCTACACTCTGTACAGATCCAATGCAGTGTGACCTTGGCCTCTCTTGTGGCTTTTATGTGTACACGTGAGTAAATCGTATGCACCCCATCATTCCCTCCTTGGAGTGATAAAGCAAGGCTGTCAGGCATATCCATAAATGCACCAAAGCTACCTCTACACTTTGTCCAAGGTACTTCCAAATACTTTGCAATGAACACTATTCTGATTTGTTAGACTGTCACTTTAAATATTGTTTGTGTCAGGCCTGTCTTTGCAACTGTACACTTGTTGATAACAGAGTAAAGAACAAAGTCATTGCCCTCATTTCCATTCTACAAATTCCAAATGAAGAATTATGATGCTTGAGCTCTGTATCATCAACATAGTGTCTATTCAGAACCTTTTGGTGCACATGAAGCATGGGACAAGTGCAAATTGTTTGCAGAGCTAGTATATGATGTGGAAGACTGCCAAACTTTTCGTTCAGAAGAACTTTTAAGTAACAAAACTGTCAAGTATTGGTTGCTATACCACTCGCTCTGCACTTGTCATGTAAAAGCCTTTAGGATCCTGGAGCAAGATTGTGATGATGTTATGGAGCTGATCTTCACTGGGTATAAGTAGCACAATATGGGTGGACTGAAAGGAAGAGCGAGGCAGAGGTTTGAAGTTTAGCCATGTAAATATTAGAAAGTGCAGACAAGCATCTGGAGTAGACCAACTAGTATTAGGTGATAGAGTTTATGGAATAGTCTTCCAAAAATGTAACTGTAAGATTAGACCTTGGTGTATCTCTGAATACCACGTGTTGTAAAATTTTGTCCTACTATTTATGCACGAAAATACAGATTAGGAGTTGAAGTGTACCATTTGGCACATCAAGCCATTCAATAAGAACTTGGCTGATTTGTTTGCATTTAGAATTCCAAATTCTCAATTGCCCCCAATAACCTTTGATTCATTTGCCTAACAGGAATCCACCCCCCTCTATTTTAAAAATATTCTGTTACTCTGGCTGGCCAACTTCTAAGACAGAGAGTTCTGAAGTTAAGTAACTATGTTAGATGCTGTCCGAAGGATAGGAAAGGAGGTGGGGGTCGGGGGAGGGGGGTGGGCCTGGTGCCTTTGATTAAGGAATACATTACTGCTGTAACTCGGGAATTTATTTCTGAAAAATTGTCCAGTGAAAATATATAGGTAGAAATTAGAAAGAAGAAAGGAACGATCACTTTGATGGGCCCTCCAGTAGTACAAGGGAAATTGAGAAACAAATATGTTAGGGTATCTCAGATATACCACTACCTGCAAGGCAGAAGTATTAGGGACATTTAAGTGACTCATGGGTAGGCACATAGAAGATAGTACAGTGAATGGTACGTAGGTTAGTTTGATCTTAGAGTAGGATAAGGGGCCAGCACAACATTAAGGACTGAAGGGTCCCTACTGTGCTGTACTGTTCTGTGTTCTCTGTCGAGCCACCCACCATCCTGATTTGGAAATACATTGCCATTCCTTCACGGTCACTGGGTCGAGATCCAGGAATCCCCTCCCGATTGGCATTGTGGGTCAACCCACAGCAGATGGACTGCAGCAGATCAAGAAGGCAGCTCACCTCCACCTTCTCAAGAGCAACTAGGGATGGACAATAAATACTGACCCAGCCAGCGACACCCATATCCTACAACTGAATTTTTAAAAATGTTAACATACAAAAGTCGTCATTAACCAATAGACTAATTCACACAACTGACCAAACAAAATAATCCTTACAAAGAATATTAACTTCTTTCTTGGTGTTCCTCATTACACAAAAAATAACAGAACACTTTGCAGTGAGTGTTGGTACGTTCGTTGCTCAGACAGCGTAGATAACAAGCAATGTGAAATATTTTATCATAATATTATAAAGGGGAGGAGACATTAAAGGGTTTAGCTTCTTTGAAAGTGGGTAGATTACCACAACAGACTGCTAAGAGAGCAAAGAAGGAAACAGTTGAGGCTTTAATCATCATTTTCTAATCCTCTCTAGCTACAAATATGACCCTGGAGGGTTGGATGACAGCTATCTTTGTGATGCTGAAAAAAGGAGAGAGGTAACCCAAGCAATTAAAGGTCAGGCTAATCACCTTGGTTGGCAACAGGATAACATTTTTTGAAGGTCTAGTAAAGAGATTTGATGCAATTTGCATGCATTTTAACAATAACCTTTGAAAAGATTGGAAAATAACATATTGGTCAGAAAACAGCCCATGAGATCCAGTGGAAAATGGCAAGTTAGATCAAAAATTGGCTAAGAGGGAGATATAGTAAAGGGTAATAATCAGCAGGCAGTACTAAGCTTGGGCAGTCAAAGTAGTTCACTGCTGTGAATCTTCCTTTGTCAATACTATGTTTAGAGTCTGTCTAATTATTGGTGGTAGAGAATAGATCACTGGTGAGCCTAAACAGAAGAGGGACTTGTCTTCATTAACATTGCATGATAGTAGTAAGTACAACTTAATATTAGTTAGGCATCATTAGTTCTGGGAGTTGTACAGAAAGCTCTGCTCCATCTGAATGATTGTGTAGAACTCATCTGATTCCACCCAAAGACTTCATCAGTTTGGGGAGCTCAAAGTAACATAAGCATTAACTCCTGCAGAATCATTACCTCAAACAACACTTCAAGGTTTGTGTAAAGTTTTGTAGCTCAGGTGCCAGTTGTTGTAGTTGTGGGTATGTTCGCCACCCTGGGAAGTTGCTTTGCAGATGTTTCGTCCCTGGTTTAGGTGACATCTTCAGTGCTTTTTACCTCCTGTGAAGCACTGCTGTACTGTGTCTTCTGGAATTTATTTGGTACCGTTTCTGCTGCTTCCAGTCGCCAGTTCCGGTTCTGGTAAATTGGCTGGTATATTGGATCCAGGTCAATGTGTTTGTTGATAGAGTCCGTAGGTGATAACGATTTCCAATAAGGGTCTGCAAGCCTAAGTGCTAGATATTTGGCTTTTCACTTATGAATGGTCTCCATTTAAATGTGGCGGGTATAGTTCAAAGATTTTCATTGACGAAGAAAACTGTAAACTTCACGAATATAACAATGAGCTGCTCTGGTGGACAGAAAAGTGGCAAATGGAATTCAAGCTGGAGAAGTGTGAGGTAATGCACTTTGGAGTAGACAAAAATTCTAGAGCAGGTGGAATAAGATGTGGGAAAATATAAGGGTATGCACTTTGGTGGGAAGATTGGAGGAGCTGATTATTATTTAAATGGAGAAAGACTGCAGAAAGCTATAGCACCAAGGGATTTGGGAGTCCTCATGCAGAAATCACAAAAAGCTAGAATTCAATGTCAGCAGGACCCTGCGTACAAGTCCCACCTGCTCGAGAGATGTGTCATAATGTATCTGAACAGGTTGATTTAAAAATTTACAACTTGGCAGGTGGTAGGGAAGGCAAATGAAATGTTAGCCTTTTTTTTCGAAGGGAAAAGAGTTTAAAACAGGGAGGTGTTGCTAGAACTACACAAGGCACAAGTCGGACCACAGCTGGAATGCTATGAACAACTCTGGACTCTTTATCTAAGGAAAGATATACTGGCATTGAAGACAGTCCAGAAAAAAGTTCATTCTGCTGATACTGTTATGGAGAGACTCACCGATGAGGCAACATTGCATAAGTTGTGCTGCACTTTTTGGAGTTTAGAAGAACAATAGGCAACAGTATTTAAACTTACAAAATTGTTAGAGGACTTTCTTTCAACAGGGTAGATGCAGGAAGGTTGTATTCCCTTGTGCAAGAGTCTAGGACCAGAGAGCTTCCGCTCAGAATGTAGTGAATCTTTGGAGGTTGGTTTGTTATGACTATTTAAAGATAACATAGACAGAGTTTTAATCAGTAAGGGAATTGAGGGTTATGGGGGATAGGCAAGAATCTGTACCTAAGGTGGTGCCGTAAATGGTAAATTGTAAACTTTTCACCACCCTTATGTGAGTACATGTGACAATAAAGCTCACTCAATTCAATTCAGTTCAATTATCAGATAAATCATGATATCTTTGAATAGTGGAGCTGACTCAATGAGCTGTGTGAGAATAGACAATTGATGATAGGATGAGTAGAAATTAGAGGCCTAGAGAAATCTTGAAGCAGATGTTCACATATCCCCACAGGTAACAGCACAGGTAAGTGAAAAGACATATGAGATACTTTCCTATTTTTGTTGAGACTTGAAACATAAGAGCAGGCAAATTAGGCTGGGACAGTAAAACAAGACAGGAGTTATGCTTTGTGGGAGTTCAGGTACAGTTCTAGTTGTTGTATGTGCTTTCACATAAGATGGTGCAGAGGAGATTTATGACTGTTCTCCTACAGTCAGTGAGGTTAGTTTTCAAAAGGCATAGATTGAGAATTGGCAGCAGGATTAGCGGGGAGAATTATTTACAACCAGAACCGAGCTGGAATCAGCCCGAAATGGTGTACAGACAGAAACACTTCTTGAATTTGTACTTGAAGAAATCAAAGAGCTGAAAAGTGGGAATAGATTGGAAAGCACTCTATTAGTTAACACATGCACACTAGGCTGAAGGACATCCTTCTGAACTGTGGCATTTTAGTATTTCTAACACTTCTTTTCAGTTCAAAACAAAGACTAGAAGTAACTCACAGTTTCGAATTTTCTGATGGAAAATCACTAAAAGCAAGGAGCGACAATACATTCTGGCTAGAACTATTGAGGTTATGATTTTTAAATTGAAATATTAGCCAACACAAAGGAAAGTTAGGATGACTCATCAATAAACAGTAATCACAATAAGTTTCCCAGCTTTGTGACAAGATTTATGTAGAGTTGGAAGAACAAATTCAGTATCACTGTTACATCAGTACAGCACTGCATCCTAATTCTACAGACGCCGGAGAGGGAGCTAGTTACATGTGTCAATGACACCCTGTGGTGAAGCAATGCTGTTTTACACGAGTACCACAAATAGGTTGTAACCTTTTAACCAGCAATCCTTGGATTGCAAGTTACACCCATAAATTATATCCATAAATTTGAGTTACCAAGAGGAATTTATGACAGGTATTCAGCACATGCAGTAATGGGTCAGGCATATTTCACACACTTGTCACAGTTAATCGGCAAAGGCAGAATATGAAGAGAGAATTAAAAAAGTCATAAAATTTATTCATGATGTAATTCATACCACGCCTGCTAAATCAAGCCAGAAAAATGCATTCGAGTTGCCAATATTATTATCAAGTGTTTATTTCATTGTACAGAATGGAACACAGCAAAGTAAATCTGCTTTTAGCCACTTTGGTCCAATTTATTTCAAACCTCCTCATGCCAGTGTCCACAAACTCTTTGGAGGGTGGAGGTAGGGGATCAAATGTGGAAAGACATGATGTATCAAAGACTGGAGATAAGGTGAAAGTAGAAAATAATAATATGGGAAATGAGGATCAGGGAATGGCAGTAAGGGACAGAGAGAAGCCAAATGTAGGAAGAAACCAGCAAATCAAAATAGATGTTACAGAGATTTTAAAAAAAAACTAAAGACTTTATGTCTGGATGTGTGTAGCATTCAGAACAAAGTAAACAAATTAATAGCTCACATTGAAGTAAAGAGATATGATCCAATAGCCATTACTGAGATGTGTCTTTAGGATGTCAAGGATTGGGTCTTGAATATTCAGGGTTATATCCCTTTCAGGAAGAATAGGGAGTGAAGTAAAAGTGGAAGGGTAGCATTGTTAGTCAAAGGGGGACATTGGTATACTAATTAAAGTTGACTTTGTTTCAAGAATTCAAAATATACATTCAGTTTGGGTGGAAATTAGGAGTAGTAGGGAATAGATGACAATCATGGGAGTGGTCTAGAGATCCCCGAATTGTAATCACAATTTGGGACAAGGTACACTAGAAGGAATATTGGTTTCTTGTGAGAAAGGGATGGCCATAACTCTGGGTGACTTTAATCCACATACAAAAATCACATCAGCAATTGTACACTGGATCAGAAGTTCATAAAATGCTTCTAAGATTGTTTATTTGAGCAACATGTTTTGAAACTGGTTATATTAAACTTGTATTGTGTAATGTGAAAGGATGAATTAAAGATCTCTGAGTGTGCAGAATTAGCAATGGAGTTAGGTAGCTACAACCAAAATGTGATTGAATTTTACATACAGTTTGAAAGGGAGAAGATTGGGTCTAAGACGAGCATTTTAAACCTAAATTTGGGCAACTTTGTGGGTATGAAAGCTGAGCTAGCTGAAATGAACTGGTATACCAGGGTAGGGGGTAGATCAACTGTTGCAGACATTTAATGGGATATTTCAGAATGCCCAGAATAAATTAATCCAACCATAAAGAAAAAATTCAAAATGGAGAACCCACCATCCATGGTTAGCGAAAGAAGTTAGAGAAAACTTCAAACAGAAGGAAAAAACATATAACTTTGCAAAGATAGGTAGTGGGCAAATAATTTATCAGTATATAAAGAACAGAAGAGAATGATTAAAATGATAATCGAGATGAAGAAATTAGAGTCTGATTGGAAGCTAGCTAGGAAAGTAAGAATAGATAGTGAGAGTTTCTACAGGCTATAGTGTCATAGAGAAGTACAGCATGGAAACAGACTCTTCAGGACAACCCGTCCATGCCGACCAGATATCCTAACCCAATCTAGTCCCACCTGCCAGCACCCGGCCCATATCCCTCCAAACCCTTCCTATTCATATACCCATCCAAATGCCTCTTAAATGTTGCAATTGTACCAGCCTCCACCACTTCCAGAGAAAACAGCCCCAGCCTGTTCAGCCTCTCCCCGTAGCTCAGATCCTCCAACCCTGGCAACATCCTTGTAAGTCTTTTCTGAACCCTTTCAAGTTTCATAACATCTTTCCAATAGAAAGGAGACCAGAATTGCCGCAATATTCCAACAGTGGCCTAACGAAAGTCCTGTACAGCCGCAACATGACCTCCCAACTCTTGTACTCA
The DNA here is from genome assembly GCF_004010195.1 of Chiloscyllium plagiosum. Classification (NCBI taxonomy): domain Eukaryota; kingdom Metazoa; phylum Chordata; class Chondrichthyes; order Orectolobiformes; family Hemiscylliidae; genus Chiloscyllium; species Chiloscyllium plagiosum. The sequence continues at coordinate 17,430,017 of NC_057721.1, read as the reverse complement.
ATACTCTGACCAATAAAGGAAAGCATACCAAACGCCTTCTTCACTATCCTATCTACCTGCGATATTTCAGAAGGATGAAAATAAGTAGAGTGTTGGTCTGCTGGATGGTGAGAATGGGGCAGTTGATCATAGATAGTAAGAAATTAACAGATGGAATGGGCAAGTATTTTGCATCTGTCTTCACCAAGGAGTATACAAAACGTATCCCAGTAAGACTCCTAAATCAGGAGGTGGGAGAGAGGAACTGAGCAAAATTATAAGCAGGATGAAGATATTACTAAACAAGCTGATGGAACCAAGGGCCAACAAGGTTTCAGGTCCAGTAGACAACATCCTGGGTCTTAAAAGAGGTTGCTAATGAGGTTCTGATACCTTGCTTTTCCAAAACTTCATAGAGTCAAGAAAGGTTCCATCAGTCTGCAAAGTAGCAAATATAACTTCTGTATTCAAGGAGGAAGGGGGGCAGAAAGCAGGAAACGATTGGCCTGTTAGCATAACGCATGAAATGGGAATAGTGTCAGAATCAATCATTAAAGAGATTATCATGGCATTTTTAGGAAAATTTAAAGTAATTGGGAAGAGTAAATATTGTTTTGTCAAAAAGAAATCATATTTATTGAATTATTTATTGGAGGTCTTTGATGAGGTGCCCCAGCAAATGTTATTTCAGTAAATAAAAAGCTTGTAATTAAAGAGGGTAACATATTAGTATAGAAAGAAGATTCACTGGCTAGCAGAAAACCGAGTGCATGTAAATGGTTATTTGTCTGACTGGTAGAATGTGATTTGTGGAGTCCCACAGGAGTTTGTGAGAATAGAAACCTGGCCCGAACATTTCTTTCGTGCTCCTCAGATGCTGTCTGACCTGCTGAGCTTTTCCAGCTCCACATCAATTGACTCCAGCTTTCAGCATCTGAGGTCCTTACTGTCTCCAATTCTCTGTGTGAGTCTCAGTTTTTTTTTACAGTTTAATGAACTAGATGAACGTAGCAACAGTATGGCTGCTTTTGCAGATGGTACCAAGATGGATAGGAAAATATGTTCTAAAGAAGATATAGGGAAATTGCAGACAGCTATGTTTTCCTTGTTTGCCAATCTAGAATGAAAGGTCACAGTTTTATGCTAAAGGGTGGAATATTTAAAACAGAGATGAGGAGGGTTATGATTCTGTAGAATTCATGACCTCAGAGTGCAATGGATGCTTGGACCCAGACTAAATACAAGGGGGAGATAGATTCTTAAGCAGTGTGACAATGCTGTCACTTTAAAAGGTTATTTTGTCCTTTTTTTTTCAAAGCGAGGTTGCAAGGCAGTGGTGAAGAGCTGTCTCTAAGAAAGTTTTGGTCCCCTTACTTAACAAAGGTTGTCGGTGCTTCAGAAGCAATTCACAGAAGGTTTACTAGATTGCTACTTGGAAAGAGTGGGTTGTCTTTTGATGATAGTTTGGACAGGTTAGGTTTGTATCTAATGGAGTTCAGTACAGTGATTGGTGACTCGACTGAAAGTGTATAGGATCCTAAATGATCTTGACAAGATGGACTTGGAAAGGATGTTTCCTCTTATGGGTCAGTCCAGAAATAGGGGGCACTGTTTTAAAATTCAAGGTAATCCTTTTTAAGATAAGCAATAACCTAGTTTTTGTTGTCTCACAAGGTGAGGGAATCATACAACATGGGAACAGATCCTTCTGTCCATGCCAAATATAATCCCAAACTAAACTAGTCCCACCTGCCTGCTCCTGGCCCATATCCCTGCAAACCTTTCTTATTCACATACCTACGCAAATGTCTTTTAACTGTCGTAATTGTGCCCACGTCCACCACTTCCTTCGAAAGTTCATTCCACATGCAAACCAGCCTCTGTGTAAAAATTTGCTTCTCATATCTTTTTAAAAACTCTCCTCACCGTAAAAACGTGCCCCCAGCCTTGAAATCCCCCATCTTAAGGAAAAGACAATTACCATTAACTCTATCTTTACCTTCTTTTTTTATAAACTTCTTTCTGATTGCCTCTCAACCTCCTACACTCCAGTGAAAAAAGTCCCTGCAAATCCAGCCTTTCTTTATAACTCAAACCTTTCATACCCAGCAACATCCTAGTACATCTCTTCTGAATCCTTTCCAGCTTAATAATATCCTTCCTATAATGGGCGACCAGACTGGAAACAGTATTCCAGAAGAGGCCTCACCAACGTCCTGTACAACCTCAACATGAGTTCCCGACTCCTATATTCAAAGGACTCAGCAATGAGGGCAAGCGTGCCAACTGCCTTTTTAACCAGCCTGTCTATATGTAACACAAACTTTAAAGAATTATGTACCTGCACTCCTAGGTTCCTCTGTCTACAGCCCTATCCAAGGCCTTATCATTAATCGTATAAACCCTACCCTTGTTTGTTGTACTAAAATGCAACACCTCGCATTTATCCAGATTGAACTACACCTGCCATTTTTCACCCCAATGACCCATTTGATCAAGATCCCTTTGTAATCTTAGAAAACCTTCTTCACTATCTACTATGCCACCAATTTTGGTGTCATCTGCAAATTTACTAACCATGACTTCTATACTCTCATCCAAATCATTTATATAAATGACAAACAAAATATGACCCAGAACCGATCCCTGTGGAACACTGCTGGTCACTGGCCTCCAGTCCGCAAAGCAACCCGCCACCATTACTCTGTCTCCTCTGTTAAGCCAATTATGTATCCAATTGGCAAACTTACCCTGAATCCCATGTTTCCTAATATTAGTAATTGGTCTACCATGTGGAACCTTGTCAATCGCTTTAGTAAAATGCAAATAAATAACGTCTACTGCTCTGCTATCATCAATTTGTTTGGTAACTTCCTCATAAAGCTCTATCAAGTTTGGGAGACACGCTTTTCCACATAAAACCATGCTAACTATTCCTAATTAACTTTTGCCTCTCTAAATGTTCATAAATCATATCTTTTATAATTACTCCCAACAATTTACCCACAAGCAAAGTCAGACTCACTGGTCTATAGTTCCCTAGTTTCTCCTTACAACCTTTTTAAACAAAGGTACAACATTAGCCAGTCTTCAGTCATCAGGCACCTCACCCATGGTTATAGATTATGCAAATATCTCTGCAAGAGGTTCTTGCAATTTCCACCCTTAGTTCCTATAATGGACACATTAGATTAGGATATATCTGGGTCACATAAGATCAAGTCCCGGACATTTATCCACTGTTATATTTTTCTGAGTCCTCCCAAACTTCCTCTTCTGTAACGTGAACTGTTTTTAAAACATCAAAGTTTATTTCTGGACATTCTCTAGACTCCATTTCTTTCTCCACAATAAAAATTGACGCAATATATTAATTTAGTATCTCACCCATTTCCCAGGGTTCAACACAAAGACAACCACCTTGATCTTTAATTAGCCCTACCCTCTCTCTAATTAACCTCTTGCTCTTGTAGAATCTCTTTGGATTATCCTTTAGCTTATCTGCCAATGGTATCTCATATCCCCTCTTTGCCTTCCTGATTTCTCTGTTAAGAATGCCCCTAAACTCTTCATATTGATTAAGAGATTCAGTTGAACCAAGTTGTCTGTGTCTAAAATAAGATACTCTTTTGTCTTGATGAGAACCTCAATATCATTATTCATCCATAGATCCTTAATCTTACCAGTCTTACCCTTCACTCTAACAGGAACATAATGCCTCTGAACTCTTGTCATCACACTCTTGAATGCCTCCCACTTGTTAGCTGTCCTTTTACCAGTGAACAGTATATTTCAATCAACTTTTGAAAGTTTTACTCACACCATTAAAATTAGCCTTACTCCACTTAAACACTTGGAAAATTTTCTTGAACACATTTGACAAATTCTTAACAATCCAAACCTTTAACACCCTGGTAGCTCCAGTCAATGTTTGGAAAATTAAAATCCCTCAGAATGACAACCTTATTATGCTTACTATATCTGCTGCTTGTGTCCTTCTAGATGGAAGTGGTTGCGGGTTTGAAAGGATCTGTGGTGAATTTCTGAAGTGCATCTTGTACACAGTGCACATGTTGCCACCGAGCATTGTGGTAGAGGGAGTGGATGCTTGTGGATGTGGTGCCAATCAATTGTGCTGCTTTGTCCCTGGATAATGTCAAGCTTCTTGACTGTTGTTGGGGCTGCACCCATCTAGGCAAGTGGGGAGTATTCACACTGCTGATCTTTGCCTCATAGATGTTGGACAGAGCAATATAGAATCAGGGGTCACAGTCAGAGAAATATGGAGTAGGCCATATAGGGCTGAGATGAGGAGAAATTTCTTCACCCACAGAATGGTGAGTCTTTGGAATTCTTTGCCACAGAAAGCAATCAAGGTCAAAACATTGAATGTTTTCAAGAAGGAATTAGATGTAGTTCTTAGGACTAAATAGGATCAAAGGATCAAAGGATATGGGCGAAAATGGGAACAGGGTACTGAGTAGGTTGATCAGCCATGATCATGTTGAATGGTGGAACAAGCTTGAAGGGCTGAATGGCCCACTGCTGCTTCTATTTTCTTTGTTTCTGTATCACAGGCAGCTTGCCTTGCACTCCTGTTGAATGCAGTTAATGAATCAATGGAACATAATGGTTGCTAACATGTAAACAAGCTTTCTTTCTGCTCAAATGCTCAATTGAGCTTTCTGTTCCATTAAATCAAGTTGTGACTTAATTGCAAACTTTCATAATTTCAGAAGAGCCCAAAGTTAAAATTTATCTCAAAGCATAACGTTAGTCCTTGCAAAGTTGAGTTTTCTTTTATTTATTGGTATAAGGTAGAGATAGGGGTAACCAACTATACAAAAGAGTTGGGAGTCACCAGCAATTTAGCTTAAAGCATAAAAATGATTTGTTGAGGAATGGCAGGTATGATACAGCACATCATCACAGTATAATTGGTGAAGGTGAAAGATTTATTGGTGGCAGATTAGACAGAAGGAATTATCTTGTCTCTGTGGTATGAATCAATAACCTCTTCCATACCCTTTCCCCTTTGTGTTTTCTCCTTTTGCCTTGTACCGATTTTATATTTTACTTTTGGGAACTGATGTGTGTGACCAATTACTTGTACAATTGCATCATCCTATTCAGTTGTCCAATAATGAGGGAATAGGTGCCCATGTCTAGATTTCACTCCTTCAAATTATCTTCACGTATCATTGATACGTTTATTTTCTTCATTTTGTTGCAAGTATGTGGGGTTGAGATTCCAATTAGTCGAAAAGTGTGTTGCTGGAAAAGCACAGCAGGTCAGGCAGCATCCGAGGAGCAGGAGAATCGACGTTTCGGGTGTAACCCCTTCATCAGGAACCTGTCTCTGCAGTTCCAGAGGCCAGGAGAAGGCTCTGAAATGGTTGAGGAAACTAGTATATTGAGGTAAGTACTTAAAAGTTTGTTTAGCTTACATTCTTTTATGTCTGTTATGGTGGAGATAAACCATTTGTTGAGCGTGTGAATTCTTCTGAGGATGTAGAACAGCAGAGGTCTGTTGCAGGTCTGGGAGAGAGTGGCTATGAGCTGAGGCAGGACTGACCTCAGGTAGAGTAGGTAGTGGTGCATGGTTGCTAGTGTGGAGTGGAGGATCCAGAAAGAGAAGCTTTGCTGAAGTTTTTGGATTTGTACTCTGTACTGGTTATCCTGTTCAGGTCCAAACTGTGTTGGTCTGAATGTAGTCCGGAGACCATGTGGGATCAGTTGGTTCCGCAGGCAGGCACTGAAGAAGGAGATGTGACTATGGTAGCGAGTCTGCTTCAGGACTTGGCTGAAAAGCTTCTGGGCAGAGGAGATGACTTCGGGGAATGCAGTGAGAGAGGGACTCTCAAAGATCATTGTAGAGAGAAGGGGGGGAATTTCTTCAAGGTAGGTATCCTTCGAAGAGGCTTCGAAGTGAGGTTAAAATCAACTAAGAGAAAGGGAGGTCTGCAGATGCAGGAGATCAGAGTCGAGAGAGTGGTGCTGGAAAAGCACAGCAGGTTAGGCAGCATCCGAGGAGCAGGAGAATCAACGTTTCGGGCAAAAGCTCTTCATCAGGAATTTTCTCTGAGATTCCAATTAAACAACCCTAGAAACCTAAGTATGCAAGAACTCATTTCCATATTGTTTCCTTGATTAGGGATCAGGCTTTCTGATTTAAAAAAAACGTAAATCTGTCCTGGCTCCAGTTCTGCACTTGTATCAGCTCTGGCAGGTACAGAAGAATTTGCTTTAATTGAAGAGTGATAGAAACATTTTTTAACCAGCTCATTTTTTTCATAATTTAAAAGGCCATGAGATCACCATCTCTTACATGAGTACTTCAAATAAGCTTCTTGCTCCTTTCAGTCACATTTTTGGTGTGCAAAGGAGTGCTTCTGCTTGAAATCTACCCACCCGAAATACCACTTGCTTTTACTTCTACTTACCTGATTTGTCGCCTCTCAGTATTCTATACAGAGGGAGAATATTTGCATTAGAATGGTTTAATTGATCATTGTTTAAAATAAAGGAGAAAGTGATGGGAAGAGAAAAACTGAGCATTTGCTATTCAATTAGATGTAACTGTGACCTTGATTTAAAATCTGCAGCTCCAAGAAAGTTGCTTCTGATTTATGCTGAGAGAGGAAATGATTTAAGAATCGATGTGATAATTGTATAAATTTCATTGATAGTCTAAACTCTGAACCATGAAGCCCCCTTCAAATCCAGGGTTTGTGCTGCTCTCATAATATAGTAGAACCTTTTCATCTTTTATTCTAAATCATTTTGTTATTCTAAACATCAGAATGCATACAAATCCACTTCTAGAAATGCAGGTTCAGGTATTTATCGAGTCTATTCACTGCCTGAACATCTACCTGAACAGTTTAAGTTGAGTGCACAGTTACATCTTACATAATCATTTCAAAATGGGTACATTGATACATCATACCAAATCATTCTAGTGTGAGTGGGGAATACTGTCTTAAACTTCTTACACAAAATTCTACCTTTGATCTTGATATTCCATGCATATATTATGGCAAATGTAATGTATAATGTAGCAAAATAAAACAAAGATACATACAAGTAACAGCAGAATAACAACACATTGTCAGCATAAATATACTTAGAGTAACCCTCTTTAATCCATTCTCATCATCCTGTTGCCATGGTTATTTCATCCTTCTAAGCTTTTCTATCATTTTATTATAATGGTTATATTATCTTTACAAGCACTTCCCATTGCTCAGAAATAAAAGTGGCCATTCTAGGATATTCTAAACAATCTTAGATAAGGTTGAGTGACTGTCACACATTCCAAATTCCTCCTTAGATTTAGAAAATAGTCTTGTCATTGGCTTGTTAATACAATGCATCCATTTTCAGCAAAAAGCAATCATAAGTTATTATATGATGATCTAAGACATCTTAGGGCATTGAGATATTCGGGTCATGTGTATGGTAATATCTTGCTTACTCATGAGCTAGATCTGACAAGTCTTTACTTTTCTCAAGAAGAGATTTGTTCATTTGTCTTGAGGATTCTGACGGAGTTTTAAGTCTTTTTGTATCTATTAAACATATTTGTTTGCAGTCAGATAGTCTTTTCTTGATGTTGACAGCCCAGTAAATGGTGTTGATTTTGGGCAACCACTTTTTGAGTCCCAGGAACCATAGTATTCATTATTCTACCATTTGTGTCTATTTGACACATGCTCCGAATTAGTATATCTCCAGAACCTTCGGTTCACATTGCAAAAGTTTCCTTACTGAGGGAAGAAACTCACAAGCAATTCACAATGAAGAAGGAACCTTTCATAAAGTAGATGATTACCATAAATAGGATTGGATTATGTGATTTTCCTTCTTTAAGCATATATGCAAACTGTACATAGCTAGATTTAAATGGTTTACATTATAAAATGTGTATATTTTATTATGAAAACAGGATGGTGCAGTCAGTTTGTATACTTACCACTCATGCAGCTCAGGTCGAGCCTAGCTTATTGAAATTAGGCCCTGTCCTGTCTAAATGAGTGAGATGAAACCTCCTCAAAACAGTCTTCAAATCAGAACAGCAACAAGAATGATTGCTAAATGTAGTTTTAAAAAGCACCCCTGGCAAATGATGCCCTTCTGGAACTGGAGTTAACAGGAGAAGTTTGAGGCTCTGTGCCCATGAATAACCACATAGCTGGCAGCGGAATAACATGTTGTGCATTACTCAGCACAACATATCTCACTTTATTATATAGATGGTACATATCCTCCGTTTTATCATGGAGATCTGCTGCAAAATCAACAATGAACATCATATGACAGTGTAATTCATGGAACAAATAAACGTGTGACAGCCTTCAGTTTGCATGATAAAGCTTTCAAACATCTCTTCGCTGGGCTGGTGATCCTTACATAGTTGCACATCCACTACATTCATTGAGTAGGGATACTGCAACTCCAGATTGTCTATGAGACTCCAAATCAGATATTAATTTCTTGATTTGATTTGAGCAAACGATTGAGAGTGGTGTGGCAAATCTCATCATTTTAACAAACAAGGTAACGGTAGACATTTCTGTGCCATGAACTCGAATGTAACCCAGATTTTACTTATGGTCATGATCTAAAATGGACTAACGTTGTTGGATTTCTGATATTGATACTGAGGTGTGAGATGTGGATAAGAAAAAGGAAGTTCAGGAACATCCCAGAGATCAAGAAACTACAGATCAGCTAACCTACCGTCATTGATGGAGTACTTCATGGAAACCATCACCAGAGACAAAATGAACTTTTTTTTTGGAAAGGCATATGCTAATTCAAAGAGAATCATTAAAAATATCTCTTAGGTAACTGGAAATGTAATAAGACCATAAGACACAGGGGCATTCATTCCATCATTCAGTACAATTGTGGCTGATCTGTTAATCCTCAACTTGACCTTCTTCTTTTCCCCTATAACCCTTGATTCCCTCACTGATTAAAAATCTGTCTGTCTCAGCCTTGAATGTACTCAATGACCCAGCCTTGTCAGCCCTCTGCAGTAAAGAAATCCCTCCTCATATCTGTTTTGAATGTGTGAGCCATCAATTTGAGATGATCAGACCTTTGATCATAGGAGTTGAGACATCATGTTGAGGTTGTATAGATGTTGACGAAGTCTCTTCTGGAGTACCGTGTCCAGTTCGAATCCCACTGCTTTAGGAAGGATATTATTAAATTGGAGAGGGCTCAGAAAACCAGAATGTTGCCAAGAATGGAAGGCTTGAGTTATAAAAATCGGCTGGACGGACTAGGACGTCTTTCACTGGAGCATGGAAGGTTGAGGCAATCCCTTTTGGAGGTTTAAAAAATCATGAGGGACATGGTTAAGGGTTTTTTTTCTGCTAAGGTGGGGGAATTCAAAACTAGAGGGTGTAATTTTAAGGTGAGAGGAGAATGTTTTTAAAAGGACACGAGGGGCAATCTTTTTACACAGAGGGTGGTTCATATGTGGAATGAACTGCCCGAGGAAGTGATGAATGCGGGTGCACTTACAACATTTAAAAGACATTTGCATATGTACATGAATAAGAACAGTTTGGAGGGATATGGTCCAAATACAGGCAAGTGGGACTGGCTTGGTTTGGGAACATGGTCTAGTTGGATGGAAAGGTTTTATTCCATGCTGTATGACTCTATGCCCTCTGATCCTAGACTTCCCTACAAGGGGAAACAAACTTCTGCATCTACCCTGTCACGTTCCCTAAGAATCTTGTATGTTTCAGTAAAGTCACCTCTCATTCTTCTAAACTCCAATGTGTACACATGTAACCTACTCAACCTCTCGTCATAAGACTTCTCCTCCACACCTCGGATCAGTCAAGTGAGCCTTCTCTGGACTGCCTCCAGTGCCAGTATAATTCCTGAAGTAAAATGCTCAAAGCTGTTAATATTACTCCAGCTGTGGTCTGATTAGTGCCTTGTATAGTTTCAGCAAATTCTCCATACATTCGTATTCCATTCATTTCAAAATAAAGGTGAATATTCCATTTGCCTTCCATATTAACTGCTGTACCTGGATGATTTTAGTAAATCATACACAAGGACTCCTGAATGCCTCTATTCTGTAGCTTTCTGCATTCTTTCTCCATTTAAATAATATTAAATTCCTCTATTCTTCCTGCCAATTTGGAAGGTAACTACTGGGAGGCTTCTTAAGAAGGATGAAAGCCAATGGAAGTAAAGAGAAAGTGGCAATATGAACACAAAATTAGCTGAGTAACAAAAAGGAAAAGTTATCAGACTTGCATGTGGTTTGCAGTGGTTTTACCCAAAGGTCAAATGGCCCCACCACTCTCTTCAAGGGAGAGGTCAAACATGAGTGTAAGTAGCCGCATTAAAAAAATTCTTAAACATGCTCCTAAACTTGATGAAAGAGATAATAGATAGTGACGGGGTTAGTTCAGGACTTCAGGGTGACAGACAGAATGGTGAAGTAGGTGGAAACTTGGCAGATGGAATTCAGTGCAGCCAAGTGTGAAGTAATGCATTTTGGAAAGACTAATTTAGAAAGATGACATACTATAAATGACACAATTTTGAAAAATGTAGATGAGCAAAGAGCTTCAACATGTACGTAACTTTAAAAATGATAGTGTGCATTAGCAAGTTGATTAAAAAATATACAGGTTCTTTAACTTATAAATAAAGGAAAAGAATATCAAAGCAAAGAGACTGTTAGCCAGGCCTCAGCTATAGTTTAATGGGCAATTCTGGACATCATATGTCAGGAAAGGTGTAAAGGACATAGGGGAAATTTCACAGGAGGTTCACAGGGATGGTATGCATCAAAGTCAAGGTGAAGTTGGAAAAATTGAATCTGTTCTCACTGGAACAGACAAGACAAAGAGGTAGGAGGTTTTCATGATGATGAAAGATATTGTTAGAATAGATAGGTATAAACTAATCCCTCTGGTGACTTGCCAGTAAGCAAGCATCATAGATTTGAAATCATTGGCCCAATGTTGAGGGGAGAGATGAACTGACTTTCTCTCGCTGGAAATTGTCAACTTGAAATAGCCAGCCTAAAGTAGTGGAAGCTGATTTCAAAGAATTTAAAATGGAAGTTAGAAAATGTCTTGGTGATGAAGAAATTAGAGTTATAGACAAAGAAAAGTTATTTTCCAGAGTTAGTAGAGGCACGATGGACCAAAGACCCTCTATCTTTGTGTTGTAGATTTCTGTGATTCTATAATTCTGTTACATCCACTCAGGAGAGTCTTTCTCCATCTCTTGAAGGTTACTGTATTCATGGAGTCTGGAGAAGTTCCAAGGAACTGGCTATGATAGCCCATTCTCTGCTCTGTCAGTGAAATATCAGTTGTCAATGTGAATGGCATGTTCGCTAGTTTGATATTAAAGTCTCTGCCAGAACACTTAAATAAAGCATGCACCAAAATATGAAACCACAGCCACCTCTTTGCCAATACCCCTGAATTCAGTTTCATGCTGGAAGACATAACAAAAAAAAACTGTTTATCCTGATACTGATAGGAGATCAATCGATTCAGCAATATCCAATGTAAGAACTGAATATTTTATTCTCAAATATTCTTTCTGATAATATGTGCCAGTGAATATCAAAGTTTAAAATGCAGTATGTTGACAAGTCATAACTCCATAGAGACCAGGAAAGAGATATTCTGAGATTGTTAGAGTAGTGAACTTGCATGATTTCCCATAGGGTGACAGCAAAGTGCCATTAGCAATAATACTACAGTACAGGACCTTATGTTGGTGAAACTAATGGGTGCAATAGGTTGGACACTACTCTGGGGTAGGTTTTCCTTGACATAAATATGCATGACCCAGTTGTACATTTTAATCTTAATTGGAGCAATTGACCAGCCACATATGTAGCACCTTACTGTGGACTTAAGCGTGACAAAAGTGGTCTCTGTTGCCTTACTGGTTTCAGTGATATGGGACCCTGGAGATGACATCAATGACAGGATTTCTATTCCAATAAACATCCGCTGCAGTCTATTTTGATCACCATGTGAGGAAATGCATTGGTGCTGTAACCATATACATACCAGATGCATGCAGAATGATATAAGTTAATGTCTAAAACCACTTCGGATCTAACATGTCCTGTTCATGTTACACTCTTTTACACCTGCGCAGTTGAATATGCGCTCCTGCCCCACTGTCATAGTTTAAGGCAATCATTATGCAACTTTAACAAGAAAGCCATTTTGATGAATTTCTGCTGCTGTTGTTTTGAGGAGTTCAGACAAGTTCCTTTAGTCAGAGGGGAGAAGAGATGGACTTTACAAGGGTAGCATGAAGTTAAAAGTTTCAGAGTAGAAAACCGCTTTCCATCACATGGCATTAGTGTTCCATCAGTCTACAGCATGATAGATAGATGCAGCAGCGACAGCAAAGGTCTAGGGACCACAATTTCAAATAAGTGTCCACCATTTATGACAATAATGAGGAGGAATTACATCTCTGAGGGTTGTTATTATCGGAATTCCCTATCCCAGAGAACAGTGGAGGCTGAGGCATTGCATATGTTCAAGACTGAGTTTGACAGCTTTTTAATCAGAAAGGGAGTCAAAAGAGATGAGGGGCCAGCAGAGAAGGGCTACACCCGAAACATTGACTTCCCCACCTCCTGATGCTGCCTGGCTTGCTGTGTTCTTTCAGCCTCCTGTTTGTCTACCTTGGATTCCAGCATCTGCAGTTTTGTTTTGTCTCGAACTATGATCTTATTGAATGGCAGGCATTTACAAGCTTGATGTCCTGAGCTTAGCCACAAGCAAATCAGTTATTTAGTGAGTGGTAAACATTGCCGTTGTGGTAAATCTTTGGCTTAAGTCTGCAAAATGTGGCAGTCACACGTGTAAAGCCAATTGCACTTTGCTATGTGGGAATGCTTACTATCCTGGAAAAGACAGGTGCACACTCTGTCTGCTGAATGCAGTGAATTCCTCTTTACTTCCATGAAGAATGTCCGACACCTCTCTGATGCAGCAGAGAACTGCAGGTGTTGCCTATTGCAGCCTAAAAGATCCTCATGCAGAGAGGTTCAAGAATACTGGCAGCATCTGAGGAGAGCCAACAGAATTAATGTTTTGAGTCTGATGACCCTTCCACAGAACGCTTACTCAGCTTTCCCTCCACAGTTGCTGCCATATCTGCTGAGTATCTCCTGCAATTTCTGTTCATTTCAGAACTCTAGTCTCTGCACTACTTAGTTTTATTCAGGAATGCTGTCACCTTTATAGCCACTGGCAATAATGAGTCTGGAGTTTGTAGATCTGGATGTTAAAGGTGCTGGAGATCTGTTGGACACTTCCTTCATAAAGTGCAAATAATATACAAAAATGCTTTTTGGGTCTAAAATCCATAAAACCATAAGACATAGCAGTGGAAGTAAGGCCATTCGGCCCATTGAGTCCACTCTGCCATTCAATCATGCTACTTACCTGCACTCTCAGTGGTGTTGAAATGCCCATCAGCCATGATTGAATCAGTGGCATGCAACAACTTGGATGCAGTTCCATTTAGTGTGGTACACCTTTATTATACTTCTAAGGAACAGGACATTATTACAACGCCATTGATTGCTCAGAAGTCCCAAAATCCAATCCATCAATAGATCTCCTGACATGATTTCTGACTGGTTCAACAACTGCTGTAGGCAGCTACATTGGCTAGTTATTTATGATATATTTTTCTTTTGCTGTGACTGTGCTGTTTGCAATTTGTTTGCAACTATATCACTGATCTGTTAACAGCCATCCCCAGATATATTTTCCAGGCCTTTTTTTTTAGGCTATGCCTGCGGTGTTGTCCCCAACTCCCTTATTTTAATGGTTACAGAAACAATGGGGCACAGTTCTGAAACAGTTTTTGAAATCACTGAGGAGACTTTGGTTAAAAAAAACATCTGGGTACTTTCCGTCCTGCCTTCCTGTTCTCATGCCTGTGATGCAATCTTTTGGTGAACGTACCTATTTCTAATTCCATGCCCATCTGTGAGATATACCCTGAGATAAACCTAGCTTACAGAGCTTCACCATAACTGCTTTGCATTCATTCATAGGAAAATAATAAAATCATAGTTAAACCATTCAATGTGATTAACACAAGAGTAAATAATGCATTGGCCTACAGACCCTTTATGAGTGTTCTTGTATATTGGCTTACAGGTGGCATGGGTGGAGGTAAGAGAAGTGCTCCCAAATGGTGTGAGGTGCATAAGATCAATAGCTGAGAGATCTGTTTTCCCTTCTCCTCCCTCATCTGCAAACAACTTAGCCTTTTGGGAAGCGGAAGGGGTCACCGTTCCTGCTGAACCTATTCTCGCATGTCGTTAGCTATGAGAGTTGTAGCTGAATATAGTAGTGCTGTCATTAAATCAGAGTTCAGCATTGACTGATGTCATGATCTACTTGCTGTGCATATTCCGAGTATTTGTTCCTAAGCCCATACCAAAACCATCATCGAGATTCTGTTTGGTATAAATCACACTGAAAGTATATGCATGCACCATGAATATAATTTGCTACAAAAAAAAGGCCCATATAACAATAAAATTGCAGACTTTAAAGAAGTGCTATGAGGCAAGCAGTTTGAAGATGCCCTTTAACTGAGACTCAAGTGTACACATTGGTTGCGAAGCTGTCTACAATAAAACATCTCCCTTGTTGCTGGCATTGTACTCAGAAATTCTTATCAAAATGTACATTGTTTGTCGAGAAGGAGAGCTTGATTATTTCATTTGTATTATAAATAAAATGAAACTTGGGATGCAATTGATAAATTAGACGCAAGCCTGAGATGGATACAACTTCAATTTTGATGTAAAATATTGACATCCAGGACGCACTCCCAGGATAAGCAATCAAATAAAAAACATCAAAGTGTAGTGAGGAAAGAAGCATCAAAAAATGAAATTGTGTCAAGCTAAGCAGTTTAAATGCCAATGGAAGGATTAATGTTTGCACATATTCTGCCTTAAGTGACATGCCACCAAAGCACAATGAAACAGACCTGTCTGTCGATAACCTGCACACAATGTGTCTCTCATCCGACACATGGGACTCTAAGAGATTGATAAATGAACTGTGATAAAACAACTATCTTTCTTACTGTTTCCATACCGAAAGTTATATTCCCTTCCAGCAGTGGGAGTGAATTGACTCTAAATGTACACAAGGTAGCATTAACACCATTTGAGGCAACAAAATAGTTCCTATGTCATTTGAGAAGAGATTGGTCCTCCAGTGGCTTATTTGTGGAGTGTTCACTGCAGTAAGAAGAAATATATTGCTGCGTAAAGCTGTAGAATGTTGATGAAATTACGTTAACAGCTTGCAGTGAACTTTTCAGATGGAATACCATGTTCCGTGTTTCTACTTTTTGGTTTTCAAACTGTGAGTGGAATGACTACAGGTGTGCTGGTGCTCTGATGAGTGTTCATCGACAGTATTGCATTTGCTCTTATGAGCATTAAAACTGCTTGACACAGTATCCATCTGTTTGTGCATATGTCCTCATTATGGTGATGGATGTCAGCACAGGATAACAGAGCAGCTTCTGTGTTTCTTTGATTAAATATGCTCCAGTTACATACATTATGAGTCAAGTGTAAAGCTAACCTTATCTCCCCTGCCTCTCTTGCACATGCGCACACACACACTCGTATGTACGTACATATGCACGCGCGCACACTATGATCATTGACTGGATACAACCTCCTGCAAATCCTGTAGCATATTTTCTGATGATAGTATTTTTCTACCCATTTGGGTTTTTGGACCTCCCCATGTGAGCTTGTAAATTGGTGTAAGATAAATATCTTCTCAGGTTGGATTCAACCTCAGATTCAGGAAGAGAAAGTGCACATTATTTCTCTCGATCAGTCCTAATCTCCGTCTTCACCACATGTGTGCTGATTCATGCTGAGGTATAGTCCCTCACCTTTGTTGGAAGAAGTGGAGGGAAGCTGGAGAAGACTGTTCCACTTCAGAGGCTGAGTGAGAAGTCTATGAACCTGCTTCCTGGTGCCCTCATGCCAAGGTCGACAGGCAGAATTCTAAACATTGCAGATCTGATTTCCTGAATCTCAGAAATCTCAACAGGTAAATGGAAAGAAAAGTATTGGATCCACTGCTTGTGAGCTAAGAGTTACAGAGCTGTTTTCTCCAGGCACAATAAACTAACTTGTAAATTCCTCAAGATATCCCTGATCACTGTGGCAATCTACCAACTTCCCTAACTCCTCTTTTCTCCCCGAGATCAACTCCAAACTTCTGACCATGCTCTTCCTTCTCTCATCATCAATAAACGTATGTGCTCATTGGTTGCAGCTTTCCGCATCTATTTGTCAATCAGACTGGCAAACTGCAACTGTTTACAGCTCGGGTTGGTGCATTTCATCAATGCGAGTTGGCTATAACTCATGGGGAGGTGATGGCCTAATGGTATTATTGTTGGACTGTTAATCCAGAGACCCAGATTATTTTCTGGGGACCTGGGTTCATATCCCACCATGGTAGACAACGGAATTTGAATTCAATTAAAATCTGGAATTAAGAGTCTATTGATGACCATGAATCCGTTTTTGATTTTTGGAAAAACTCATCTGGGTTCACTAATGTCCATCAAGGAAGGAAGCTGCCACCCTCACCTGGTCTGGCCTACATGTGACTCCAGACCCACAGTGATGTGGTTGACTCTTAACTGCCCTCTGGACAATTAGGGATGGGCAATAAATGCTGCCTCGCCAGCAACGCCCTCATCCTATGAATGAATAAAGAAAAAAACACGATTGACATATTGTGGAGACTGTTTGGATAACACAAAATTTGTACTGAACGTGTATGGCGATTTTCTATAGCGATTGTCTACAGCGCGGTTTTCCATAGCGCCAGGAAGCAGAGGAGTACACCTGTCGTATTATAGCAGAATGACCTGCACAGGTGTCTTGACCTTCCACTTTCACTTGGAAACCTAACCGCAGACAGTATTGGGTTTGGACCTTTGTCCTGTGGAACACGATACGTAGCTTTGCCTCCACAATGAATTTAAGTTAGTACCGAAGGCATACGTTCTGTCGCCACATTTTGGATCATAATTCACAATTTCAATTAACTATTTCTGGTTTTCAAGCAACAAAATTAGTGACAGAGTCAGCATGGATTTATGAAAGGGGAGCCAAAGCTTGACAAATCGACTGGAATTGATGTAACGAGTAGAGTGGATAAGGCACAGAGAAAATGTAGTTTACTTGGAGTTTCAGAAGGTTTTCAATGAGGTCCCCAATAAAAGATTGCCATGTAAAACTAACATGCATGGGGATTGAGGGGATAGTGTACTGGCATGGATACAGAATTAGTTGGTAGACAGGAAACAAAGAATGAAAATAAATGGATCATTTTCAGAGTGGCATCCAGTGCCCAGTGGGGTACCTCCAGGATCAGTGCTTGCATCCCAACTATTCACAATATATACTAATGATTTAGAGGAGGGAATTAAATGTTGTATCTTCAAGTTTGCAGAAGATACAATGCTGGGAAGAAGGTTGAACTGTGAGGAGCATGCAGAAATGCTTTAGTGTGATTTGGACAAGCGAGTGAGTGGGCAAATGCATTGCAGATGAAGTACAATGTGGATAATTGTGAAGTTATCCACTTTGATAGCAAAAACAGGTTGGAAGATTATTATCTGAATGTGGATAGATTGGCAAAGGAGGAGATGCAAAAAGACCTGGGTATCCTTAATACGTCAGTCACCAAAGGTCAGCATGCAAATACAGCAGACAGTGAAGAAGACAAATGATAAGTTGACCTTCATAGCAAAAGCATTTCAGTCCAGGAGCAGGGATATCTAGCTACAGTTATACAGGGCCTTAGTGAGAGCACACCTGGAGTACTGTGTGCTGTTTTTGTTTCCTTATTTGAGGAAAGATGTTCTGGCTATGGAAGGAAGGCAACAAAAATTTACCAGACTGATTCCTGGGATGTCAGGAGTGACGTATGAAGCAAGACTGAATATAATTAGAATTATATTCAGTCTTGCTTCATACGTCACTCCTGACATCCCAGGAATCAGTCTGGTAAATTTTTGTTGCCTTCCTTCCATAGCCAGAACATCTTTCCTCAAATAAGGAAACAAAAACAGCACACAGTACTCCAGGTGTGCTCTCACTAAGGCCCTGTATTAGAATTATATTCAGTGGAGTTTAGAATAATTGGGAGTGGGGTCTCATAGACACCTGGCTGAAACACGGTAAATGCAGGAAGCATGTTCCTAGTGGCTGCGGAATCCAGAACCAGGAGTCACAGTCTAAGAATACAGGGTTGGCTATTTCGAACTGAGATCAAGAGAAGGTGCTTCATCCAAAGAAAATCATAGAGAACTACAGCACGGAAAACAGGCCCATCAGTCAATCAAGTCTGTGCCAGTCAAAAACAACCACCTAACTATTCGGTGGAGAAAGTGAGGACTGCAGATGCTGGAGATCAGAGCTGAAAAATGTGTTGCATTTCAGGAATCGGCTTATGCCAGAAACATCGATTCTCCTGCTCCTTGGATGCTGCCTGACCTGCTGCGTTTTTCCAGCAACACATTTTTCAGACCTAACTATTCTATTCCCATTTTCCAGCATTTGACCCATGACCTTGGAATTGTGAATGCACATCTAAATTCTTCTTAACTGTTATTAGGGTTTCTGTCTCCACCACCCTTAGTAACAGCGTTTTCCAGATTTCACCACCCTCTGGGTGGAAAAACGTCTCCTTTCCTCTCCTCTAAATTTTCAGCCTCTTACCTTTACACCTTTAGATAACTGAATCTTCCTTCCATCATTGACTTGAATTAGTTTCATCAAATGGAAATGTCTCTTCCTGTCTATGCTATCTATGCCCCTCATAATTTCATACATATCCATCATATCCCTCTCAACATCCTCTGCTCTAAGGAAAGCAACCTAAGTTGCCCAATCTTTCTTCATAACTGGAACTCTCCAGTACCTCCCCTGCCTTACATTCTATACCTTGGCTAATAAAGGCAACCATCCATATGCCTTGTTAACCACTTCATCCACCGGGCATGCACAGCCCTTCAGATCCTTGGTGTGGTGAGCCTGTGGAATTCTCTGAAACAGAACGTAGTTGAGACCAAAACATTGAATATGTTCAAGAAGGAGTTAGTTACAGTTCTTAGGCCTAAAGGGAGTGAAGGGTTTGGGAAAGAGAAGAAACAGGGCACTAGTTTGGATGATCATATCCTGCTCCAGATGCACAAAATCTAGTCAAAACTTCCAGTGCAAATTCACTGCAATGTAGAGGGAGTATGGCCCTGTCAGAAATGTCATCTATCAGAGGAGGGGATTCACTTAACTCAATTAGTTGGACAACTGGCTTACAGTGTTGAGGGATGCCAACACTGTGGGTTCAATTCCTGCATTGTCTGAGGTTACGACAAGAAACCTCTCATGTCACCTATCTCAGCTTAAGCTACCACCAGCCACTTCTCACTAAAGGGAGAGTAGTCCTATGTTCCAGTTTGCCGTCTATCAAAAGAAGGTCCAGTGTCCCCTCTTGGGGGGAGTGAATGTAAAATTTCCCACAGCACTACTTTGTAGAACAGGAGAGTTGTCTCTGGTATCCTGGTCAATATTTAGCCCTTGGCCAACATCAGTAAAACAGATTATCTCATTGCTTCTTGTGGCTCTTGGCTATATAGAAATTGCCCGCCACATTTCCTATGTTATAACCATGGCAACCCTACTTCAAAAGTGAAAAATTGAACGCAGAGTGGTGAACGCAGGGATGGGAAAAGTGCTATAGAACTGCAAGTATCTTCATTTTTATTTTCAAATTGGATTTGGAAATGCACAGTTGTTCAAGGGCTGTAGAAAAGCTTTGCAATATTAATGAGCTGGTTTCTATGGCACCAAGAGCTGCTGGTATTGTAATTCCATGCGGTTCTTGGTGCAACATTCAGATTTTGTGTGTGTGTAATTTGCACTACTGCTGATCGAAATGGGGAACAGCAACTGTGCTAAATGTGATACATTTTTTATCGATTAGGGCAAATATCACAAACACAAAAACCTTAAAATGGCAATTTCCTGAAGGAAATAATCTAGGTTATTTCAAGAACTGTTTGCAGCCGTGACTGAGTGCGCCTAACACTGATCCCACCACAATATTCAGTTCTCTCAGGATTAATTCAGATTTTAGCTTTTCAGCAACAATGTTCATGCAGAAATTATTGAAGTGCACTCTGTTTACCTAAGGTAATGAATACCTTGACTTGTAACAATGATGGCAAGGAAATTGGATTGGACTCTCAGCAGTGTACACTATGTTTGTCTTGAGGCCCAAGCTCTCTTGTGGAGTCAGAGATAATTCAGTCAGCTATGATTGAGATGAGTCTGGGTTAACTGGCAATTACAGTGTAGGTTTGTAATCAATGGTTGTTAGAGGCCTGCGGATTTATTGTAGAGTAAGTTATGTCAATGTACAGTAATGCACATTTGTATATAATGTACAGGTTGTGTACAATTGATTCTGTTTTTCCAGTGGTCTTCTGCAGCAGCCCTTTGAGGATCACTCACTAATCTGGTTGTAATCTGGTAGAGAAAATGGTGGGACTCAGTAGCTCTCACTGCTGAGGCCTGTGAATACCATAAATTTCACGGTCAGCTGCAAGATCCTCAATTACTTTCAGATCACTGGCCACCACACGGACAACAGAGCTGTCTGCCTTTTTTAATTCACTCGTAGGGCATGGGCGTCACTGACTGGCCAGCACTTATTGGCCATTCCGAGTTGCCCATGAGAAAGTGCTGGTGAGCTACCTTCTTGAACCATTGCAGTCGGTGTGCTATAGATTGACCCAAAATGCCCTTAGGCAGAGAACTAAGTTGCATTTCCAAATCAGAATGATAAGCAGCTTGGAGGGGAACTTGTAGGTCGTGGTGCTCCCATTGGATCTGTTGTCTTTGCCCTTCGAGATGGAAGTGGTCATGGGTTTGGAAGGAGTTGTCTGAGGATCTTTGCTGAATTTCTGTAGTGCTTTTTTGTAGATAGCACACAGTGCTGCTACTGAGATGGTGTCAAGTATTTTGTGTATTGTTGGAGCTGTACCCATCTAGGCACGTCGGGAATATTTCATTGCACTCTTGACTTGTGCCTTGTAGATGATGGAAAGGCTTTGGGAAGTCTCTGCAGTACTCCTAGTCTATGACCTGCTCTTGTAGCTGCTGTGTTTATCTCGCGGGTCAATGGTAACCCCAAGAATGTTGATAGTGTGGATTCAGAGATGGTAACACAATTGAATGGCAAGGGGTGTGGTTGTATTGTCTCTTATTGGAGATGGTCATTACCTGGCAATGTTACTTGCCACTTGACATGCCAAGCCTGGATGTTGTCAAGATCTTGTTGCATTTGAACATGGACTGCTTCAGTATGTTAGTCATCTCCCACGTGTCCCTGATGTTTCTAGGATATCTTGCTGACTTTAAATTGCAATAACCAACCTTTGATCAAGCACCTACAATTGTGAAGTTCTACCCATCCTCAAATGACATCTTTGTGGCCATCCCACTAAAAGCCTTTGAATGGAAAAGCATCAACATCTTGTCAATGAACGGAGGCACATTCTTGATCCATAGTTCTGCTCAAAATGGTAACTCTGCCTTCTTTCCACAGATGCTGCTGGCCTGCTGAGTTTCTCCAGCAATTTTTGTTTCTGTTTCTTGATCCCCCTTTTGTTCATATTGCTTGGTCCTGTTTTGGGTTGCTGCTCTGATCATCATGGATCAGAAAATAGCTTTAAACTTCACCAACAAATTCCTTGTCATTCACTGTAAGGCTCTACCACTCTGGAGAGTGTATCCACAATTGTTTGTCGCTTCCACTGCGTACATTTCATCTCACGGACAAACTTGATAAGGCAGAGTCAGAATATTTGTCTCCATGGAAGCATCTTCTTCCTCTAATAGGGAGACCAATGGGTTATGGCCTGTCTGTTGAGCACTTTCAGGCTAAGCATATCGACTGAAAGTCTGAGAGAGCCCGCTTCTCTATAACTGTGATATGTCTTTGTAATCTGGAGGTATTGCACACTGATTTTGGGACAACTATCTGGTTACTGCGAAGTAGGACTGTGCCAATGCCTGCAGCTGAAGCATTCACAAATGCTAGTTGGAAAGGAATGCTGTAACGGACCAGACACCAGTGGATATCAGCATGTATTTGATTGTTTGTAAAGCCTCTTTTTGATGCAAGACCCAAGACTATTTTTGCATCTTATGGTGTTACCGCAAGAATTCAGTCATAGTTAGCAAATGAAATATAAATAACTGGTTTCATAAACTGCTCAGAAATCTTTGCAGATCAGAACCCTATTCTGGAGAAGGAAACTCCTGAACAATTTTCATTTGTTGTGGGTCTGGCATTATTCTATCCTTGTCAATAAGTGTTCAAGGCGTGAATAGATTCCTTAGAAGATTCACACTTGTCATTGAGGACAATCCCTGTAGGTATCTTAAAACTGCAAGAATCCTCTAGTCATGCTCCTTAGTTATCTTCCCATGTATCAATATGTCATCCATGTGGCATATAAGAACTTGTAAATCATGCATAATTTTGCACATAATTTGTTGAAAATATCTGGGTTTAAGGCAATCCCAAATAGCATTCTGATGAAGCAAAATCTCCCAACTGGAGTAAGACTTGTAGTAAACAGTCTTCATAGCTTTTCTAAAGGCATCTGACAGAATCTATTGCTGGCGTTGGATTCAGTGAAATCTCTACTTTAGGTAACTTGATTAAACTCTTATCTGCTGTGGAAACAAAAGGCCATAAGATATAGGAACAGAATAAGGCATTCAGATCATCGAGTCTGCCCCATTATTTGATTATGGCTGGTACATTTCTCAACCCCATACTCCTGCCTCTTCCCCATAACCCTTGAAGCCCCTTACTAATCAAGGCAGATTTCCATTGCTATAACCTTGCTGAACTATGCTTGATCAATACATATGATGTTGGATCAATTAGGTTTGGATACAGTAACCATTTCTGAATACCATTTGGTTTGTTTTAACATCAGGGAAATTATGCACATTTTGAGTATTTTCTCAAGTTACTTATGAATTTAATTCATTAACAGATGTGGAATCTTCTAGTTGCGTAGAGATATAATGGTTTAGCATCTTTATTTAACTGCTGTATTTGATCTTGAGTTTCAAACTCTGAGGATAGTTTAGAGTCATACCTTCTCTAAGGAATTTTTATTCCTGTTGACCAATCTCTTTGACCTTTTGAAGAATGTTGAGAGCAGCACATGTATTGGAGTGAAGTTCCTGGATTGGTAATTATGTAACATTCTCTACTATCTGCCATTCTTTGTCTCGCAGAGTTGTTTATAGCATATCTTCAATCTTGAGCGATATACCATATTGAGCATGTAATTTGAGCTCTCTAGGCTATAACTTCTGTTTCTTTGGTCATGATTTTTGAGCTGATAAGAAATTAGTAATCATCCCTGTTCAAGCTTAAAATGAATATGATGCCAAACGAGATACTTAGGCTCAAGTTGGTTGGACCGCCAATTTCCTTCAGAAATGCATTTGGTATCTTCTTTAATGTTGGTACTTCCATCACCTTAACAACTCTGTATGAATAACCATTTGACTTATTACTATTCGAAAAGTGTTAGTGCTTCTGCACATTTTCAGCTAGTGAACTATCATTTTACAGATGTGGTGTTCTTTGTCTTGGCTTGGCATTACTTGTGATTACGAGGCTTTTTTTGGTCCCAGGCACTGACACTAACTCTGACAGCATCTGCTGTTTGGTAAATTTTTTGTGTTGCCTTATTGCCTTTATAAAGTGCTGGCATTATATAAAATGGATAAGTTTTGTTGCTTTCCTGTGATCTGTTTGTCCTTTTCTTCACTGAATTTATCTGTGATTCTTCCTGGCTTTTGGTTCAAGCATAGCTTTTTCCAAAGTCAAATTGTCTTTGGACTGTAGTTAATATGACCAACACTCATCAATTACTCTGACAATAATTCTCTCTCTCATGGATTCTGATTTCAAAGCCCCATAGTCACATTTTTCCACAAATCTGCAGAGGTCATTATTTAATTATCCTCAGATTCCCCTGGATGCCCAGCTCCTCTGTTAAATATTGCTTTTTCAAAAAACATATTTGTTCGTACATAAAAGTAATTGCCTTTTCAAAATGTCAGCCTCATTGGTGATGTTCATGTGGTGGCAACACCTTCATCAGCATCCTCGCTTCACTGTTGAAGTTAAAATTAATTGCTTTAGGTATAAGGTGTTTAGGCACCCTGGAAAACTACAACTTGAAGGTCCAGCAGACAGGATTCCAATCCACAAAATTGTCTTTTGTCAGTCCATAAGATTATGGTTTATCCAACGTAACCTGTGTGTTTTATGTGCAATTCATGTTGAAAATGAAAGGAAGGTTCAGATCTTCTGAGAACAGGCGATCCCTTAAAGTGATGTTAGATACTTGAAAAATGTTCATACCTTTGTTATTTCTTACAATATGTGCACCAAATTATTAGGAACCCATAATTCAATTGCCATTGTGATAATAGTGATGATAGAATTTATTTTTTTAAAATGTTATATAAAGTACTGTACACCATATCCCAGTATGATATGATTTCGATACCAAGCATACTCTTAGGTTCCAATTTTTAACAATAGTTCAATATAAACAATTAAACAGCACTGCATTTCAAGTCTAGCTCAGAACATGATTCAGTGTTGTGATGTTATGGAGTTATTAATTGATTCAGTAGCAAACTCTGCACTTTTTAGACTAATGGTAAACTGTGTGCAGCTCAAATTATTGTGTACATTCATCTTACAACTTCCTTCTTCAAATAATATGCACTGAACTTTCACTTATCAGAAAAGAACAGACTTCAGATTATTTAGTATTTATCCAGCACTAGTATTTATTCATAATCCTTTTTACAGGCTATGAATTTAAGGGAATAGGTTATGTGAGGGCGCAGTGTAGTTATAATGGAATTTGCAAGTGATGCTGCTGGTAATGATGTTACTGTGACGTCAGCAAAGAGTGAGAAATGAGAAGGAACCAGAAGAAGTCAGTAAAGAGAGTGGTCATGATGTTACTATGCTATGTAAGGGTTCTGAAAGGGTTAATGTTGCATTGTGCATTAAGTTCCATCCAATCTAATGATGTCATACAGCATTAGGTAGAGAAATTGGGAGAATAGCTGTGGATCTTGAAGAAGACAGTGTCATATGTGAATCCCAATAATTTTAGTAACAGTGTCCAACTAACTAATGTAACTTGTATCTAGTTGCTATCATGTAGTAAACTGCATCTTATTATAAAGAGCCTCTTTTAGCTAAGGCATGTGTAGTGGTCATTCCTTTTCCCCTGTAAACCAAATAGGGCCTTACATCCAGTCTGGAAATGAGGAATGGTGACAGCATCCTTCCACATATCAGTACCATGCACTAGAGACTGTATTCAATCACCTCTAATGTATAGGCAGAAATAAAAATGTGTTATTGTACTAAAGATAGTGAAACTGCCTCTGTTGAGAAAAAGTCCAGTAGCTTCTAACATTGCACGTGAATACATCCACAACCTACAGATACGAAGGATAAGTGTGCAACTGTGCTAGTGCCAAGTTTAATATAAAACGTAGAACAAATGAGTTACTATCCTTAACAACAAGGAAAGCCACTTTTAAAATTTGGTCAAAAATGCACTATGTTAAGAGCCACAAGCTGTCACTCAAATGTAATGATAACAAAGTAAAAAGGATAGAAAGACTTTTTTAACAATATGTTAAAAATGTTTGCAAATTTTTTTTTCATAGCGCAGTAATGTTAATAAACATTTATAAAAGTGATGGAAATGTGTTGCTGGATCTCCAGCATCTGCAGACCTCACTTTCTCCTCAAAGATTTATAAAAGTGAAACAAGCCCTTCAGAAAGTTTTCCTGATCAAGGTCGGGAGCTGCAAGTATTGTCTTCAGGAACCTTATGTAACTTTAGATTGCAGAAACCTGGGTTAAAGCATCTGTAGTGTCTTAGATATTGATGTCTTTCCTTTGAAGGCTGGGTTCAGTTTCCAACTTAGAATGATGGTGTTCACGTGTCCTCTACCTTTAGTCTGTAATGGTGAAGCGAGTTGGGCAGTTCCTAGAGGGTATTAGCCTATAGCATAAGATGGTCTCTAGTTTATCATAGACAGTGTCACTTAGTTGTGTCTTCAAAATGGTAATAATGATCCAGAAGGGCATACTGTTCTCAGGTGGGGTGGGACACATGTTTAGAATTAGGCTGAAGGGAGATAATTGCTGTATCCAACTGACACCAAGGGCTGGACACTTAATGCCGCACTGTGGGTGTCATTCAGTTTTCTAAATTGTGTGTAACTGAACGCATAGTTCTTGTGCAGACCATGCTGGACACACAGAATACCTACAATGCAGATAGAGGTCATTTGGTCCATAGAGTGCACTGACCCTCCACCCATGCCCATTCCTTCACCCTATCCCCTGATCCCATATTAACTGTGATTAATCCACCTAGCCTACATACCCCTAGACATTATGAACAACGTACCATGGCCAATCCACCTAACCAGCACATGTTTGGATGGTGTTGAGAGTGCATTGCTGGAAAAGCACAGCAGATCAGACAGCATCCGAGGAGCAGAAGAATCGACGTTTCGGGCATAAGTCCTTCATCAGGAATGAGGCTTGTGGGTTAGGGCTGAGAGATAAAAGGGAGGGGGTTGGGGTTGGGGGAGGAAGGTAGCTAGGAAGGCGCTAGGTGGACGAAGATGAGGGAGAAGGTAATAGATGATAGAGGGGGGAGTGAAGAACAGGTCCGGAGGGTGGTGCCAAGTTGGAGGCTTGGGATTGGGATAATGTAGGGGGAGGGGAAATGAGGAAGCTGTTGAAATCCACATATATCTCTTGTACTTACAGGGTCCTAAGTTGGAATATGAAGCGCTCTTCCTCCAGGCGTCGGGTGGAAATGGTTTGGCGGTGGAGAAGGCCCAAGAACTGTATGTCCTTGACGGAGTGGGAGGGGAAGTTGAAGTATTCAGCCATGGGGTGGTGGGGTTGGTGGGTGCGGGTGTCTCAGAGATGTTCTCTGAAACGATCCGCAAGAAGGAGTCCTGTCTCCCCGATGTGGAGGAGACCACAACGGGTGCAACGGATGCAGTAGATGGCATTGGTAGAGGTACAGGGAAATTTCTGACGGATGTGGAAGGATCCCTTGGGGCCTTGGATGGAGGTGAGGGGAGTGGTGTGGGCACAGATTTTGGACTTCCTGCAGCGGCAGGAAATGGTGCTAGGAGTGGGGTGTGGACCTTACGAGGGAGTTGCGGAAGAAATGGTCTCTCCGGAATGCTGATAGGGGTAGGGAGGGAAATACATCTTGCGTGATGAGGTCCATTTGGAGGTGGCGGAGGATGCTGCAATGTATGTCGAGGTTTGTGGGATGGAAGGTGAGGACCAGGGGGGCACTGTCCTTGTTGCGTTGGGAGGAGTAGGGTTCAAGGCACAGGATGAAAGTGGATTTCAACAGCTTCCTCATTTCCCCTCCCCCAACATTATTCCAGTCCCAAGCCTCCAACTCAGCACTACCTTCCGGACCCATCCATCACTTCCCCCTCTGACCTATCACCTTCTCCCACCTCTCCCTTCCCAACTACCTTCACCTCCAACCCCACCCCCTCCCTTTTATCTCTCAGCCCCAACACACAAACCTTATTCCTGATGAAGGGCTCCGGCCCGAAACATTGATTCTCCTGCTTCCCGACTGCTGCCTGACCAGCTGTGCTTTTCCAGCACCACACTCTTCAACTCTGATCTCCAGCATCTGCAGTCTTCACTTTCTCCATCTTTGGATGGTCGGATGAAACCAGAGCACCAGGATGAAACCCATTTAGTCACGGGGTGAATTTGCAAACCACGCATAGTCAGGTTGCGTAGACGAGGGTGGAATCGAACCTGGGTCCCCGCACGATGAGGCAGCAGTGCTAACCACCATGCCACCCCTAAGACACCATCTTACTAGAAACCAAACAAGAGCCATTCTTTGCTCACATCAGAAGAAAGTGTTAGGCTATCAAGTTATGCAAATATTATGCCTAACTGCTGCCTCGGTTCCCTTTTTGCAACATTGTGTTATTCCCAAGGCAGTCAGCACTGGTGCAGATCTTCACAAAAACCAACATCAAGGACCACAGAATGAAGGAAAGGTAATTACTGACGTTAATCACCTCCACGTCTGCTCCTAAAATTTGCAAACTCAGTCCTGACTATGACTTCCAGGACACCCAAGCATCTCCAACCCCACCAGCCAGAATGCACCAGAATCTTTCACCACATTCCCACCCATTCCCGCCTATTGCATTTCTGATCATATTAAGTGTAGTATATATTTTCAAAAAGTGTAGCACTGGAAAAGCACAGCAGGTCAGGCAGCATCCGAGGAGTAGGTGAGTCGATGTTTTGGTCATAAGCCCTTCTTCATTCCTGACTCTCCAGCAACTGCAGTCCTCCTTTCTCCCCTGTAATTTGTATTTTGTTTGTTAAAACAGTGAAGACATGATTCGTAAAATTTAGAGTTTTATTTGTGACCTTGGGCTGCGGCACTGAGAAATCTAAAGTTTGCTTTGTTCACATGCATTTTATTGAGGTTTTATGACCTTGGTTTGAAGAGTTGGGGATTTAATAGTTCAGTTCAAGAGAAAACAAAAGGTTGTTTCCCAGTGACAGGGCTAATGAAGGGCTTATGCCCGAAAAGTTGATTGTCCTGCTGCTCAGATGCTGTCTGACCTGCTGTGCTTTTCCAGTTTTTCCACTCTGACTTCTCCAGCATCTGCAGTTCTCACTTTCTCCCATTGACAGAAATCTGGTGATACAGAAAGATAGGACAATCCAGAAAGTCAGCCTGTGTCAGTGTCAGGAAGGAGAAAGTGAGGTCTGCAGATGCTGGAGATCAAAGTTGAAACTTTATTGCTGGAACAGCACAGCAGGTCAGGCAGCATCCAGGGAACAGGAGATTCGACATTTCGGGCACAGGCCCTTCAGTGTCAGGAAGGGATGACACAGCGGCTGGGCATTGAGTTTGGGCAACTCATATAATTGCTCTGAAACTAAAGTCATCATAATTTAATTTGGCAGTTAGCTTTAGCTGTTTTGGAGAGAGACATTGACTGAAGGAAAATAGCAACTAGTGATTGAACAGAAACCTGCCAAAAGGAAACTAGTTACACCCAAGCCAGCCTGAGCTGAAGCCTTATTATGGAGGTAGCAGTAGCTTTTCACTGAGGTTTGCCTGTTTGTATGATATTTCTGAGGCTAAATGAACAAAGTGAATCTAAATCCTTTCATGATTCCTGCAATTAAGTCTTTCTCCACTTGAAGTTCAGCCAATGTTCAGACAAGTGTAATATAACCTCCTTATCTTTGTATACAATGCCTGTGTTAATAAAGTCTAAGATACCATACAATTTTCTGAATGCTCTCATAATACCATAAGAAATGAGAGCAGAAGTAGGGCACTCAGCCTCTCAGTTCTGCCCCACCATTGAATGAGATTATGGCTGATCTAAAAACCCTCAAATCCCCTTTCCTGCCTTCTCCTTGATTCTCTTATTGATCAAAAATCTATCTCTCCAGCCCTCTGTGGTAAAGAATTTCACAGATTCACTAGCTTTTGAGAGACGAAGGTCCTCCTCATCTTGAAATCAATCTGATCTTTGGTCCGAGACTCTTAGACAGGGAATAGTAAATTTTGCACATCCAGCCTTTCTAATTCCTAAGAACATTAGACATTTCAATATGGTCACCTTTCATTTTTTTTTTCTAAAATTACAATGAATAAACCTACTCAAACTCTCATCATATGATATTCCCTCCATACCTGGTATCGGCCTAGTGAAACTTCTCTGGACTGCCTCCAATGCTTACATATCCTTCCTTAGATAAGGGTCACAAAACTGTTCATAGTATTCCAGTCCGACTATTACCTTGAACAGTTTTAGCAAATCCTCCCTACATTCCCTTTGAAATAAAAACCAACATTCCATTTGCTTTCCATATTAACTATTGAACTTGGATGCTAGTATTTTTGTGCTTCATGGACAAGGACTTCTAAATATCTCCATCCTGTACCTTTCTGCAGACTTTCTCCATTTAAGTAATATTCGACTCCTCTATTCTTCCTGCCAAAATGTACAATCTCACATCTTTCCATACTATATTCCATCTGCCATGTTTTGTCCATTCCTTTATGATGACTTTAATTTCAAAGCAATTACATGTGTACATCTCTCTCCAGACTCTTTGTGTCATCCTCACCACTTGCCTTCCCATCTGTTTTTGTGTCATCTGCAAACTTGGTGACAGTACATTCCTTTTCCTGCAAGCCATTAATATATAGTGTAAATAATTGTGATTCCAGAACTGATCCCTGTGGCACTCCACTAGTTACAGGTTGCCATCCTGAAAATGCCCCCTTGTCTCAACTCTCTATCTTCTGCTAGTAAGCCAATCCTACATACATACTACCAGCAACACCACGATTCTCATCTCACGAAGTACTCTAATGTGTGATACTTTGTCAGACACCTTCTGAAAATCCAAGTATATTACATCCACTGCCACCCCTTTGCGTATCAAGCTTGTTGCCTCCTCAAAAGAAGTTTAGTCTATTTATTAGGCATGATTCCCCCTCATAAAACCATGCAGGATTATATTATGTATTTCTAAAGGGTCTGCTATTACATCCTTTCTAATAGAATCTAACATTTCCTCAAGAATAGTGTCAAGCCAAATGGCCTATAGTTACCTAATTTTTGTCTCATAACCTTTGTTTAAAAACAGTGGCACATTAGTTTTTCACTCTGTCCTTCCATCTTCAATGATTTTGCACAAATGCACTTGTTCCTCTGCTTCTGCAATCCCTTCAGAATTATGTCCTTTATTTTGTGTTGTTTCTCCATGTTTGTCTTAACAAAATGAATGACTTGACAGTATTCTGTCTTAAGTTTTGTCTGTCACTTGCCCTCTTATTCTGTCAACCTGTTTTTGTCCTGTTGAAGTTTTGCACTAACCACTTCACATTCAGAAGGCTTCTATGTTTCATATCATCACAAACCTTGAAATTACCTCCTGTATACCAAGCATAGTCAGTCTTTTCTCCTGTACTTACTTCTGAACATCGGGCCAGAGCCTTTCTGTGGATTGGTTTGTGCAAATGGCGGATGTTTACCATTGCCTTCTGCAGGACTAGGAGAAAGTGAGGACAGCAGATGCTGGAGATCAGAGTTGAAAAGTGCCGTGCAGGAAACACATGCCATCAATATTTGGCCATGTTATGAACACATATATAATTGTCAGCAGGTCTTGGCAAAGGCTCTAATGTAGTGTTTCTGTCGCAGAGGTAAGGATGTCATCACTGAGCCATAAGACCTCCTACACCAGATCTTTGTCATCAGTAAGCATGAGGATGAACAAGGGTTCCTGGGGAACTCCACTACACAACAGTCTAAGAAACATGCATTAACCACCAATTGCTTTTTTCTTCTGTCATTTTTGTCCCTCTTATTCTATGAGTTCTAACTTTATTGAAAATAAGGCTGTTCTACAGCATGTGAGGAAATGCTTTTTGGAAGTCCACCTCAGCAGCATCAACCCCCTTTATTACTTCTTCAAAAAAAGTTTAGCATGATATACCCTTAACCAATCTTTGCTTTTTTTATTATTAATTAATCCATATTCATCCAAGTAATGATTAATTTGTATGAAGTTACCATTTCTAGAAATGTTTCTACCACTGAGGTCAAACTGATTGGTCTGTAGTTATTGGGTTTATTTTTGCACCTTTCTTTAACTTAGCAAATTTTTAGTCTTCTGGCACCATGATCCCTGGGTTGAAGGAAGACTAGAAAATTACAACTGTGCCTTCACAATTCCCATTCTCATTTCCCTCATGTCTTTGGATACATATCATCCTGAAATTAACTAATGTGTATACTTTTGAGTCATTTGGCTTATTTAGATGATCTAGCCAAAGAGGATTCACAGTATATTAAATTTAATTTTAAAAAGAGCAGTCCTTCTCATAGTACCTGTTTAATTCTACCTATTACCAGATTAAAACCTGCTAAAATTAATAAACCTATCAAACTATTTTAATTTGGTAGCAGTTAGAATGTGGAGCAGTTTAACTTTAATCCTGTAACATTATTAATGCTTCATCTTAACTTTGTTTGCCTTTCATGTGGTTGTCATAGCATTAAGGCTTGCTATAAACCGAAATGAGACAAGTCTCTTTGAACTGTGCTGGTTTAATTTCAATTATAGTGAATTTGCAGAATGAAGTGAGAGTTTGTCTTCTTCAGACAGCGTGGTTTCACCCCCTCAATGCAACTGTTTCAACCTGTACTAATTTGAATCATCACAACCAAATGGGGCAATGTCTAAAGCAGCTGCGGATTTACATAGGCCAGACCATTTATCAACTACATTAAGTGTCAGAGCATATATAGTGAAATATTTAATTACATGGATACATTAGATGCAATGCCAATGCATTTTCACACAACAAGGACCTACAAAAGCCTGTCAAAATGTAGACAAAGAGCTGATGTAGGGGTTACTGCTCCTGACATCAAGGCAGCATTTGACCAGGTGTGACATCAACCAACCCGAGCAAAATTGAAATCATTTGAAAATCAGGAGAAAAGATTGGAATTGTTCATTGTGTTATGTCTCACAGTCAGTATATCTTTAAGAAATGTGCTTATGATACTATCGCTGCATCATTGCACGTGATCTGACGTTATATAAGCTTCTGGCATTTTATTTCAAGCATATCCTTCTGTAACTGACTAGCCTGATACCAGCCATGATGTGGATGTACCTGTGAATGCAATATCTATATTAAATAGCCAGCTGTTAATAAACTCATAAACATCTGTTGGGTTTTTGAATATATTATCCACAGCTGATTGCTTAGTTACAACAGATAACAAAAAGCATTGGCTGCATCTTTCTGGAAGTAAAACCCATATCATTGTTTGGAATCATATGAAGTGGAACTAGGGGAATGCCACTACCTGCAATTCCCCTCAGGTCACATCCCAGGAAAGATTTTTTTTTAAATCTACTACTATAGCTCTGAACCCATGATCAAGGAATCTATGTGCAACGTGTTTCACTGCAAAATGAAGGAAAGACTTACTTCAATAAATGACCTTCTTTTGTCCCAAAGTTCTTTACTGCCACTTAAGTACTTTTAAAGTGTGCAGTACTCAGTATTTTAATATTAGGTTAATGCAACTGAAAATTAGGCATGGAAGGATTTAGGTATTAAGTAGTTTTGGATTAGTAAAACAAATAAGGCAGGATGTATATAATTAAAAGTAGGGCCTTCGGTAATGTTGTAGAACAGAGATATCTAGTGGTTTAGGTACATAATTCTTTGAGGTTTGCATCACATGTAGACAGGATGTTTAAGAAGGCATTTAACCCGTTTGTCTTCATTGCTCAGAGCATTGAGTATAGGAGTTTGGGTATCATTTGACGTTGTACAAGTCATTGGTGAAGCTGCTTCTGGAATAGTGTGTCTGTGTCCTGTCACCCTGCTTTAGGAAGGATATGATCAAGCTGGAAAGAGTTCAGAAAATTTTTACCAGGATTTTGCCAGGAAGGGAAGGTTTGACTTATAGAAGGAGGCTGGATAAGCTGGGGCGTTTTTCACTGGACCGTAGGAGGTTGAGGGGTGGTGGGAGATTTTTTAAGACATGGTCATGTTTTTAAAAATAAGAGGAGAAAGGTTTAGAAAAGATATGAGGGGCCACATTTTTACATAGAGAGTGTGGTTCATATGTGGCATGAACTGCCTGAGGAGGTAGTGGATGCAGGGACAGTTACAGCGTTTAAACGACATTTGGATCAGTCCATGAATAAGAAATGTTTGGAGGGATATGGGGTCAAGTGCAGGCAGGTGGAACTAGTTTAGTTTGGGGTCATGGTCGGCATGGACTGGTTCAACCAAATGGTCTGTTTCCATGCTGCATGACTTTATTGACTGTAAATGTTGGATTGAGGCTGAAAAAAGGCATCATTTTGTGATCTGATAATTCTCAATGGGAAGTGCTTCCTTAATGAGATGTCTTAGAAAATTGTAGATCATCGACTTCATTTTCTGCCAGATATTTTGAATCGTGCAAATGCATATGTCTCAAAATATACTGTTGTGCAGTAGTCAAGGATGGCATTTGAGCTGAATGATTATAAAAATTATAGCTGTCTCCTGTACTGACAATATAGGACCTGACTTTTCTAAGTGCATGTTCGGAAGCAATTTGAAATCCTAAATGAAATTGTGCTGTATTGGTGAAAGGATGCAAAAGTCTGAAAGTTTCTCTTTCCTTAATTGAAAAATATGCAACAAAAGGATAGTCTACTCCTGATAAACTACAGTTGAAAATAGTAAGACTGAAGGATATGACTGAACAAACAGAAGTTAAAAGAATACTTCAGACAGATAGTGCATAAAGTAAGCCTACACTGCATCTGTTTTAAATTCAGCGAATAGAGTAAATACCTTTAAAAATCCTAAGGAGAAAAGAAAGAGAAATTATTTCCTTTGTTGTGGTGGGTGAGGTAGGCATGTAGTGAGAAGAAAGAGAGTAATGAACTGGCATTGGAATTGGCTGTGGCTGGGTGGAACCCATATAAGGAGAATGGGTTACGTGTTGCTGTTGAGGAGAATCTATGGGATAGGAATCTGTGAGGATATCAAATAAGAGAAGATTAAAGCTGGTCATGTCTATTAGGGAAGTTTTAATGAAAGTAGAAGTCAGTGGAAACGAAATCGAGTCAAAATAAGCAATTATATGTCAAAGACAGAATTAAAGGCAATCTGTCTGAATACATGCAGCTTATATAATTAGGTAAGCAAATTGATGGCATAATTGGAAGTAAAAGGTGAGTATGTTACAATCTTGATCAGATGGCCAGTGGGCTAAGGAGTGGCAAATAGAGTTTAATTTAAACAAATGCAAGGTGCTGCATTTTGGAAAAGCAAATCAAAACAGGACTTATACACTTAATGGTAAGCTCCTGGGGAGTGCTGCTGAACAAAGAGATTTTGGAGTGCAGGTTCATAGTTCCTTAAAAGTAGAATTGCAGGTAGATAGGATAGTGAAGAAGGCGTTTGGTTTGCTATCCTTTATTGGTCAGAGCATAGGGCTGGGAGGTCATATTGTGGCTGTATAGGACATTGATTGGCCACTTTTGAAATACTGCATGCAAATCTGGTCTCCTTCCTATCGGAAGGATGTTATAGAGTCATAGAGTCATAGAGATGGACAGCACGGAAACAGACCCTTCGGTTCAACTAGTCCATGTCGAACAGATATCCCAACCTAATCTAGTCCCATTTGCCAGCACTTGGCCCATATCCCTCTAAACCCTTACTATTCATATACTCATCCAAATGCCTCTTAAATGTTGTGATTATACCAAACTCCCTGATTTCCTCTGGCAGCTCATTCCATGCACGTACTGCCCTCTGCGTGGAAAAGTTGCCCCTTAGGTCTCTTTTAAATCTTTTCCATCACCTTAAACCTATGCCCTTTAGTTCTGGACTTCACCACCCCAGGAAGAAAAGACTTTGTCTATTTATCCTATCCATGTCCCTCATGATTATATAAACCTCCATGACGGCATTCCTCAGCCTCTGATGCTCTAGGGAAAACAGCCCCAGCCTATTCAGCCTCTCTCTACAGCTTGTGAAACTCGGAAGAGTTCAGCAAAGACTTACAAGGGTGTTGCCATGGTTGGAGGATTTGAGTTATAGGGAGAGGCTGAATAGGCTGGGGCTGTTTTCCCTGGAGTGTCGGAGGCTGAGGGGTGACCTTATAGAGGTTTATAAAATCATGAGAGGCATGGATAGGATAAATAGACATGGTCTTTTCTCTGGGGTGGGGGAGTCCAGAGCTAGAGGGCATAGCTTTAGGGTGAGAGGGGAAAAATTTAAAAGGAAGCTAAGGGGCAACTTTTTCACACAGAGGGTGGTGCGTGTATGCAATAAGCTGCCAGAGGAAGTAGTGGAGGTTTGTACAATTACAACCTTTAAAAGGAACCTGAATGGGTATGTGAATAGGAAGGGTTTAGAGGGATATTGACAAAGTGTTGGCAAATGGGACTAGATTAGTTTAGAATATCTGGTCGGCATGGATGAGTTGGACCGAAAATAATATAAATTATTTTTCATATTTTATATCTGAGTTTATAATACAACTGATCAATAATTTTTAATATATCATATAGAGCAATCAATTTTCCATGTTCTCACTTCTTTCTTCAAACAAAAACCATTACAACATGTTTAATTACAAAGCAACCCAAAGAAAACCTGATTTTATCAAAATTCTTATAACTCCTCCGACCACCTGACATCCCTCTTCTAAGATCTTCAATAATTTCATGGAGCAAGTATCTTTTCCTGTGAAAAAAAACTGGAAACTTGAGCAAGCGTTTTGTGAATTTAATTTCTTTAATGTTTTATTTGCTCTCAAGATTTCCTCAGCAATGGCATGTCTCATCATAATCCTCCACTTCAATATGCCATGACTATCATCATTCCTAGTCTGAGTGCACAACCAGTTTAACTGTCCAATCAGATTTCTTCGTGGCTCTGATTCTTTCCTGGGTGCAAGTTATATTCCTGTGAAGACCTAGCCAATTTATCAGAATGCAATTAATGCTTTGCAGATAAAACTGTGAATCCAAAGTTACTCCTGGTTGATTTTGTTTAATGTCTAACTTTATATATATATGGAAGGTCCATGCATTCCAGGCTTAAATTCCTTTTTACTTGGTCTATTGCACACTCTCAAATTATGTAAACTTCCCCACAGGAAGTCATTGTCATGCATCATAAAGATGCCTGTCACATGCTTCTTGTGATAGCATTGGCTTGTGTGCTTAAGCTGAATGTAACCTACCTTCAGCAAGACAGATCTTTTGAAACCCTGAGGTAATAGTCTCACGATAACCCATTAGAGAGCAATTTTTTACGTCCATATCAATCTGTCTGGTAAAGTTGGCAATCCCCTATCTGGACCTCAGTATGTACGTCAAATTCTTTCAATTTCTCCAACTCTTTCTGTTTGGCATCCTTTATTAACTTACCTTCTAATTTGTTTGTATACACTAAAACGTTTCGATTATAGAGTTGCTTCTTACAGTTGCCCCATTGATGATATTAATCGAACAAATAATCACCCAGCAGTTTAGTTTATTTACAATAGCAAAATACACATACAGTTATAAAGTAAATACGACAGCAAAGCAACTGATCTCAGTATGTGCTGCCTACGCCTTCCCAGCTAAACTGACTGGGAGGAAAAGTTGCAATCTTATTGATACACAGCACATGGAATCCTTGAAGGTCAGCTCCCTTAAAGGCAAAGATACCAATGAAACAATGGTATTCCAAGCCTGTCCTAGGGTCCCTGTACTAAACTATTCTACTCATCCTTCTGTCTTGTTATGGACTACAAGATCTCCTCTTTCTATGATCATGCTTCCTTTATCAAGTTTGCAATCTTTTCTTAAGGCCGTGTTCATTTGCTGTTCAACTTTGAGAACTTGCACTGCATTTCCTAGCCTTTAACATCTTTACACTATTTTCTCAATGCAAGATTCTTGCCTCTGTCAGTCGCCTTTTCTGGCATATTTCTTACTTTGGTGGCAACTTTCAGCTGTAGTCCTGTGGAGCAAATAGCCTTAAACCGCAACCCTTTATCTCTGTTTCATTGTGTCCACATTCAGTCAACATTCATCTGCCATAATCTGGTCTTCAGTCTTCATAGTTGTCCAACCTATGTGTATGACTTGTCACTATCCATTTCTCCAGCACCTTATCTACTATTGTTCTTTTTTATTATTGCAGACTGATGAAGTCAAGTTACCCACGTCTATGCAGTGCAAGATGAAACTGTTCTTATCCTTATCCAGTACCTCCATGTCCATTGCTGAAACCTCATGAAAGTCTCTTGCTAATTGGAGATTCGCTATGCACTTTGATAGTGTCTATTTTTTTTTACTAGTATCATGATTATCACTGACCTATTATGTAGGATTAGTCCACTGAATGTCCCTTATTCTTGTATCTTTTAATAGAATTTTGTCACCTGTGAGATGATGGATAAGCTGATAGCAGACATATTCTTAAAACTACTAGTCATTTAGTCTGTATCTGGTAGTCTTGCCTTTCTGTTACCATCAAACTCTCCATTCCTTGAGTTCCTGCTGAATATTCCATTTGAGCCACAAGGACCACACGGATTCACTCTTTGATTTTCCTAGGGATTTTATGGAGGCTTCAGAAATCTGATCCAAAAGTGTGTTTTTTATGAAAATCTAACTGCGGTTAATACTAGGAGTCTATCCATATATGACATCTCAGCACAATCCAGCAGTTTACATGCAAGCATTGAATTAGGAATCTTTAAGTAGAAGTTTTGAAAACTTGCATATTAACATAGCCTGTTAAATCCCAATGGATATTTTTGTATAGAATGTTCATCCTGCTTTCTAAATTTATCAAAGTTTTACCATGTCTCTTGCACATTTACAAAGTTTTTTTCTGATAAACTTTGTCCATAAATTTTAATAGATCCATCAGTCTTGAGTCTTCAGTTCTGAGAATACTTTACAACTGGTGCTGCTTTTAGTAGGAAACCAAGGTCATACCTTTCATTTTCCTTGATAAAGATGTAACCCATGTCTGCAATTCCCCTTTATTGGGCTCAGTTTCACAAAACATGAGTTGGAAGTCTTATCTTGACACTTTCCCCTTGATTCCAGCCACCCTTCTTCAAGTTACTTCAATTGCAATCTTCTCCTGAAATAAATCTTACCTTCTAAACATCATCTTCAATCCACCTTCCTCTGTTAATAATTTCAATTTGGATCCAAATGAGACAAAATCCAAGGCATCTTTCTTTGTGGATAGAATGTATTAGCTACTCACTTGAGATATTTTTAATTAATCTGTTCAGAGATGTTCTTATACACCTCTGGAGCAGATAGGACTTGAGCCCAGGCCTCATGGCTCAGAAGGTGAAAGTGAGGACTGCAGATGCTGGAAAAGCATAGCAGGTCAAGCAGCATCTGAGGAGTAGGAGGATTGACGTTTTGGGCAGAAGCCCTTCATCAAGACTCCTGGCTCAGAAATATGGTTGCTACCACTATGCCACAACAACCTTAGCTACTCACTCAATAGCTCTTACCACACACCAATTTGCCTTATGCATACTCAGGCAATTAACAATTAACCCCATCACCAATTTTACTTGCTGTATTGACAGTGTGCTGGAGAAGCACTTAGATGAGAAGAACAGGGTGTAGAATCTGTTTTTGTGAAGCTGAGAAATGGAAAGAGTCAGTAAATTTGGTAGTTGGTGTTTCTAGGCCACCAAACGTTAGCAGTAAGCTGGAGCATGGTAGAGATCAGCAAGTTAATGACACATGTAATAAGGGTAATGCAGTAATCATAGGTGACTTCAATCCACACGTAGACTGAGTACATATAATAAACACCAAACCTATGGAGGATGAATTCCTGGAATTGGTACGAGATGCTTTTTTTTTCTAGCAGTATGTTGAAAAATCAATTAGGGAATAGGATATTGTGCAATGAGGAAGG
This sequence comes from Chiloscyllium plagiosum, assembly GCF_004010195.1. NCBI lineage: Eukaryota > Metazoa > Chordata > Chondrichthyes > Orectolobiformes > Hemiscylliidae > Chiloscyllium > Chiloscyllium plagiosum. Next base: position 17,390,252 of record NC_057721.1, on the reverse strand, counting down.
TTTAACTAACAATCTTGTTGTAAAAGGGAAGAATGACATTGCTATGATGAAATTTTCCATCAAATTTGAAAATGATACAGTATAATCTGAAACCAAGATCTAATCAGAGGACAGAGAAGAAAGAGATGTCCCTCATTCTTCTAAACTTCAGTGAATATAGTCCTAACTGATTCACTCTAACTATCTCTGGTGAATCTTTGTTGCACTCCCCAGTGAATATCATTTCTCAGATAAGGAAGAGGTAAGTCTACCCTAACTAACAAATAAATTCAAAGAATATATTGAATCAAAGAAGAAAATTTGTATTTGTAAAAAGGGGAAAAAAAGGATTTGCAATAACAAATGTGGGTCTATTCCAGTCAGAGACAGGAAGAATTCATATTGGGAAATAGGGAAATGGAAGGCAAACAAAATAATTACTTAGTGTTTATCTTTATAAAGGAAGATAGCAGAAATTTTCCAGAAAGACTAAAGATCCAAGGGGTTGGTGAGAATGTGGAACTGAACGAAATAGTATCGTTTAAAAAGTAACACTGGACAAACTGTTGGGACAATAGGTTGACAAATCCCTGGAACCCTGATGATCTATATTCTAAAATGTTCAAAGGCTATGGAAATAGTGGATGGTTTGATGACACTTTTCAAAATTACATCGTTTCTGGAATGGTGCCTGAAGATTGGAATGTGAAAGTGTAAAAAGCAATGCCATGCCGATAAGAATAAGGTTTTCCTCTTTGTAGAGATGCAAAGTATTTGTCATATGGTGAGAGCCTGTGAAGTGATGATGTCAAAAGGGACTTGGGTGCACTTGTTCCTAAGTCACTGCAAGTGGTACAAGCAGGTAATATGCAGGTGGTACAAGCTATGAAGGAGGTAAATGGAGAGGATTTGAGTACAGGAATGGAAGGTGGGGAGATGCTTTCAATTGTATCATGCTTCGATTAGCCCCTACTTGGAGTATTGTATGCAGTTTTGCTCTAGTTCTGTAATGAAGGCTATATCTGTTATAGAGGTTTAGCAGCAGAGATTCACCTGTCTAATTCCTTGGTTGGCAGGGCTGCATTCTCCAGAGCTCAGAAAAGTAAGAGGTTGCCTTAGAGCATTTGCGATCTGGATCTAAAAACCAGAGGACACAGTCTCAGAATAAGGGGCAAGATATTTAGTGCTGCAAAGTGGAAGAATTTCTTCACTCATCGGCTAGCGAATCTTTGGAATTCTGCATCCCAGAGGTTTGTATAATTTCTGTCATTAAGTATGCTCAAGACAAGGATCAACAAATATCGAGATGCGAGTGACATCTGTGCTGTGGGAATGGCACAGACAAATGGCATTGAGGTCGATAATCTATCATAAATGGAATTATGGAGAAGGTTCAGTTGAATGATCTACTCTTGCCCTCTTTCCTCTATGTTTCTAAGGTCCTAAGGATAATTTTTAAAATGTTACAGAGAGTGAGGAATGTGATTTTATGAATTCCTTTATACAGAGGGCAGCTGGAGTGTGGAATGCTACACCTCAGGCAGAGCAGAGACAATTACATTTCTTGGATCAATGCTTAAAATGGGGCAAAATACAGGGCAGTGGGGAGAATGCAGATCTTGTAATCTATCAGGACGCAATACTCAACACCATCTTTCTTCAGAAACTCCTCTGAACACGAACGAGAAAGCATGGTGAACTTCAACATGATCATACTACAGATTTTACATGTTTCCAATTTTTAACAAATGATCTTGGAATTTTGACCTCTGTCTGCTTTGTCAGGTTACTTGTGGACATGTTTGGTGCCCCCTGCTGATTTCATCTCATCAAGCAAAAATATTCATCTTAGGATTTCTTTTAAAAAAGGTTATGATAATGAACATTGCTGTTGAGGTGCAATAGACCAACCCAGGACAGTATTCTCTTGTTATTGTGCCGAGAGTTATTGCACAGATGGACTGCATGTGAGAAAGCTTCCAAGCCCATCTCGTAGTCAGTCCTTTAATTCTGCCCCAACCTGTTCAGCATCCGTACTGCTGAGAAACATCTTGGATCTCTTATCTCTCAATCACTACTGTTCGTGGAAGCAAATACGCAAAGAGGAATCAAATGTCCTTATTTTTACTGCCAACAGCAATGGAAGGAAGATATACCTTTTGATTCATATACAGCTCAATCATCACACTGAGGGATATCCATCCTCACGCACTCCCACCTCTCCCCACTTAGAGTCATCCACCCAATTCTCTTAAATCTGCACACATTTCACACAAACAGAGCAGAAAATTATTTAATCTGACAAGCTACAAACTTCACAAAACAGTTGTTTGCATAAACTGGTGGTTATTTTTAATCTTGACAGTGAATAATGTATCTGTCAATGTTGGAAAACTGAATAGAACAATTTATGAAAAATGCTTACGTCTTGACGCAAATGAATGCATTTTCTTTTGGGAGGGTTAATAGAAAACATGCCTGTGTTCTGTTGAGCATTGAGAAGCACTGTAGCTGCAGCTTCTGGAAATGTTGCGAAGACAGTCATATTTATTCACCATAGATTGCAGTACCACCTCCTGATCACAGACACAACGCACATCTTCCACCTTCTGCCTGTCCTATGTGCAGTTAAATTTTCACCTGACAGCTGTGTCAGACTATGATTGCATCCTCTCTGTCACAATGGATTCAAAACTGCCCAAGGCAGCAGTATTTCTTTTGATTTGTGTCTGACGTTGCAAGCCTAATTCAAAAAGGTAAGGTTTATGTTATGTGCAAATGTGCTCGTAAATGCCTCAAATAATTATTCTTTCTCCAATATGTCTGCCATCCTGTTCTGCCGAGGCTCTCTCTTTTAGTGTTATAGTGGTGTGCACCTGAATTTTTATTAGTCAGTTGCTGCAAATGTGTAGATTTTTTATTTTGTGTTGTAAGGGCTGTTCTTATTATCAGTCAGAAACCAGGGCACTCCTCCTCGATTTTGCCGGTCACAGCTTGGAATTTCTGAGTCTGCCTGGTGCTCAAAATCCTCCAACTGTGCATTTAATAAGTTTGTGTGCCGAGGTGCTCATTGAGATGTACAGTGGAAGACATGGAACTGCATTGCAAGAATGCCAACACATCAGTCATTTAAGAGGTCAGTTGTTTTTTTTTAAACGAGATTGATTCTTAGGTTATGAATGTTGCTGGCAAAGCAAGCATTTATTGCCCATCCTTAAGTGGTAGGAAGCCACTTCCTTGAATTGTTGCTGTTCGTGTAACACAGGTCCTTTCACAAGGTTCTCAGATCGAGAGTCCTAGCAATTTGACACAGTGATGGTGAAGGAACAGTGACTTCTGCCAAAATCATGTGTGACTTAGAGGGGAATTTAAAAGTATCAGTGTTCCTCGCACTTGGTCCTCTTGTTCCTTTGAGTTGGTGGAAGTAATGGGTTAGGAGGTGCCATGAAAGCAGCCTCAGCAAATTGCTGCAGTGCATTGTGTAGATAATAAATACCACAAAGCCTACATTAACAGAAGATGGAAAGGTGGAGGTTTAGGCTAGTGAATGAGATTCTGATGAAATTAACTATTTTGGCTTCAACCGTTTCGATAATATTGGGAGGTGGATAACACATTTCCCCATTTGTCCTGTGTTAGCAATACAATAATGTGTAATGCAGCCTAGATATTCTCAGACAAATGATTTTGTACTGACTTTATACATGTTAATCTTAGGGCAGATCATAGATAACTTCATTCCAAAAAAACATTCCTATGGAAGTATGTGGATCACTTGTCCTTTGGACATCATGATCTCAGCCACATGAATGATATTTGACAAGACTGCAGTGAACAGAAACTCCACATTTTTAAGTGATATGAAAATAAGGAAATGATAAATAATGTGAAAGAAATTTAAATTGAAATTTTCAACTTAGAGATTTCTCACCCAATTTGTACCAATTTATTCAGTAGAACCCAACTCAGACAGGTGGAGAGCATTTCATCTCACTCCTGACTTGGGCACAGTCAATGAAGAGGCTAATGCAGAGGATCCACTGGCTACAGAACATCCAGCCCTAAACTACTTTAGTCTCAACAGTATTGACTTGCCCAATTGAGTTTCAGACCAAGATGATAGTGATGGAGGACTGAGCAGTGGTCATAGTATTGTATGTCAAGCAGAGATAGTCAGGTGTTTTCATACTGAAGATGACCAATGCCTGGTAGTTATCATTATTATGTGAGGAATTCTAAATGGATCATTTTTAACCTCATGATGGAAGGAAGGTCATTGATCAAAATGGAAAAGTAGTTGTGGTGTAGGATCCACTGCCTGTGGATCTTCTGCAGCATTGCCCTGGAGCTAAACCAAGAACTTTGTGCTAATTATGGTTTGAACTCCAGATATTTGGCCCCTAATCACCATGCACTTCAGGTTCACTTAATGTAAGGCTCAGTTGAATGTTGTCTTAAATGAAGTGAGCACAACAATTCAACTCATCTGTCCATGGCTATAATGAGATCTGGAGCTGTTAATTAAGTGACTTTGCATTGGTCTGTTGCCATTAATAAATTCAGTCTGTTCATGCAGTACAAAATCACATAAGTTACAGGAGCAGAAAGAGGGAAGTTGGTCTATCATGCCTTTGCTTCTCTAGCACTGTACTACTTCCCTTAAAGCATTCATCTGATTTCCTTGTAAAATTATAAAATTCCGTCTGAAAGGGTACCTACTCCTATAATTGACTGAGGGAACTGGGAATTATATGTATAACCTTTGGCTGTTTGTAAAATGATGGCGATCATGTCTACAGATTCCCACAGTGCACAAAGGGAGATGCACGCAGTCCTGGGCTACTAGCATGGCAGCTCATTGCACCAGAGGGATCTGAAAACATTTTCAAAAACTCTGCTAAACATTTGGATACAGGGATGCCAAGAGCTGCCAGAAGTAAACTGAAAGGATTACGGGCCATATAAATTGGCAATTAGATAAACTGGAGCAGTGAAACTATTTAACAACAGGAAGTTCTTGATTATTGACTGTGGTGTTTCAGAAATCAGTGAAATTATGGTAGAAGGGCAGTTGGATTGATTAGCAACTCAAGGTAACTTTTGAAAGGGATCTCCCCCGCATTCCACTAATCCCTTCACCTGCTTCCAATTTTCACCCTCCACTTGGAGCCCTTCCCTGGCCTCTTACCTGGCCTTGATCACCACACTGAAAACTACTGATGTAACATTGGACATCTTAATTTCTCTGCTCCTTCCACCCACTCTAACCTGCCCCCTTCTGAAATTGCTGCACTTTGCTCTCTCTGGTCAAACCCACTAACAAAGGTGGTGCTGAGAACATCCAGTGCACAGGTCTTTACCTTGCAGAGGATCAATGCCAGCTCTCAGACACTTATTTCTATCGCCTTCCTCCCCCCCCCCCCCAAACCCCCAGACCATGAACCCACATCCAAACATAAATCCATTGTTGCCGGACTGTCACTGGCCTCATTATCTTCAGAGATCATTCCCCCACTGCCTCCAACCTTAAAGTCTCCCAACCCTGGACAGCACACTTCTACCTCCCTCCCAAACTCCACAAATCCAACTGCCCCAGTCAGCCCATCATATCAGCCTGTTCCTGCCCACCTAGCTCATTTCCTCCCAGCTTGACTCCATCTCTCTCCACTTCTACACACGCTGCCCACCTACACCTGCAATTCCTCTGATGCCCTCCACCATATTGACAATTTCCAGTTCTCTGGCCCTAAATCCTTATGTTCACCATGGATGTCCAATCCCTCTATACTTCCATTCCCCACCAGGATGCTCTGAGAGCTCTTGGCTTCTTCTTCAACCGGAAGCCTGAATAATCACCATCCACCATCACTGCCCTCAACTTGGCTGAACTTGTTCTGTCACTGAACAATTTCTCCTTTAATTCATTTCCTTTCTGCCAAGTCAAAGGAGTGGCTATGGGCACTGGCGTGAGTCCCAGTTATGCCTGCCTCTTTATGGGGTATGTCCTTGTTCCAATCCTGCTCTGGCCCTCTCCCATAACTCTCTTTGTCAATACATTGACGACTGTTTCAGTGCCACTTCATGCTCCTTCCTGGACCTTGAAAATATTTGTTCATTTTGCCTCCAATTTCCTTCCTTTCCTTGACCTCCCAGTCTCCATTTCTAGAATAACTTGTCCACTGCCATCCATCCAAAGCCACTGACTCCCATAGCTAACTTCACGACAGCTCTTGCCACCCCACATCCTGCAAGGACTCCATCTCCTTCTCTCACTTTCTTCATCGATGTAGCATCTGTTTGGACGATGCCACCTTCCAAAACAGCGCTGCAGACATAGTTTCCTTCTTCCGTCACTGTGGTTGTCCACCCACTGTGGTAGGCAGGACCCTCAACCATATCCGACCCATTACCATGCTTCTGCCCTTACCCCTTCCCATCGTTCACAACAGCATGATTGAGTCCCCCTTTTCTCACTTTTCATCCCACCAGCCTCCACATTCAAAGGATCATTCGCTGCCATTTCAGACAACTCCAGCAGAATGGCACCACCAAACACATCTTCCCCTCATTCGCCCTGACTGCATTTTGCAGGGATCATTCCTTTCGTGATACCCTGGTCCATTCCTCAATTGACAACAACATTGCTCCTTCCCACGGCACCTTCCCCTGTAACTGCAGAAGGTGTAACCTGCCCCTTCAACCCCCCCACCCTGCTCACCATCCAAGGGCCTAAACAGTCTTTCCAGGTGAAGCAGCATTTCACCTGTACCTCCTCCAATCTTGTGTATTGTATTCGCAGCCTCCAACGTTGCCTAGTCTACATTGGAGAAACCAAACACAGACTGGGTGACAACTTTGCAGAACACCTCCGGTCTGTGCGTATGCATGACCCCGACCTTCCCATAGCTATTCATTTTAACACAGTGCCCTGCTCACATGCCCATTTGTCTGTCCTCGGCATGCTGCAGTGTTCCAGCGAATCACAATGTATATTGGAGGAACAGTATCTCACCTTCAAACTAGGCAGGGTACAACTTTCTGGGCTCAATATTGAGTTCAACACCTTCAAACTGGGAACCCATTCCTTCCTTTTCTTGTAGGTTTGCTTAACACATTCTCTGTCTCCCCCTCTTCCCTTCCCCACCCCAGCGGGATGGCCTGTTCTTCCCTGTCTGTCAGTTAGTCAGTCTGCCATTCTCATATTCCGATCACTTAATCTGAATTATCAACACCCTTTCTCATCCCAGCACTCCAATCACCCCCACCCCCCCACCCAACTATTGCATAAATGCTGCCCCCTTCGCACTTCACTTCAGCTCTGATGGAGAGTCATCTAGACTTGAAACACTGGCTTGCTCTCTCTCCCTGGATGCTGCCTGACCTGCTGTGATCTCCAGCAATTTTTATTTTCAGTCCTGAAAGGGACTGTTGCTTTTTTTTATGCATTTACCAAGCACCGAGGGGAATTCCTCAGTAGGCAGTGGCAGATGCCCATTAAAGAGGATTGTAGCATCTTAAACACGTTATTAACACTAACGCACTCCTTATTAACACTCAGCTTTCTGTCTTACCACATGTCCCATCAAGATAGATTTCAGCATTTCAAAATTTTCAACATGGAAGTCAGAGTGGACACCTACTGACTTCAGGTAACTTGAGCAGTACTTCATGAATTGTAGTTGTGAAAAGTTGTAAAATTGTAGTTGTAGTTATCCATGACAAAATCAAATACCAGATACTACCCAACACCGCAGAAGGCCTAAGGGTCCCAAAAGATCTATGAGTGCAGCCTGGACATGAAGATGCTGCACAGGTCAGATTGTAGTCATGGGTCATGATTATGAAATGCCTACCAGCATTGGTTTAAAGAAGACCTTGTCCTCCCATACTGCTCATGTACGAAACTGGTCACACTACCCCCATCAATTGGGTGCCAAATGTCTCCTGATTGTACTTGTTTGCAGGCCCATGAGGAGGATCTTGAAGTTAGTATCAAGAACACTCATCGATATGGTTTACTAGATTTTGTATTTACGTTCTGGATGAGCTGATCACTGTACACAATTCTAACCAGCAAATGATTCTGTGTAGTTTTTTAAAAAAGTTATTTAAATTCAGGCTATTCGCAGGCGGTGGACGTCAGATACCGAGTTAAAATGCTGCAAATGTTATTTTTAGAAGTTGCTTTTGTAAAACATTGCCCGATTTGAACTGGCAATTTTGGTAGTTTTTTGTTTGGCAAAATGCAAATATGCTTGAATGGAAACAGCGGAAAAAAAACACTTTCCAAAAACAGGTTGTGTAACTTCTGTGTACTTCTAACTAAGGTGTGAGAGTGATAGTTTAGCCTTCTCACAAAATGAAAACCTTCTCGAATAAAACCAGTAACGCAGGAGAGATGGGCTGCACATAAATAGCTCAGCTCAAACCGAACTGCAAGAGATGTTAAAAATACAATAGAAAATCATTTAAAGTAAATACAGTTGGAAGGTTGGGAAGAATCCAATCGCAAATGAAAAAAGTCAAACGGCAGAAGGTGAATGAGAAAGAAAGTAAGGTACGGGTGTAGAAAAACCAAAAAAAATCCACAAAGCTCCCCAGAGCCAACAGACATGGGATAGGGGGATGAAAGTTGAGGGGAATGTAAGATGTTTGCATTTGAAACAGATTCCTCGAACTAGGAGCTGCTGTGGAATTGGTAATCATAATGTAGTACAAAAATAAAACATGGCTGAACTTCCACAACAGCACAGCGGTGGAATTGGAGACGGATAGAGTGAAAGAAAATCACGCTGGACATTCCTGCCACACTGGAACGTTTCCAGGTCGAGCAGACTGACTCCCTGCTCCACAGAGTTAAATTGCCTGTTAGGGCCTAGTTTGCAGACTCTCTGGCATTTTCCCAGGGACCCACCCCATCAATGGGGGTGAGGCCATGATCTCAAGGGCGACAGCCTCCATGCAACAGGATGGGAGGCCATTAGAGCAGGAGGCTCCAGCAAGCTAAAAGGGTGTGTGAGTTCACAGAACACCATACTTACATTTTCTCCTCTGAGTCATGGTTATGTATTGACTGCTGGTCAGATGCCTCCCAGGTCGAGTTTTCATGATCTCCCTCGATAGTGCCAATCCCTCCTGGCGAACCTCCCATGCTGCACAGGCTCCAGCCTTCTGATTGGTTCCTCTGAGTGGGAAACTGTTGTGGATAGTGAGATCAGAGACCCTCAGTGAGGAGGCTGCCTCCAGGAATATTGTTGTCAGCTCGGGGCTCCTATTTGGTCCGACAATCAAGATCCCAGTGTCAGTATTAAAATCTGGCCTGTGTTTAATTCAGAGTTGGAAGAGGGGTCTTAAAAGACAGACTTTGAAGCAGGCACCCACTGACTTTATCAAGATGATTCCCGATTCATTGAAAATCAAGTTCTGATTTACCTGTCATCACTGAAAAGTGGAAACCACAAGGGTACCCCATAGTAGATGGCTGCTGTATGCTGATAGTTGGCAGCCTGAGAATGCTTCTGTACTTGATCACTACAAAATTAAAATTAATCTGTGCCTCGGCTTTTCTCATATTGACCTCGAGCAGACTGCTAGTTATGCCATTCAAAATGTGCTTCAAATAGGTTGAGTGTATTTACAAATAGAACCCAGAAGTCATGGAGTCATTCACCGAGCCGTTGTGTTTTTCTGTAAACGTTTTGTCGCCTTGTTGGGTGACATCATCGATGTGTCTTTGTGTTGGTGCTCTGTCCCCACTGGTATTTATATGTCTGTTTGTTAGTATTTCCGGTTCTGTATCTGAGTGGTTTGTATACGGGTTCCAGTTCAATGTGTTTATTGATAGAGTTCCGGTTGGAGTACCAGGCTTCAAGGAATTCTCTGGCGTGTCTCTGTTTTACCTGTTACATTGTCCCAGTTGAATTGGTGTCCTTCGTTGTCTATGTGGTTGGAAATGAGAGCCTGTTGGTCGTGTCTGGCAGTCGTGAGCTGGTGTTCGTGCACTCATACGTTCTACCTGTTTGTCCTATGTAGTGTTTCTCACAGTTGTTGTTGGATATCTTGTAGATAACGTTTGTCCTGTTGGATGTGGGTGTCAGGTCTTTAACCTTTGTGAGGAGCTGGTGGAAGGTGTTTAATGATTTGTGGGCAACTAAGATTCCCAGGGGTGTGAGTATTCGGGTAGTTATCTCTGATATGTCTTTGATGTTTAGGATGGAAAAGAACTGTAAGTAGGACCCTGTTTGTTATTATTATCATAGAATGCCAATTGGCATATTGATCTGAAATTACTAGTTTTGGGAAGCATAAGAAATTGTGTTCTAACATCTACAGAGAGTGCACAAAATGGACTATAAAGGGAAGATTTTTTTTATCTCAAAGGAATTCAAATATTAAAGTGTGCTTTGTGATGTTTAAGCTGTGCAGAACCTTAGTGAGACATCAACTCAGGTAACTACAGAAAGACATATTGGCCTTTATAGGTGTAGGATGCAGACTCACCACAATGATACCAGAGTTTAAAGGATTACATTATAAGCAGAAGTTGGGTAAACCTGATTTGTATTCTCTTGTAATTTGAAATGGGATGATCTAATTAAGGTTTCAAAAATGGTAAAACTAGATACAGAAAAGCTATTTCCTGTCGGGGTGTGTAAAAAGAATAAGGTGGCATAATCTTCAGCATTGAGCTCAGCCGCTTAAGAGTGAAATCAGGAAGCGCTTCTTCAAACAAAGAGCAGCTGAAATGTCAAACTTTGTCTCCCAAAAGGTCAGGACATTGGAATGATTGAAAGCTTCTAGTCTGGGTTTGATATTCTTTTGTCCACCTGAGGATGCCAAGATACATGATGCACAGATGAGTAACTGGAGTTAACATACATATTAATTGTAATCATGGCTTGAAAAACCAAATGGTCTGCTTCTGTTCCTATTGTTGGTGCCCTCAGAGCTAAAGCTTCACCCACCCAAGTCAGGGTCCTACCCATGATAACACCAACTGGGACACCAGGCTAATTTGGAGCATGAGTTACTCCATGGTTTCTTTGGAACAATTTTTGCCCCATTTATTAGAGAAGAACAAGTTACAACGGGCTCCAGAGCGGTAAGAAAAGATAAAGAAAAAACTCGTATGGTCTAGTCTTGGATATCAGGAGCTCAAGGATGGTAAAGAAATTGTCCCCAATAGTGGTTTCAGATATGAGGATATGGTTGGGGGATGGAAAGCTATGAAATAACGTAGACATCACCAATGCTAAAATAAAATTCCACCTAACACAAGAAACATGCTATACACCATCAATCAGTTTAGGAAGAGAATAATTGGTTCTATGGAGCAATGGGAAACATATTTGAGAACTGGAAAGATATTTTGATGGAATTCTTAAATCAACCAGATCTGAATTGGGATCAGCCAAGTTGTTGAAAATCTGAATCGATAGACAACTGCTTCCTCACTCAGTGCAACAATGAATCCAACAGGATTCATCTCATTTAGTATTAAGTAGAAGTCTTAACAGTTCTGGATGACAATAACCAGGCAGTTGTATACTTAATGGGAAGGTCCTGGGGGATGTTACTGAACAAAGAGATCTTGGAGTGCAGGTTCATACTTCCTTGAAAGTGGAGTCACAGGTAGATAGAATAGTGAAGAAGGTGTTTGGTATACTTTGTTTCATTGGTCAGAGCATTGAGTATAGGAGTTGAGGGGTCATGTTGTGGCTGTAAAGGTAAGGCCACTTTTGGTATATTGTGTGCAGTTCTGGTCTCCTTCCTATAGGAAGGATGTTGTGAAACTTGAAAGGATTCAGAAAAGATTTACATTTAAGCTGTGGGGAGAGGCTGAATAGGCTGGGGCTGTTTTCCCTGGAGTGTTAAAGGCTGAGGGGTGACCTTATAGAGGTTTATAAAACATTGAAGAGCATGAATAGGGTAAATGGACTCCCTGGAGTGTGGGAGTCCAGAACTAGAGGGCACAGGTTTAGGGTGAGAGGGGAAAGATTTAAAAAGGACCTAAGGGGCAACTTTTTCATACAAAGGGTGGTGCGTGTGTGGAATGAGCTGCCAGAGGGTGTGGTGGAGGCTGGTACAATTACAACATTTAAATTGGACAGGTATATGAATAGGAAGTGTTTAAGGTACATGTGCCAAGTGCTGGCAAATGGGAGTAGATTAATTTAGGATATCTGATCAGCATGGACGAGTTGGACCAAAGGACCTGTTTCTGTGCTGTATATGTCCGTGACATGTCCTGTCAAAGTTTAACAAGATCTGGGAGCCAGAAATATATATTATCAGAAGGTAGAAACAAAACTTTAAAATATGGCACAAAGGAACAACTGAAGCAAATTGAGCTGGGACGGGAATGCAGCAATTTTTAATGAGAAAGCAGTTGAACACTTTGCACCAAAATTGCACATTCCTGAAACCAGCAAGCTCAGTGTGATCCTCAATAGATCAGAAATCAAATTAAAAGAAGCAAATTGCCAACAATGAATGCCTCAGGAATAAAAGTGGAATAGCTGGTGGGATGTATGGTAAAAAAATTAAGAAGCAGGTTGGGAAGTTATTCAGATAGGCAAAGGACACCTGGAATTAAAGCACAATCCTGAAATGAGCCAAACAGTGCGACAATACTTCTAATTCCATAGCAAGAACAAGAGTAGAGGTGAGAACCATTAAAAGCTACTATTAAAAGCTACCAATGAACTTGAACTAAGGGTGAGAACAAAATATTCTGAGCACACAACAGTAAATGTTTGAGCATTAGATAGTAAAATATTCTGAAGGACACGTGTTCAAATATTCACAGAGGAATATATGAGCAGCAGATGCTCCACAAACAAAGATAAATACTTCATAATGAACCAGTTCAGTGATGTTGTTATACACTGCTGAAGCAGGTGGGATTTGAGCATGGCTTCTCGATGCAGAGATAGGAGCACTACCACTGTGTCAGAAGAGCCCACCTCCAAAGATATCCTCAGTAAAAGCACAAACTTTTCAATAGGTTAGCTAGAATTCCCAGACAGACCAATCAGACGCAAATAAATTCCCACAGAGAGATGGTAATTACCTCCAAGGGAAGAGATTTGTGACATGTTAACAATTATAATGGGTGATAAATTGAACATTAGAAAGGTACCAGAAGATTGAAAACAAGCTATTGTCCTGAAATTCAGGAGTATTCAGAAAGCTTGGCAAAGGAGACGTAGACAACACCAAAGCTATTAGTTCACTGCCATTCAGTGAAAATAATGGAATCAATTACTTGGAATCAATTTGAGATCAAAGACAGATGAACAATCTCTCACATACCAGTGAACGTGGATTCAGGACTGACTGATCCCACCAAATTAAAGCTCTTTATCTGTTTGAGCAATTATAGCAAAAATGGATTGTGATCAACTGTTCTCCAACCCCAACCCCACCACCACCATTTAAAAGGCTTTACAAAGTTCCTTATGAAAGTCTATTAAACACCAAACACTGGACATTCTAAATAAACTCTAAGAATGGGATAGTTTTTAAAGTATGGGACCTAAGAAATACTCAAAGAACTAGGAAAGTTCAGTGTGGAATAAAAACAGACAATCTAAAGGTGTGCAGGTTAGGTGGACAATTCTTCCGCTGCCTTCGCCTCCGTGCCTACTTCTTCAACCAGGATTCTCGCCCACCCTCTGACGACCCCTTCTCCCACCTCCAACACACCCCATCCACCTTGACACCCCGCGCTGGCCTCTTACCCGCCCTCAATCTCTTCATAGCCAACTGCCGCCGCGACATTAACCGCCTCAACCTGTCCACCCCTTTCACCCACTCCAACCTCTCACCCTCGCAACGTGCAGCCCTTCACTCCCTCCGCTCCAACCCCAACCTCACTATCAAACCGGCAGACAAGGGAGGCGCGATGGTAGTTTGGCGCACCGATCTTTACACTGCTGAGGCTAAACGCCAGCTCGCGGACACCTCCTCCTACTGCCCCCTTGACCATGACCTCACCTCCCACCACCAAACCATCATCTTCCAGACCATCCATATCCTCATCACCTCAGGGGATCTCCCATCCACCGCCTCCAACCTCATAGTCCCACAACCCCGTACCGCCCGTTTCTACCTCCTGCCCAAAATCCACAAACCTGATTGCGCCGGCCGACCCATTGTCTCAGCCTGTTCCTGCCTCACCGAACTCATCTCTGCATACCTCGACACTGTCCTGTCCCCCTTAGTCCAAGAACTCCCCACCTACGTTCGG
>NC_057721.1:17351928-17374971 GCF_004010195.1 Chiloscyllium plagiosum | reverse complement strand
AGAGCTGAAAAATGTGTTGCTGGAAAAGCGCAGCAGGTCAGGCAGCATCCAAGGAACAGGAGAATCGACGTTTCGGGCATAAGCCTCAGACTCAGCACCGCCTTCTTGACCTGCAATCTTCTTCCCGACCTCTCCGCTCCCACCCCCTCTCCGGCCTATCACCTTCACCTTAACCTCCTACCACCTATCGCATTCCCAACGCCCCTCCCCCAAGTCCCTCCTCCCTACCTTTTATCTTAGCATGCTTGGCACACCTTCCTCCTTCCTGAAGAAGGACTTATGCCCGAAACGTCGATTCTCCTGCTCCTTGGATGCTGCCTGACCTGCTGCACTTTGCCAGCAACACATTTTTCAGGTTAGGTGAAGTGGCCATGCTAAGTTGCCCATAGTGTTTTGTGATGTGTTAGTTAGAGGTAAATGTAGAGTAATAGGGTAGGGGAATGAGTTTGGGTGGGATACTGTTCGGAGGGTCGGTGTGGATTTGTTGGGCCGAAGGATCTGTTTCCACACTGCAGGGATTCTATGATTCTATGAATACTGGAGAAACACAGCAAGTCTGCCAGTATTTGTAGAGAGAGAAACAGATTAAATGCTTTGTACTCACTGTGACTGTTCCTTAGAACTGATTAACTCTTGTTATCTCCTCAAAGATGTTGACACACCCACCAGGTTCCTCCAGCATTTTCTGTTTTTATTTCACATTTCCAGCATCTGCGATGTTTTGCTTTTATTAAAGTTCCCTGTCGGTTGCGTCAGAGCTCAGCACTGGGATTCCCACTGTTTCTAATTTACAAACAGATGGATTCAATACTGTTGTCACCCAGTTACCATCTAGCTAACTCTCCTTTCTGGTCTCCTGATGTAATTAATGCTTCTCTCTCTCTTCAAGTATAGCCTCCTCCAGATCTCTCTTTAATTTTGCTGTCATCAGCCCATTACTTGAAAAATAAGCTTCACCCCTTTGTCCTGGCTAGTCACTGCCCAGCTCTAATGTGAAGTTCTTTCCAAAGTCCCTGAAAATGTTGTCACTTCCCATCAATTCACCTTTAGTGCACTATTATGTTTGAATCCCTACACTCAGCTCTTTCACCCCTGGATTTGTGTCTGTAATCATTGTAAGCATATTTTCTCATCTGTGTAGTCTTTGACATGGCTGGGAATACAATACGCCATCAATGATTCACATTTATGTTAGTGTTGAAGGAACTACACATGATTCACTCTATAAATTTGTAATAAGTAAAGCATTTGTAATTGCTTCTTCCTCCAACACCATTACCATTGTTGTTCCCCAAGGATCTATCATCAGCCCCTTCCTATTTCCCATCTATATGCTACACCTCAGTGAATCAGGTTTCCCATGCAAGATGGTTACACCATCCTTTATCACCATCTCTCTCAACATCTCCTTTTCCCCTGATAGCTCATCAGGCAGCAGGTAATGGTTTAATAGAAACATCCTCCAATTAAACTTTGGATTGACAAAAGATCTTTGGTCCTTGCTCCCAACTCCATTCCTTAGCCAACAGCTAATTCCCTCTCTCTCACCACTGCCTGAGCCTGAATGAGGTAATTCGATCTTCATGTCTTATTCAGTTGTTTTTATGCTCTCCTGGCTGACCTTTCCCTTGCACCCTCTATCAATGCTAGCTCACCCAAAACTGTGCTAACCATATCCTAACACACTAAGTTCTGTTCACCAATTATCCCTATCTTTGTGGACCCAGATTGGTTCCTGGTCTGTTTAATGCTTTGTTTTAAAAATTCTGAACCTAATATTGCATTCTTAATTAGCCTACTCCTCACTACCTCTGTAACCTCCTCCAACCCACAACCTTCCAAGGTCTCTGTGGTCCTCGCTCTTGCACACCCTAATTTCAATCACTGCACATCATCGTGCACATCCCTGTCTTTAGCTAGCAAGGCACTGAGATCAACATCAACTGTGTACTTCTTCATTAAAGTAATCCTTGATATCTATCTCTTCAACCAAAGTTCTGATCACTGTTAACTACCACTTATGGGTCACAACATTAAATGTCCTCTGAGTGTGATGCACCTTAGAATGATTTAAAGATATATCGGGTGTTATATAAATGCAAGTTATTGGATAAAGCATCTCTATGAATAGTGCTGAAATCGGAAGGAAATAGTAAAACTAGACAAGTCAATGGAATTGGAAGAAGCAATCCTGAGATTACAGATGTCCAGGTGGGCCGAACGGTGAGAAGTTTAATACAGAGCGGTATATGACACACTTCCCCTCCATTTGTAATTTTCCTGTATTAGCAATGCAATACTTCAATGTTTATTTCATCCTAGACATCCTCAAACAAATCATTTGGAACTGACATTATACTTACAAATCTGGCGACAGAGCATAGAATAACCTCGTCCCAAGAACATTCCTGTAAGAGAATGTGGATCACTTGCCCTTTGGACATCATGGTGTCAGCCACGTGAACGATATTTCACATCCCTACGCATTATGTATATGTATTAATTACTTTGACAAGAGTGCAATGTACAGAAATTCCACATTTTTCAGTGTTATCAAAATAAGAAGATGATAAATAATGTGTTAAACAAACTTGGATTGAAATTTTCAACTTGGAAGTTTCTTGTCCTTCTGTACCTCTGTTTGTAACAGGATGTGGAACAAGAAACAAGTTAGTAGGAGTATTTGCTAAATGGAATTTTTCAGGATGCAGATTGAGATTTACAACAATGAATACAAATGAATAATGTTCTAGTTTGCATTGACACAGGACAGGATACAAAACAAGTTCAGGTTTGTGGGCCATTGGCACCAACATGAGGAAAAGTAGAATTTTACCATTAGAATGATCTTTAACCTGAACCATGCTCTAGTTGGTCTTCTTGTGAGCTGTATAACTGGGCAATTAGAAAGCATTTCCAAATAAATAGGAGGTGTAGGGTATCAGATTTGGGCTGACGTGCTAAACCAAGAATAGAGACAAGGCAAAGGAGAAAGGTATTCATATGGGAATTAATAAAGAGACCATGACTAGAATGAATCAACAGTACAAAGCGAAAAGTAACTCAACAGGAGAAGCTTCAGACTACAAACTAAAGGGTTAAACTAAAGACTCTGTAGCATTCAAAATAAAACAGATGAACTAAGCTCAAGTCAAAGTAAATGAGTCTACTCTAGTTGCTATTATACAGACACGGCTGCAGGATTTCATGGATCAGTGCCTGAATATTGAGCAAGGTGGTTCTGTTAGTTAATGATGGTATTAGCAGAGTAGAGAGGAATAGCCTTAGTTTAGACACCAGGATGTGAAAATGATTTGGTGAAAGATGAAAATGGTAGTGGCAGGAATTCACTTGTGAGACTAAAATGTAGGCCCCTGAATAGAACTACAGATAGGATGGTAAGAAATAATAATAGGAGCTTGTTAGAAAGGCACGGCAAGTATTGCAGATTTTAATCTGAATATTGACTGATCAATATGTTAAAAATCAGTGTAGAAAAGGTAGCCTACATAAGGAGCTCATTGAATGTACTCAGGGTGTTTTTGTAAAATTTATTCACTCATCGGACATGGATGTCACTGGCTGGCCAGTGTTCATTGTCCATCCCTAGTTGCCCTTGAGAAGGTGATGGTGGTGGTATGCTGCATTCCACATGCTGTCAGTTGAACCACAATTCCTGAAAGGAGGGAATACCAGGAATTTGACGAGGTGATAGTGAAGAAACAGTGATACATTTCCAAGTCAGGATGGTGAGTGGCTTGAAGGGGAACTTGCAGGTGGTAGTGGTCCCGCACATCTGCTTCCCTTGGCCTTCTAGATGGAAATGACCGTGGGTTTGGAAAGTGCCATTTGAGGACCTTTGGTGAATTTCTGCAGTGCCTCCTGTAGATAATACACACTGCGGCTACTGAGCATGGAAGGATGGAATGTTTGTGGATGTGGTGCCAATCAATTGGGCTGCTTTGTTCTGGATGATGTTAAGCTTCGTGAATGGTGTTGGAGTTGCGCTCATCCAGGCACGTGGCGATAATTCCATCACACTCCTGAGTTATGCCTTGGGGAGTAAGGTGAGTTGCTCCCCACAGTATTATTAGCCTCTGACCTGCTTTTCTAGCTACTGTGTTTATGTGGCGAATCCAGGTGAGTTTCCGGTCAGTGAAAGCCCCCAAGATGTTGACAGTGGAAGATTCAGTGAAGGTCACACCATTGAATATCAAGTGGTGGTGATTGGATTGTCTGTTATTGGATATGGTCATAGCCTGACATTTGTGTGGTGCGAATGTTACTTGCCACTTGTCAGCCCAAGCCTGGATATTGCCTGGATCTTGTTGCATTTGCACATGGACTGCTTCAGCATCTGAGGAGTTGCGAACGGTGCTGGACATTGTGCAATCATCAGCGAACATTCTCACTTCTGACCTATGTTGGAGGGAAAGTCATTGATGAAGTGACTGAAGGTGGTTGGGCCATGGACACTACTCTGAGGAACTCCTGTAGAAATGTTCTTGGTCTGAGATGATGGGCCTCCAAAAATCACAACCATCTTCCTCTGTACCAGGTATGACTCCGACCAGCGGAAGGTTTGATACACATTAATTCCAGTTTTGCTGGGGATTCTGGATGCTACACTCTGTCAAATGTGGCTTTGATGACAAAGGCTGTCACTCTCACCTCACCTCTGGAATTCACCTTTTTTGTCCATGTCTGAACTAAGGTTGTAATGAGGTCAGGAGCTGAGTGGCCTTGGCAGAACCCAAACTGGGCGTCACTAAGCAGGTTATTGCTGAGCAGGTGCTGCTTGATAGCACTGTTGATGACACTTTCCATCACTTACTGATGTTTGAGGGTAAACTGATAGGGTGGGTTGAATTTGTCCTGCTTTTTGTGTATGGGACATATCTGGCTAATTTTTCACATTGGCAAGATGGGAGTGTTGTATCTGTACTGGAAGATCTCAGCTAAGGCAGCTAAGGCAGTGTTCTGGAGCACAGGTCTTCAGTACTATTGCCAGTATGTTGTCAGGGCCTTGGCCTTTACAGTATCCAGTGCCTCCAACCATTTCTTGAAATCATATGTAGTGAATCAATTAAGCTGAAGGCTGGTATCTGTGATGCTGGGGACCACTGAGGGAGGCCCATCTGAATCTTGGTATATGGCACTTCTGGCTGAAGATTGCTGTGAGTGTTTCAACCTTATCTTTTGCACTGATGTGTTGGGCTCTTCCATCATTGAGGATGGGAATATTTGTGGAGCCTTCTCCTCCAGTGAATTGCTTAATTTTCCACCACCATTCACAACTGGATATGATAGGACTGCAGAGCTTAGATCTGATCCGCTAGCTGTAGGATCCCTTAGCTCTATCACTTGCTGCTTATGCTGTTTAGTATGCAGGTAGTCTTGTTTGGTAGCTTCAACAAGTTGACACCTCATTTTTAAGTGTGTCTTGTGCTGTTCCTGGCATGTCCTCCTGTTCTCTCCATTGAACCAGGGTTGATCCTCTGGCTTAATGGTAATGTTTGAGTGGAGAATTTGCTGAAACATGAGCTTGGAGACTGTGCTGGAGTACAATTCTGCTGCTGGTGATGATCCTCATGAATGCCCAGTCTTTGATCTTTGTATTTTCTTTGGATATTCTAGAGCCACCTAGAGACCAGACTACACTTGCCCTGGTATTGTACAATGACATAGGATTAATAAATGGCCTCATGGTGCACGTTCCCCTAGAAAGCAGCAACCATAATATTGTTGTATTTCATATTCAGTTTGAGTGAGAGAGGAATGGGTCTAATCTCTGATTAGGGACAGGGATATCTGGTGGTGTTTTAACCTGAGGGTCACCACACCTCAGGTGAGGAGAGACCTTCATAGTAACCTCAGCTGGTACAGGAATTGAACCCACACTGTTGGCATCACTTTGTATTGCAGAGCAGCCATCCAACCAACTGCGCTAACTTGACCCCAGTAGGTCAATAGAAATGTCATGGCTGACATTTAAAAAGCTATCTTAGAATGTACAAAATTGATGAATTCCAATGAGTAAGAAAAATTCCAATGGATCAGCTCACCATTTGTGTTAACTGGAAAGGTTAAAGGTAGGATCAAACTTGAAAAGCAAGCAATTGTGCAAAAACTTTTGGCAGGTCAGACAATTGTGCAGGATATAAAACGCAGCAAAGAATGGCCAAAAATTAATGATTCAACACCAGATTATAGTCCAACAGGATCATTTGGGTCAGGTGATTGTGAAGGAGCAGCGCTCTGAAAGCTAGTGCTTCTCATTAAACCTGTTGGACTATAACCTGGTGTTGTGTGATTTTTAACTTTGTACACCCCAGTTGAAAAATGGCATCTCCAGACCAAAAATTAATAGAGAGGGAAAAATGAGAGTACAAGAAAGCTAGGCAAAAATATTAAAACAGATAGCAATTTTTTTTAAAATAAAAAAGAAATGAGTCAGCAAGTGAGCATTGGTCCCTTGAAAGGTGAGGGTCTGGAGAATTATCAAAGGAAAATAAAGAGACAGCAGATGAATTGAACAGATATTTTGCATCATTCTTAACTGTAGAGATGAAAGTCAATTCCAGATTGATAAACCAGGAAGTGATTGGGAAGAAGGGACTGTGGAAAATAACAAACATCAGATAAGTGAGACTGAGCAAATTCTTGGAGCTGTAAGCTGACAAGTGGGTAGACCCTGATGGATTTTAACCTCAGCTCCTGAAAGATGTGGCAAATGAAATGGTTGATGCATTGATTTTAATTTTTCAAAACTCACAGAATTTGGAGTAAGTCCCTTAAGATTGAAAGATTGTAAGTGTAACTTCACATGTTCACAAAGGAGGGTGACAGAAAGCAGGCAACTACAGGAAAGTTAATGTTGTCATGGAGAAAATGTAAGAAGTTAGTATTAAAGAAGTCAGAGCAGGACACCTAGATAAGCTCAAGATAATCAAGCTTAGTCAACATGGTTTTAAAAAAGGGAAATCATGCTTCACCAATTGTGTTTATGTAATGAGTTGTGGATAAAGGAGAACTAGTGTTTGTATTGTGCTAAGATTTAGCACTTTATCAAATGCCTTCTAGAAATCTAAGCACATGGACTTCCCCGAAAAATACCCATTTAAAACAGACATGTAGCAAAATGATCTCTTGCGTGGATTTGAGAGACTTTGGAATTCTCTTCCTGAAAAGTAGTGGAAGAATGCCTTTGAATATTTTTAAGGCAGAAGTGGATAGTTTCTGGAGCAAGGGAGTGAAGGGTTAACAGGAGTGGGCAGGGATGTGAAATTTTAATTTATAATCAGATTAGTGTTGATCTTATTAAATAGTGGGGTAGCCCCCAGAAGCTGAATGGCCTCCTACTGCTTCTTGACTGTAGGCATGTTCATAAAGCAAATGGCATTGGTTCGACACCACTTGAAGTTCTGGCTGCAATTCAACTAATCATAGAAACAACATGATGCATAGAAACATAGAAACCACAACAAACTAGATAGGTTTAGAAGATGAACAATAAATAAAATTATGTCTATTATCTTGGACACAAGGATAGAAGGCTCTAGAGCCAAATTTGCAAATTACACAAAAATCGGCAGAATGGTAAATTGCAAAGAGGAAATAAGAACCTTACAAATGGACATAGATAGGGTGGGAGAGTGGGTCAAAATGTGGCAGATGGAGTTTAACGTGGATAAGTGTGAGGTCATGCATTTTGTTCAGAAAAATGGGAAGGCGACCTATTATCTCAATGGGGAGAGACTTCGGGGTGCTCCAGTGCACATGATTTGGGTGTTCTTGTTCATGAGTCACAGAAATTAACATGCAGGTACAGCAGATAATAAAGAAAGCGAAAGGAATGTTGGTTTTTATAGCTAAAGGAATAGAATATAAAAGTAAGGAAGTATTGTTGCAACTATACAAGTTGTGGAGGTGCCGGTTTTGGACTAGAATGGACAAAGTTGCATATCCCGAAGTCTGCCTTGGAGGATGGTCACCCAAAGATCCGAGGCCGAATGTCCCTGACCACTGAAGTGTTCCCCAATTGGGAGGGGATGTCTGGCAATTATTGAGCAGTGTCCATTCATCCGCAACAAGGCAGGGTGACCGAGCAGAAGCTGAGAGCCAAGTTTGGTACTCATGAGGATGGCCTCAACTGGGACCTTGGGTTCATGTCACACTATAGGTGACCCCACTGTACTATACGCTCTCACACACTCTCTCTCTCTCTATCTATCACACACACACTCTTACATACTCGCACACTCATGCAGACCCTCTCTCATACACATGCTCTCTCTCATTCACATACACATATAGACCCCACACTCACACCCACGCACGCACCCTCTCACAGGCGTATACTCCAACACACTCTCACACACACTTTACCAAGCATACACACACTCTCTCCTGCACACACATTCACATACATTCTCTTTCTCTCTCTCTCCCTCTCTCTCTTTCTCTGTCTCGCGCTCTCTCGCTCTCTCTCATGGACGCACATGCACACATATAAGTGTATGGGGTGAATTTACACTTGCAGAATTATATTTGCAGATACACTCTATTTTGATCAAAAAGGACACAATCTTCAGGCAGTCAATCTATGTAACATGTTATAAATTCCACTTTGGAAATAGAACCAGTCTGACTCAAGATTGGGATACAGACAGACCTCACACCTTTAATGCATTGTCTGAGCTGAGAAGTCACTTTTTTTTAATAATCACCTTTTTTTAATAAAACCTTAAGTTATCACGAGAATGTAACTTAAAAGAAGTTCTGGGATTTACATATTATTAACTGAAACCTGCAACCCATTCTAAAAGATGAAAGACTTAACAGCAGTCTAGGTTTGTTCAAAATATCATTTCAGCTGCATGACACTGTAATCTTTTACTATAAATTCTGTGTCTTATGATCCTCTTCCAAAGCTACCTGATGAAGGAGCAGCACTCTAAAAACTAGTGTTTCCAAATAAACCTGTTGGACTATAACCTGGTGTTGGGTGATTTTTAACTTTGGCAACTATACAAGATAGTGGTGAGACCTCACCTGCAGTATTGTGCACAGTTTTGGTCCCCTTTTTTGAGGAAAGATGTATTGGCATTGGAGGCAGTTCAGAGGAGGTTCACTAGATTGATCCCAGAGATGATGAGGGGTTTGTCATATGAAGAGAGATTGAACAGTTTAGGTCTATAATCTCTGGAATTTAGAAGAATGAGGGGAGATCAAGTTGAGGTATTCAAGATGACAAAATGTGTGGATAAAATAGATGTGAAGTGGATGCTTACACTTGCGGGGCATTCCAGGTCAAGAGGTCATAATCTTAGGATAAGGGGTAGCAAATTTAAAACAGAGTTGAAGAGAAACTTCTTCTCCCACAGTAGTGAATCTGTGAAATTTGCTACCCCAAAGTGCAGTGGATGCTGGGATTGAGTAAATTTAAGGAGGAGTTAGACAGATTTTTAACTAGCAACAGGTTGAAGGGTTATGGAGAGAAGGCAGGAAAATGAGAATAAGGAGCATATCAGCCATGATCACGTGGCGTAGCAGACTCAATGGGCCAAGTGGCTTATACCTTATCTGCTCCTATACCTTATGAACCTATTAACAATTTTATGGTAGGAGAAAACATTAAGGAAACTGGAACTGTTGGAAAAGAGGAGAATGTATGAAGTGACAAAATTGGTCCTTCTGAAGTTATAAATTGAAATGGTAACATTGATCCATATATAAGGACTCAGTTTAGTAAAGGATTCAGTTCCTTGTGAACACATATTTAAATAAGAAACTTCTGCCAGCTTTTCCTTAATCCTTCTACAGTTGGCAAGAGTTCTGGAATGAATTAGTCAGAAAGGTAATTAAAGGAGACAGGAACAGATCAGTTCAAAAATAACCAGAATGGAAAAAAAAATTGTCAAATTTAGATTTTGGTAATATTTTTATATCAAGCAGGTGAGTCAGAGGAGCTCTGTCACACAACTGAAACAAGAACAGAAGTGGTTACCATTGCCTTAAGATCAGTGTGTGGCCTGGAGATCTAACAGGCCCTGCAAATAAATTATTGAAACAGATTGTCAGGAAAGGTGTCAGTACTGAGTTCACAAACCTCTAGAGTCAGCTTCAAGTGAGGAAAAGGTAACGGTACAATTTATATGTTCTGCAAAGAGCAGGATACTGTGTGTACTTAATTTTCTCAGGTTTTCTGATGCACTCAAGGGGAGTTTGAATTGAATTAACTTTATTGTCACGTGTACTCAATGAGTACAGTGGAAAGTTTACAAGTCGCCACCCACGCACCAACTTAGGTAGAAGATACTTATGTACAGATTTTTCAGAACAAGTTCTTACCGAAATAAAAATAGAAAAATAAAGAAATAGTGAGTCCAGCATTACAGATCATAGCAGTAAATTAGAAAAATTGAGAAATAAAAAGTACAGGATGACGGTCTTTCCAACCCAGTCCATGCCGGCACCTGGCTTCCAGTTCCTGCTGGGTCTTGAATCACCTTGAGGCCGGAAGCCCATGCCGGGCCAAAGGACCACCACGGGCCGCTGAGAGGCCGCCACGGGGCGATGAGAGGCCGCCACGGGCCGCTGAGAAGCCAGCCCGGGCCGCTGAGAGGCCAGCACGGGCCGCTGAGAGACTGCCACGGGCCGCTGAGAGGCCGCCACAGGATGCTGAGAGACCGCCACGGGCCGCTGAGAGACCACCACGGGCCGCTGAGAGACCACCACAGGCCACTGAGAGACCACCATGGGCCGTTGAGAGACTGCCACGGGCTGCTGAGAGACCGCCACGGGCCGCTTAGTGACCACCACAGGCCACTGAGAGACCACCACAGGCCACTGAGAGACCGCCACGGGCTGCTGAGAGACCACCACAGGCTGCTGAGAGACCTCCACGGGCCGCTGAGAGACCACCACAGGCCGCTGAGAGACCACTATGGGCCGCTGAGAGACCGCCACGGGCCGCTGAGAGACCACCACAGGCTGCTGAGAGACCACCACAGGCCGCTGAGAGACCGCCACGGGCCGCTGGGAGACCACTATGCTGAGCTGCCGACAGACCGCCATGTGCCACTGAGAGACCGCCATGGGCCACTGAGAGACCGCCAAGCTGAGCAACTGAGAGAATGCCATGCTGAGCCACCGAGAGATTGCCACAGGCCGCTTAGAGATCACCGCGGGCAACTGAGAAACCGCCACGCTGAGCCACTGAAAGACCACCATGGGCAACTGAGAGGCTGCGCAGGCTGCCAAGAAACTACCACGCTGAGCCACTGAGATGGTAACATTATGATAAAATCACTGGACTAGTAATCCATAGGTCCATGCGAATCCTCTGAGGAAATGGATTCAAATACCATCATGGTAGTTCAGGAAAATACCTGGAACGGAAAAGCTACTCTCCTTAACGGTCACCGTTAAAACCTATTGTTGGAAAAACCTATTGGATTCTCTAATGACTGGCAACCTGCAATCCTTACCTGGTCTGACATGCATTTGATTGCAGAATTGGTTGACGCAAAGTGACCGAACAACCCTGTTTAATGGGAATTTGGGATGGGCAACAAGTGATGCCCATAGCAAAATAAAAATGAACACTTCCTGAGAACAGGTGGGAAAGTTTTGGGAAATAAATAGAACAAAGACACAGCAGGTCCCAGATGCCACGATCAGCTTCATTTGGAACAGGCCACTTGTGATCATTTATAGTACAAGCACAGAAAGATAAGACAATCTGGCACTCCAGTGGGTGATAAATGATGTCCTGCTCTGCATGCCAATAAAAATGGGATGTGTCTTTATGCTGACCATTGTAGCAATTTGATTCTTCCTTCCCCCTATTCCGGCGACCCATTGTAGTAATTTGAGTCTTCCTCCCCTCCCCCCTGGCTCCGTTCTTATAGTACTGGACTTCCAGTACATCTGTGATGCCAGCACATCTGCAAGCATTTGAGAGTTTTGTACTTCCTAAACTCTTCTTCTGATGTAAAGACAGAAAGCGCCAGAGAAACTCGGCAGTATCTGTGGAGCGAGAAACCGAATTAATGTCTCAAGACTGGTGTGATTCTTCTTCAGAACTTCTGATGATTGCCTGAAATGTATCGATGGCCATAAGGGGGCCTCATACACAATATTTAAATTGAAGAACCAGACCTTCATCAGAGTATAATCTGAAGTCTACCATTTGTATCATCGATAGTAACAGGTGAGGTGGAAGTTGGCTAACGTTGTGCCACTATTTAAGAAAGGTGGTAAGGACAAGCCAGGGAACTATAGAGCAGTGACCCTGACGTTGATGGTGTCAAGTTGTTGGAGGGAATCCTGAGGGACAGGATGTTCATGTATTTGGAAAGGCAAGGACTGATTAGGTAGAGTCAACATGGCTTTATGTGTGGGAAATATGTCTCACAAACTTGATTGAGTTTTTTGAAGAAGTAACAAAGAGGATTGATGAGGGCAGAGCAGTAGATGTGATCTATATGGACTTCAGTAAGGCGTTCAACAAGGTTCCTCATGGGAGACTGATTAGCAAGGTTAGATCTCATGGAATACAGGGAGAACTAGCCATTTGGATACAGAACTGGCTCAAAGGTTGAAGACAGAGGGTAGAGATTACAACAGGATCTTGATCAGATGAGCCAATGGGCTGAGGAGTGGCAGATGAAGTTTAATTTAGATAAATGCAAGATGCTGCATTTTGGGAAAACAAATGTTAGTAGGACTTATACACTTAATGGTCAGGTCCTGAGGAGTGTTGCTGAACAAAGAGACCTTGAAGTGCATAGCTCCTTGAAAGTGGAGTCGCAGGTAGATAGGATAGTGAAGAAGATGTTTGGTATGCTTTCGTTTCTCGGTCAGAGTATTGAGTACAGGAGTTGGGAGGTCATGTTGCGGTTGTACAGGACATTGGTTAGGCCACTTTTGGAATATTGCGTGCAATTCTGGTCTCCTTCCTACCGTAAGGATGTTGTGAAACTTGAAAGGGTTTCGAAAGAATTTACAAGGATGTTGCCAAGGTTGGAGGATTTGAGCTATAGGGAGAGGCTGAACAGGCTGGGGCTGTTTTCCCTGGAGCATCAGAGGCTGAGGGGTGACCTTATAGAGGTTTATAAAATCATGAGGGGTATGAATAGGGTAATTGACAAGGTCTTTCCTCTGGGATGGGGGAGTCCAGAACTAGAGGACTGGTTTAGGGTGAGAAGGGAAAGATATAAAAGAGATCTAAGAGGCAACCTTTTCATGGAATGGACTGCCAGAGGAAGTGGTGGAGGCTAGTACAATTGCAACATTTAAAAGGCATCTGGATGGGTATATGAATAGGAAGGGTTTGGAGGGATATGGGCTGGGAGCTGGCAGGTGGGACTAGATTGGGTTGGGATATCTGGTCAGTATGAATGAGGTGAACTGAAGGGTCTGTTTCCGTGCTGGACATCTCTATGACTCTACAACTTTATGACATGCCAAGATGTCAGTGCAACAGTTTCTCAGCCTTCAAATCTTTATTAGTATTCTGGTTGTGGCCTTCATTTCTTATCATGCATTAATTTAGTTTCCTGATTCTGGCATCGACATCATAAATTATGACTAAAGATAAGCAAAAAGAAAACAATCTGCGTCTCTTTCTCCCCGTCCTTCTTTATTTCAGCCATTCCATCTTCTCATCCTTCACTTCTTAACTCAATGTCACCCTTCGTTGCTCCAATTTCTTGAGATCAGAGCTTTGACGATGGAGGAGCTTGCGTCTGAACATTTGTTCCAGCCTTAACTTGAGCAAATATCCCAGAATCTGTCTCCTTTTGTTTTTGGGTCAACTGCTGGTTGTATTCCCATTTGCATTTACCGAGGGCTAGGAACCATCTACTGCGATATGAATTGGGCACCCACACTAGCTTAAAGAGTAGAGAGTCACCCCACCTATGCCAATATTACTAGGCCCATTTGATGTTCAAAATTATTCCTACTCTGTTGAATCATTAGCAAGCATTGTTTGGCTGGGCATCAGACTGACATGAAAAATATATCCAGTGTACAAATGAGATCACTAGTCACTGACCCATTTTCCACACGTACTCATCCCAGTGTTTTGGGCAAAGCAGTGAAAAGTCAGAGCAAAGTCCTTCCATTTCAGAGCTTCTGTTCTATAAGCAGGAGCTTCCTTCTCCAATCCATTCCCGAGAATGTCCTAGATATTTTCTTTTCCACATTAGCAAGATTGGTTGTCCATTTTGACTTTGTCCTTTGAAGACAGTGCTGTCGCTTCAAACCGAATTCAAAATGAGGCCATTTGATTAATTCAGAGTTAACCTTGCTCCAAAATCCCTGAGACAGAGGCTATAAAAGGGTCTGAAGAAAAACACAGAGAAACAGTCCTAACATTTGCAGATAAAACCTGATTTCACGGATTTGGTGGGGAGTGGTTGGAAATGGAAACATCAGGCAATGACTTTGAAATAAGTATTGGGTGCATTTTGTGTCTGTGGCATGTACAATGTGACAATGCTGATTTTGAAACAGAATGCTTTTCCTTATTCATTGTGGAGGGAGACTGTCATGAAATGGATTCACACCAATTATAAACTGTGAAGGGAGAGATGTCATTCAGATTGTCAAATGTCACAAGATTAAATATTTGTCATTATATTGCTTGTGCATGAATCGAATAGCTAACAGAAACAGAACTCTTGCAGGTTCTTTCCTTTAGGGAACCTCTTTATATTGAAAAGTAATGTATATTTTTCTTTGCAGTGATGTAAAATAGTGCAGGGGATATTTAAAGAAAGAAAAAAAGTAGATCGCCACCATTTTGTTTCTAACCACCTACTTGACCTAAACCTCATTTTATCCTAATTGCTGCCATTCCCTTACTAGCCCCAGTTGTAAGTATTCATCATTGGACTCATTTTAGCCTTGCTTCTGAGCTACGTATTAGATTAGATTCTCTACAGTGTGGAAACAGGCCCTTCGGCCCAACCAGTCCACGCCGACCCTCCGAAGAGTAACCCATCCAGACCCATTTCTCCCTGACTATTACACCTAACACTATGGGCAACTTAGCATGGCCAATTCACCTGACCTGCACATCTTTGTGACTGTGGTAGGAAACCGGAGCACCGGGAGGAAACCCACGCAGACACGGGGAGAATGTGCAAACTCTACTGTCACCCGAGGTTGGAATTGAATCTGGGACCCTGGTGCTGTGAGGCAGCAGCGCTAACCACTGAGCCACCGTGCCGCTAGAAGATATATCTGGGTACTCAGGGTGATCCATTCATTTTGCAAATGTGGGCGTGGTTGGACTCTGTCCCCTCTCATCAAGGGAACAAAAACTTGTCATTTGAGTAATAATGGGCCTGTCTTATGGCCTGCAACTTTGAAATCTGCCACCGTGATAGTGTGTCATCTGATCATTCCCCTTTAGAAATCAAACCTTTCCCGGAAAAATCGAAAGTAACCAGAATTTATTTTTAATATGCTTATCTTGTTGAGGTACTTAACTGGTAAAAATGTCCTTCTTTCACTCCGAGTTAAACATCTCTGCTGTCCCTGTTTGCAAGTGTGTGAGGATTGATCCAAGTAATTTCAAAGAGAGCAAATGTGGTGTATTACTGGTGATCACATTAGCCGTGTTCTAATTGCTGTGTTTCAATGCGTATGTGCGTACGCATGTGTGCCATCTGTTCATTCAACAAGGTGAGTGATAACTGCCCAGGCAAATGGAGATTTTTCCACAACCTGCCAGTTTCAAAATCAATTCCAGTGATTCATAGATCAGATAAAGATGGTCCAACATTTCTGCATTCCTTCAGTGTTGACAGAAATGATCATGTTCATTTGAAAGCTCTCAATCTTTGTACTGTGAATAATATCCTGTACTTTCAAGCTGGGACTTTGTCAGGTTTGCTGCCTCTCGTGAAAACTTGCATATACCAATCCTGTGAATCTGAATGCAAGTGACTAATAAGCCTCATTTAAATGTGCTCCATCAACACAAACCTAAAATTGCTGTCAATGCAGAAGCAAGAGCAGATAGGTGACTGAAAGTCTGCTTCTGAAGTAAACGTTGACCTACTGAGCAAACTTGTTCATTTTAGAAAGGTTATGTTTTACTCCTAATCCAGGAGAGAAATACAAAAGTATTGCTGAAAAAATTTTGTTTAAAGTCAGAGTGACCTCTCAAACACATTAGCTTCTTTGGCTAATTATCCAATGTGTCAGGGTTTTCAGTGTTTTTTGCCACGAAACGCAGTGACATTCTTTGCTGAATCTTACTAAACTCAACTCATTAACTACCTACTTCACCCTATGGTGTCCCATTCTATCCTTATCTTACCATGTGCTTGCCACTCACCTGCTGTCCACTGAAAGACCAACTTCCCTGGCATCTGCTCAATCTTTAGATGGCTGTTGGGCATCCCAACAAGCATTGGTGAACTGGCATTAACCTTCACTGGCAACATAATGGTACAGCAGCCACAAAGAGACGTGACCCCATTCTCTCACCTTAGTCACTGCTTAACCACCAAGCCACACATTTACCTGTCCTTAGCTGCATTGCATCTAAACACTGTCTCTGTGTCATTGCAATCCTGTGCCCAATGTCACCAAATATTGAATTCATTAGCCTCTATCATAACAGTTAGGATGATATATGATGAAATTATGTTCCCCTCCTCACATGGCACTCTTGGAAGCTTCATAAGTGATCGGACGCTTTTGGCCAGAACTTGCCTTCTTTAAAAATCCTGCCGCTGACTTCTGCACCATTAAGATGATAATGTTAAATTTCCAAGTACCAAGAGCATGGTGAAAATTGCTTTGATAAACATTTTAACCTTAAGCATGTTCACCCGGCATGCCTCTTTACCTCCCTGCTCCCTAAACCATGACACTACACTTTAATGAAGCTCGCGAGGGTCCTCCATGCTCTCTCTGTGGAGTCCACGGTGATGGTCACAGCCATAAGCCTCCCTCTAGTTACCTATCTTATGCTGTTCCAACAACCGCCCCTTGCACCTTGAGATACCGCCAACACTGTCCTGGTCTCCTTCTCAACACACACCTCAGCTTTCTCCCCCTTTCCAGCCTTTACTTCCCCACTCCTTTTAGCAGTGATTGTCCTGCTGCCCTCCAGCTTCTTCTCAAGTCCTCCTGAATTATCAGTGTACACAAACCTAGGACCGGGCTCACCCCTGACCAGTGAACACCTTTAAGAAACAGCCACTAGACCTGACTAATCAGACCTCTGAGCACTGTGTTTGCAACTCTCCGAATGAAGTCACATGAGTTCCCTGACTGCTGGTGCTGGCCCTAAAGGACTGACTGTCAGCTACAATTCTTGGATTGTCATTGGTCGTATCCCCTAACTGTGACCAGCCCCAGCAGACAACTGACTATGGCCATGCCCCTCCACTGCCTGTAGTCTGTGCCCAGGACTGTTGGTACTGGAACCTCCTGATTGACACTGGACCATTCTGTAAGCTGTGTTCCTGATCCCACAAGCAAATTGTTCTTGTAACAGTCTTTCAATATCAGGGTTGCTTTCCTGAGTAGCTTGGAAGTGAATTGGAGAGGTGCCAAGGGGATCACAAGGGTTTGGTAAATCTCAAATGCCAGTGCCTGTTGATGAAGAACAGGTGCAGCTGGTGTTTGTGGATCCTTCACTGAGGTGCTGTTTGGGGTGAGTAACACAGGCTCAACACAGCCAATGGTGAGCTCAAGTCACTAGGTACCCGCTCTGACTTCCATGTCGAGAATTCTAGACACTGAGTTTGTTAGTGCATTTATTAATAGAGTCATAGAGTTGTACAACACGGAAACAGGCCCTTTGGTCCAACATGTCCATGCTGACCAGATATCCCAACCCAATCTAGTCCCACCTGCCAGCACCCGGGCCATATCCCTCCAAACCCTTCCTACTCATATACCCATCCAAATGCCTTTCAAATGTTGTAATTGTACCAGCCTGCACCACTTTTTCTGGCAGCTCATTCCACACACGCACCACCCTCTAAGTGAAAAAGTTGCCCCTTAGGTCTCTTTTATATCTTTCCCCTCTCACCTTAAACCTATTCCCTCTAGTTCTGGACTCCCCCACCCCAGGGAAAAGACCTTGTCTATTTATCCTATCCATGCCCCTCATGATTTTGTAAACCTCCATAAAGTCACCCTTCAGCCTGCGACGCTCCAGGGAAGCTGAATATTAGTGAGGAGAAATGTGCAGATAACAAAGCGTTTAACGTGAAATAATCCTCTTCAATAAGCAACTCGTCGCTGTGTAGGGAGAAACTTACTTCAGCACCCAGGAGATGCCTGTTGGCCTTTGTTTCATAGGGAATGGAGGATAAGATGAGGAGGATTTTGCTAAAACTACATAAGACACTAGTCGAATCACAGATGGAATACTGTGGACAGTTTTGATGCCCTTATATAAGGCAAGATATACTGGCATTAGAGGGAGCCGAGGGAAGGATCAATAGGCTAATATCCGGGTATGGAGAGACAGTCTTATGAGGAGAGGTTGAGTAGATTGGGCTTATACTTGTTGGAAACTAATGAGAGGTGACTTGATTGAAACACACAAGATTCTTAGTGGACTTGACTGGGTAGATGCACAAAGATTATTTTCCCTTGTGGGAGAGTCTAGGAACCAGAATGCATAATCTCAGTGTAGGGGGTTGAACATTTAAGACAAGGAAATTTCTTCTTTCAGAAGGTAGTTAATCCATGGAATTTTTTATTACAGAAAGGCTGTTGAAGCTGGTTCATTCATTCAAGGCTGAGGCAGAGATTTTTAATCAGTAAGGGATTAAGGGTTATGGGGAAAAGGCAGGAAAGTGGAGTTGAGGATTATCAGATCAGCCATGATCCCTATTGAATGGTGGAGTAGACTCAATAGTCTACTACTCCTACATCTAACCCTACAACACTTATCAGGACTCCAAGTTTTTAGCTGACCAGATATTTGTAAATCCCAGAGGACTTGCCCTAATATCCATGTTTTTACCCTTATTCCCCATTTTTGCTGCATTAGAATTGAGCTGTCATTCAATCAACAAAAACCTTCACTTTTAACGGAAATGGCAAACCATCAATCAAATCATTCACCTGTAAACCATTTCAGAGGGATTAATGACCAGGTAAACCCTGCAGGCAGCATTATAACTTAACTATATTCCTTACACAGTTGTGTCCTAAAACCCCTCGAGCCATACATTGGAGGCCTAAAGAATCAGTTAAAATAACAATTTCTGTAATTGATAGTCAAACATACACCGGAGGAAGACATTTAACTGCCGTAAAGATGTCCCCAATCACGTTTCCTGCACAACTGAGAGATTGATGGGACTAGAATCAGTTATCCTGCGGCAAAGGAAGCCAGTTTGTCTCCGTTAACACTTTTACTGCCTAAAGTGTCTCTGTCTGTTCTGCATTATATCTTTTAATTCTTGCTGACAATCTAAAAGTCTCTTAAAAACTTAAAGAAATTAATGTAGTTTGGATCAGTAGCAGTACCAGAAATTCAACTGGACTTGCCATGTAATTGCTGTGCCTACAGAACAGGACAGAGACTAGGAATTGTGGAGGGAACAGCTCACCTATTGACTTCCCAAAGTCTGTCTGCCATTTCCAAGGTACAAGGCAGGCATGTAATGGACTACTCCCCACTTGTTTGGAGGAGTGCTGCTCCAAAATACTCAAGAAACTCCGTACCATCCAGGGCAAAGCAACCTGCTTGATTGGTATCACATTCAAAACATTCACTTTCTCCACTTGTTCACTTGTACAAGTGTCCACAATCAGCAAGACACACTGCAGTAATTCACCTTAAACAGCACCTTCCAAACCCATGACAACAATCAACTGCAGGATAAGTGCAGTAGACACACAGGAATACCATGGAGGAGAAAGTGAGGACTGCAGATGCTGGAGATCAGAGTCAAGATTAGAGTAGTGCTGGAAAAGCACAGCTGGTCAGGTAGAATCCGAGAAGCAGGAGAATCGACATTTAGGGCATAATCCTCATGAAGGGCTTATGCCCGAAACGTTGACTCTCCTGCTCCTTGGGTGCTGCCTGACCGGCTGTGCTTTTCCAGCACCACACTCTTCGACACAGGAATGCCATAATTTGCAAGCCATTCTCCAAGCCACTCACTGTCCAGACTTGGAAAAGTATTGTTGTTCCTTCACTGTTGCTGGATCGATATCCTGGAATTTCATTTGTAATCGTGTTATGGATCTACCTGCATCATGTGGACTGCAGCAGTTCAATAAGGAAGGTCAACAGCACCTTCTCAAGGGCAACTTGGGTAAACAATAAATGCTAGCACATTGGTGACACCCACATCCCATGAGTGAGTCCATACCAGATTACTATTACTTTATGTACGTAGTTGACTGGCTGACAAACAGACTCACTGGCTACTTCCTGACAGACTAACTGACTGACAGAACAGAAAGAAGAACATTGCTTATATTAGAGTCATGATGTCAACTGGCTACCTTTCAGCTATAATGGCTTTCTGAGATCTGTGTGGGCTGGGATATCTGGTCGGCATGGGCGGGTTGGACCGATGGTCTGTTTCCATGCTGTACATCTTGATGAATCGACGATGAAAACCACAACTATGTTGGTGTGGGGCACCCTTGCTAAGGGGTGAGAAAAGTTGGGGAAATACCACAGTAAGGCAGGCAGGCCTCAGCAATCAGTGGTTTGGATCAGTAGCAGTACAGGTTATTGAGATTTGGTGCAGTTTCAGTTGTCAGTGCTGGCTGATAGGTCTCACTGTACAGTCTCTCCACCTGGTGGTGGACCCATTGACCCCCTCAATTGGCCTGTTAAATGACTCAGTTGGGCTGTGATGTATGATATTTTACTGCTGGAAAATGACAGTTCCCATTTTCCAATTCGTTGCCCAGGAGCTTGCAGAATTATTTGACATTTGGTGAAGCTCGGAACAAATCCAGAGTGATAGACACCTGGATTAATTGATAGCGTCTAATGTCCTCCATGTAAATCAGGCATGTATACTGATCATGTGATTGCTGTGTTACTGCGCTTGTTTGATAACTTCAGAACTCATTGGGTGGTGCACTGGAAATCAAGCTCTACTAGCAATATTCCAAAAGTGGCCTAACCAATGTCCTGTACAGCCGCAACATGACCTCCCAACTCCTGTACTCAATACTCTGACCAATAAAGGAAAGCATACCAAACGCCTTCTTCATTATTCTATCTACCTGCGACTCTACTTTCAAGGAGCTACAAATAACTAATCTAAGGATGGACAGACATACACACACACACGCAGCATTGTACGTGCAATTCACAGTGAGTTTAAGTATCTTCCACTGTTTCCTTGATTTAAAGTAGTCTATATTCCCATTTTAAAAAAATAATTCCACATCCAAAATAATAAATTGGCTTTTACAATTGAACAGGACCTGACATAGATCAACCACAGAGAAGGTATTTGGTTGAACAGATATGGGTACAAGTTAGGAAGTGAACAGCAAAATTTTGAGCAAACTCAAGTTTGCAGAGAAAAAACAAGGATATGGAGGCTCCCAGGACTGCACTTTTTAAATCATCAATTTGAGAGAAAACAAATGCATGAAAGTCGGTTACTCCAGCAGATAAGCTTAGGCTGGGAGAGAGGCAGGCAGATTATGGAGGTGCAAGTAAGCAGTCAGAGTGATTGCAGAGAAACATGGCTGGAAGCCTATCTTAGGCTGAAATCTGACACCAAGATTGTAAGCAGTCTGGTTCAACATCAGAGTATTTGCCC
This sequence comes from Chiloscyllium plagiosum, assembly GCF_004010195.1. Lineage (NCBI taxonomy): Eukaryota > Metazoa > Chordata > Chondrichthyes > Orectolobiformes > Hemiscylliidae > Chiloscyllium > Chiloscyllium plagiosum. The sequence continues at coordinate 17,353,174 of NC_057721.1, read as the reverse complement.
GGGAAAGGAGGGTCAGAAGAAGTGACCAAGCCAATCAGGCCTAATATCTTAGAAGCATGCTGGGCCTGTTAGACTGATGAAGATATTCCAAAAAGTTCCAAATGTTCTTTGAAAGTCCCAACGAGTGTTAAGCATCAACGCAGTTGGAATTGTGAGATAGCCTGCATCACACCTCTGCTCGTCAGCCCTTTTATCTTAGTGTTACACCCTATAAATAAAATGAACAAAGTAGGTTTTTGATGGAGTGGTAATTGGAATGCATTGGACAGTCCAGAGGCTGATTAAAGTAAATAATCTTTACAAGAATCAGGTAAAAAGAACAAGAGGAATACAAAAATAGGGAATGTCAGATCTAGTTTCAGAGATTAAAATATTTATTATGCTAATTTTGTGAAGGTAGAGAGGATGCCAGTGAAGATTGATAAGCATTAGAGCAATAGAATATAGAACAATATAGCGCAGAACAGGCCCTTCGGCACTCAATGTTACGCCGACCTGTGAACTATTCTCAGCTCGTCCCCCTACACGATCCCATCATCATCCATGTGCTTATCCAAGGATTTTTTAAATCTCCCTAATGTGGCTGAGTTAACTACATGGGCAGGTAGGGCATTCCACGCCCTTACCACTCTCTGAGTAAAGAACCTGCCTCTGACATTTGTCTTAAATCTATCACCCCTCAATTTGTAGTTTTCCCCCCTCGTACACGCTGACACCATCATCCTCGGAAAAAGACTTTCACTGTCTACCCTATCTAATTCTCTGATCATCTTGTATGTCTCTATCAAATCCCCTCTTAGCCTTCAAAGTTTGTGAGAAGATTTGTAGCTCGGGTGCTCGATGTTGTGGTTCTGTTCGCCGAGCTGGGAATTTGTGTTGCAGACGTTTCGTCCCCTGTCTAAGTGACATCCTCAGTGTTTGGGAGCCTCCTGTGAAGCGCTTCTGTGCTGTTTCCTCCGGCATTAGAAGGAAAGGTCACAGAAGCGCTTCACAGGAGGCTCCCAAGCACTGAGGATGTCACCTAGACAGGGGACGAAACGTCTGCAACACAAATTCCCAGCTCGGCGAACAGAACCACAACAACCCTCTTAGCCTTCTTCTTTCCAATGAGAACAGACCCAAGTCTCTCAGCCTTTCCTCATAAGACTTTCCCTTCAGACCAGGCAACATCCTGGGAAATCTCCTCTGCACCTTTTCTAATGCTTCCACATCCTTCCCGAAATATGGTGACCAGAACTGTACACAA
>NC_057721.1:17311626-17351613 GCF_004010195.1 Chiloscyllium plagiosum | reverse complement strand
CATGCCTCTGCATTTTCTCCAACAGCCTACCATGTGGGACCTTATCAAAGGCTTTACTGAAGTCCATGTATACCATGTCAACTGCCCTACCCTCATTTACATGCTTGGTCACCTTCTCAAAAAACTCATTGAGGTTTGTGAGACACGACCTGCCTTGACAAAACCATGTTGACTATCTGAAATCAAATTGTTGCTTGCTAGATGATTATAAATCTTATCTCTTATAATCCTTTCCAAAACCTTTCCTACAACAGACGTAAGGCTCACTGGTCTATAATTACCTGGGTCATCTCTACTGCCCTTCTTGAACAAGAGACAATGATGACTCAAATATCAAAGCCAAAGGCTCTGCTATCTCCTCCCTAGCTTCCAAGAGAATCCTCAGATAAATCCCATACGGCCCAGGGGACTTGTCTACATTCACTCCTTCTAGAATTGATAACACTTCTTTGTAACTATCCTCGATCCTTTCTAGTCTAATATCTCATATCTCATTCTTCTCCTCTACAATATTCTCCTTTTACTGAGTGAAAACTGATGAGAAATGTTTGTTTAGCACCACTCCGATCTCCACAGGGTCCACACTCAACTTCCCACTTCTGTCTTTGACTGGCCCTATTCCTACCCTATTCATCCTTTTATTCCTCACGTGCCTATAGAAAGCTTTAGGATTCTCCTTTATTCTATTTGCTGAAGACTGCTCATGTCCTCTCTTTGCTCCTCTTAACTCTCTCTTTAAATCCTTCCTGGCTGATCTGAAACTCTCCATCACCTCATCTGAAGCACCTTATCTCATCAACACATAAGCCTCCTTCTTCCGCTTAACAAGAGATTTGCAATATCTGTAGTGAATCATGGTTCCCTTACCTTATCACTTCCTCCCTGCCTGACAGGGACATACCTATCAAGGACACACAATATGTGTTCCTTAAACCAGCTCCACATTTCCATTGTCTGCATCCCCTGCATTTTGCTACCCCATTCTATGCATCCTAATTCTTGCCTAATCACATTATAATTGCCCTTGCCCCATCGATAACTCTTGCCCTGCAGCATGTACCTATCCCTTTCCATCGCTAAACTAAACGTAACTGAATTATGGTCACTCTCTCCTACAACTAAATCAAACACCTGGCCTGATTCATTACCAAGCATCAGATCCAGTGTGGCCTCTCTTCTTGTGGGCCCTTTGACATACTGTGTCAGGAAACCTTCCTGTACACATTGGACAAAAATTGATCCGTCCGACATACTAGAGTTATAGCATTTCCAGTCAATGTTGGGAAAGTTAAAGTTATAGAGAATGGATCCTTCTACTTTATCCATTAACCGTGACCACACCAAAAAGGTTGTAAAACACGTGTTGTAAAGCACTTGGCCAGGAAACATGCTGTAGAATTGCAAATCTGTTTGTCCATCTTTCTTTTCCTCTCAGCAATGTGCACTACCATTGTGCTAAAGGTGACCCATGACTTGATTGCCCATTTTTCTAACTTGTAACTAGTCCCATTAACCCATTAGCTTATGCATACTACCGGACACTGGCTCCCATTTAAGCAAGGCCTCGATTTTAAAACTCACATCGGTGTTTTCAAATCCAACTCCACTCCACAGCTTTCAGCAAAGTGGTCTCAGCATCCATCTCCGCTGCCTTGTACCCAATAGCAAAAGATACAGCAAATTGAGGAAGATCCTTTCTCCAGAGAAAATAAGACACCAAAAGAACTTGAAACAAAAACAGAAAAACTTGAAAATCTCAGCCAGTCTGGCAGCATCTGTGGCGAGAAATCAGAGTTCACGTTTGGGTTCAGTGACCTTTCTTCAGATCCTTTCTCCTGAGGTTTTGACTCTCTCATACGAAGTTACCATATCCAACACATTGCTACTCTCCACAATTGTTCCACTGAACTAATGACTTCATTATGTGAGAACCATCTGTGGCAATGCCTATGTTCTGACAGTATGAAACACATTGGTATTCCAATTCCAGTAAATTATCCTGCCACACTGCTCACTTGCTTTGGCATCTTCCTAGTGTTTTAACAAAAGTAACATGGGGCTGATTTTTATTTTCACCAGTCAGCAGGTTTCAAGAAGGAGACACACATAAAATCAAGTGGGTGCTCTTCCTGTCACCTACCCACGGGTCTCCAAACTGAGTGAATTTTTTTACAGAAAGCAGGAAGGCTTCCTGTTGAGATTGAGGTGGAGGTCTCACCTTTGAAGGAATGAATGTGACTCTGCGATAAATTGCTGCAGACTGTGGGCCAGCTATCACTGTGATGTTTCAGCTGAGGGCGGCTGGGTAATGTTACTTGAAGTTACTATTTGCAGAAACTTCCAGTTTGCCTATCAGTTTGAAATTTGCTTGTGTTGTTATTAAAGTATGTCATTTTAAATGACGTAATATGTACAATGCAGTGATCTCTCCAACTCAAAGATTAATTATGTAGAGGCTCACAGCTCTATCCTGGTATTGTGAAATATCACCATTGTCCTTGCATCAACTTTGAAGAATAAAGCTTTGAAGATGTTGCATTCTATTGGGTGACTTCAAATATTAGCCAGAGGGCACCAGGATAGAAAATCAATAAAAAGAAAGTTTGCAGATAGCGATGTTTGCAGATGTCCTGTAAAACCTCAACATGACATCTGAACTCCTATACTGTACTCACAGCATCTTCTCACTCTGTTTTACCACTCCACGTTTACTGATATTTGCATTCTCTGGAAATATTGGGGAGAACAGTTATTTAGCTTAAGGCTGTTGTGGATAAGGGAAAAGCAAAAGGAGCATTATTCAAAAAAAAAGTAAGAGCATATTATTTCTCAGAGATGATAGTTCAATTGTGAGCTTTGGACGAGAAGTGCTTTTTCAAAGAATCGCCCATCAGGGCTGTACTGTGACTTTGGGAAAGTTAGCAAGTATGTTATGCTGCAAATTATCTCGTACTATCACTTGGCAGTTGAAGACGGAAGGAGTGAAAGTGGCTGCACTATTTTGTTGTATTCGAACCTACATGCTCTCAAAATGTCACTTTCTGCAGCAACTTAGAATCACTGAATTACCCTGAAGCTGTAAAATTAGGGATCTCGGAGAAAGCTTAGTCAAAACGACCACAAAAGTCGATAAGCTGTGAAAACGGATGTGGGGATTATGATGCACAATTTACCTTTTCCAAAGCAGGCAGCATGAAAATTTTCTGCTGCCTGATTAACTTAAATAGCTTCAGTGCTCAGCCAGAACTAAGCACAGTATTAAGTAGCTGTATGACTAGGGGCACAAAATTGTGAGAGACTAGGGTGAGTTCTGTGCATGGCAGAAGTGGCACCATTGGATCATGTAACCTGCTATCCCCTATGGGGTTGATCCTTTCAGCCAGCCAGCCCAGACTGCAGCCTCCCTGTCTGAAAAGCTGCACTTAAAGGTTTGAAAGTCCTTCCAGGCGCAGAGTTGCTTCAGCAGCATCGTACAAGGTCATCTACAGTCTCCCTCTTTAAAATGCTCATTTGAGGTTAAAATTTGAGGTCTCCAGCATCTACAGTCCTCACTTTCTCCTAAAATTAGATCAGCCATGAACGTATTGAACGGCAGGTCAGGATCCAAGGCTGAATGCCTTTCTCATTTTTCTCATTCATATGAATGTTTAAATGATTTGTCCAAATACAAAGAGTGCAATGGTCTGCTATAGCTTGAAGAAACCATGACTGTTGCCACAGTGCATAGCAAACAGTAACATAGTCGCTATGTTATTGAATTAGTCACCCAGATACATGAGAGTTCAGAAGCCACACGACTCCAGGTTATAGTTTAATAGGTTTATTTGAGACCACGAGCTTTTGCAGCACTGCTCCTATGTCAGGTGAATGAGATAACCTGGCGTTGTGTGACTTCTGACTTTTTCCTTTATATTATGGATAGAATGAATTCAGATGCCTGGTCTGGCTATCCGTAACTACAGCAAGCTTCCCCAATGTGAAGAGGTGGTTCACTACTAAATTTTTCAAGGAAAATTAGAGACGGACAATATATTGTTCCCTTCGCAGTGTGAGAGCCACAGCCTGTGAATGAATAAAAGAAATGGGTTTTTGCACTTCAACTAGATGTTGAAGGAATTAAATGCCTGTTGGTTGAGGTACATGGCAGAGTTGATAGGCAGTGTCCAGAAAGCATTTCAATAGCACTGTGCAGTCCTAATGCTGCTGAAGCCCTGTGACCTCCCTTACGATACAGTGGATGTTACCTACTCAAATTTCAAGAGCTCAATGACGAGAAGTTAAATGCCACAGTCACTTGTATGCCCACTAACAATTCAGTCATTGCCCTGCTCTGAGATTTCAGTTTTGGTTTTAGCAAGGTGGCAGATTTCGATGAGAACATCCTGACTGAAGAACTGACATCTGATATAATATTACTCACTGAACTTCAGGTAGGAGAGCTGCCGACCTCTCCCCCCCCGACCCCAATACCGCCCCCACCCCCATCCCTAAAGAGAATGGCCTCCTGTTGAGAATCTTTCTTCTCCTCCTGCTCCTGCTCCCTGCTCAAACAGCTCTGTGTTACTGTTACTGTAGATGAATGCACACTCCTGCATCAATGACAAGTGAATCATGCAGAATACTTGAATTCACAACAAGTTCTTACAACCCATTTCATGAACCATTTTGGAATTTTTAGAATTTTCTTCCGCAGTGAGAAAGAGAGTCTGGTTAATTGGGTATATTTAAGACTGAGTTAGTCAGAGTTTTCATTGACAAGGGAATCACAGACTAGTGAGGTGATGATGGAAAACAGTGTGGTAAAGTGTGAGGTTATGCAGTTTGCTAGGAAGAATAGAACTGTAGACTATTTTCTAACTGAGGAAAGGCTTCTGAAATCTGAAGCAAAAAGGGATTGGGGAATCCAAGTTCAGGATTTCTTTAAGATTAACATGCAAGTTCACCTGGCAATTAGGAAGGCCACTGAAATGTTGGCATTCATTCCAAGAGGGTTAGAACACAAGCAAAGTTGTAGCAGAGATGCTGAGGCTGTATAAGGCTCTGTCAGACCACATTTGGAATATTGTGAGCAGTTTTGGGCACGGTATCTAAGGAAGGATATCATAGAATAATAAAATGCCTATAGTGTAGAAACAAGCCATTTGGCCCATTGATTCCATGCCAATCCTCCTAAGAGTATTCCATCCACAACCATCCACCACCCCCCAACCCCTATCCTATCCCTGCAGCTCTGCACTTCCCATGACTAATCTTAGCCAGCACATCTCTACATACTATGGGCAATTTAGCCTGGCCAATTTACCTTATCATATGTTGGCATTGGAGGGAAGACAGAGGAGGTTTGAATGATCCCATCACCATCACCATGGACAGAGGGAAGGTGGAGGACAGAATGATCCCAGGGACGAACTGCTTGTCATATGAGGAGCGGTTGAGGACTCTGGGTCTGTACTCATTGGAATTTAGAAGGATGAGGGGAGGATCTGATTGAAATTAATTTCAGAATACCTAGGGGCCTGGATAAAATGAACGTAGAGAAAATTTTTCCAGTGGTAAGAGAGACCAGGACCCAGCAGTACATCATCATAGTGACAGGAGAGCCCTTTAGAACTGAGATGAGGAGGAATGCAAAACGTATTGTTGCAGAGGGCTGTGAAGGTCAAGTCATTGAGTGTATTTAAGACAGAGTTAGATATATTCTTGACTAGTGAGGGGATGAGGGCCATGGTGTACAGACAGGAGTGTGGGGTTGAGAAACATATCATCCATGATCGAATGGTGGAGCAGACCCGATGGGACGAATGGCAAAACACTGCTCCTATATCCTATAGTCTGATGAATACTCTTATGAGGGAAGAAATTCCTCCTCATCTGAAGGAATTACTGTATGCTGTTGTTATGATTTGCTTGATGTTCAGATCTGTTTGATGTAATTTTATTACAATATTTAATGCCTCATTAATTATTTCATAATATTCAGAAATGTTTTGCAGTCCAATAGTTGTGTTTCCTAATATAAGAGCCCTAATCTCAGAAATTTATACTCAGAAATTGTGTACAATGACATGATTATCAGTACAACCAGAATCCTTTTTAGTCTTCAGGTTGTGATGCCAAACTGAAGAAAGAGAATGCAATGAAATGGATGTGAGTGAGCAAATATATGTGATAAAGTGATAAGCAGTACTCAAGTCACCTAGTTCTTATCCCATCTAGATTTTTAACAATAATTTTTTCATAGATGTAGATATTTCCAGTAAGGCCAGCATTTATTACCCAGAGGAGAAAGTGAGGATGGAGATTACAGTTGGAAAGTGTGGTGCTGGAAAAGCACAGCAGGTTAGGCAGTATCCAAGGAGCAGGAGAGTTGAAATTTTGGGCACAGGCCCTTCATCAGGAATGTTGGGGGGAAGAGGTCTGATAGAAAAATAAGAGAGTTGGGGTTGGGGTAGGGGGAAACTAGGTGGGAAGGCGATAGGTAGATGGAGGTGGGGGGGGTGGTGATATTGGAGGGTCCTGAGGCATTGGGTGGCTTGGATTTGGCAGTGGAAGAGGCCCAGGACTTGCCTGTCCTTGGCGGAATGGGAGGGAGAGTTGAAGTGACCATCCACAGGACGTGGGGTTTTTGGATGCGTGTGTCCCAGAGATATTCCCTGAAACGTTCCGTGAGCTGGTGTCCTCACCACCTTAATGTAGAGAAGACCACACTGGGAGCAAAGGACACAGTAGCTGAGGTGTTTGGATGTGCAGGAAAATCTCTGCTGGATGTGGATGGATCATTTGGAGCCTTAGGCAGAGGTGAGGGGAGAGGTATGGGCACAGGTTTTACACCTCTTCCAATGGCAAGGGAAGGTGCCATGAGTGGAGGGTGGGTTGGTGGGGGATATGGACCTAACTAGGGAGTTGCAGAGGGAATGGTCTCTGGGGAATGCTGATAAGGGTTGGGAGGAAAATATATCTCTGGTGTTGGGCTCTGATTGTAGGTGGTGGAAATGGCGGAGGATGATGTGTTGTATCCAGAGATTGATGGTGGAAGGTGAGGACTTGGGGGGCTGTTAAGGGGTCCAAGGGCGGAGGTGTGGGAAGTGGAGGAGATGCGCTGGAGGGCATTGTTGACCACGTGGGAATGAAAATTGCGGTCATTGAAGTAGGAGGGTATCTGGGACATCCTGGAGTGGAATTGATCCTCCTGGGAGCAGATGCAGCAGAGCCAGAGGAATTTGGAGTAAGGAATAGTGTTTTTACAGGAGGGGAGGGTGGGTGGGAGAAGGTGTAGTCCAGGTAGCCGTGGGAATTGGTGGGTTTAAAATAGATGAACATGTTGGGTTGGTTGCAGGAGATGGAGACGGAGCGGTCCCGGAAGGGGAGGGAGTGTCCGAGATAGTCCAGGTGAACTTGAGGTCAGGGTGGAAAGTGTTCGAGAAGTTGATGAACTGTTCAATCTCCTCTTGGGAGCATGAAGTGGCGCCGATACAGTCATCAATGTCACGGAGGAAAAGGTGGGGAATGGTACTGGTGTAACTGAGGAAGATGGACTGTTCCACGTAGCTGACAAAGAGACAGGAATAGCAGGGGCCCATGGTTATGCGTTTGGTCTGGAGGAAGTTGGAGACCCAGAGGGCAGTTCAGAATCAACCGTAATTCTCTGGGTATGGAATCACACATAGGGCACACTGGTTAAGGATGGCAGATTTCCTTCCCTAAGGCACATTGGCAAAACAGTTGGCCTTTAATGCTGCATCATGTTTATAGCTGCCATTTTATTAAAGACTTTATAGAATTGAAATATCACCTTCTGCTCTGGTGGGATTTGAACCCATGTCCCTAGAACATTAGCCTGAGGTCCTTGATTACTACTCCAGTAACATTACCACTACGCTACACTATTCTTTCCCTTATGTCTTCCTGTTACCTGCTACTTCCAGGTATGCAGTGGATTGGACTATGTCACTGTTTCCAAAGTTTCCTTAAAACAGTTCAAAGAAGATCAGTTCCAAAGTACCTGCGTCAAGTCAGCATCACAGTCTGGTTGGCATCTCAACATGCTGACTGCACACTTATAGCAGTCACTCCCTATGCCCACACAGGCACCTTCATCAAAATGGCATCCAGCTGGGCTGGCGTCAGGACTGTGTGCCACAGATATCGTTTGGAACTGAAAACAAACATTTGTATCAAACTGTGACTGCCAAGGAGGCACGTTCTGCAGCCAGTGAAAGTTAAGCAGGAGCAACCCACAGATGGACTAATTACTAATTGGCATTTGTAATTCAAGGATATATCAATTTGAAATCATACTCCGTACTGACAGTAATATGCATGGACTTGCTTTCTCTTTTTTTTTAACGTAGGTATGCATTGCCTAATTGAAACACGTTAATCCCTTTATTAAATAGAGAGGAAGTTCACGCAATATATTTGAGATTAATATTGGGTTGTATAGACTCAACAGAATATAGTAAAGGATTGGTTTATAAGTACTGGAGCTGAATTTAAAAGAGTGTGACTTTAGAACATAGAACATAGAACATTACAGCGCACTACTGGTCCTTTGGCCCTCGATGTTGTGCCGCCCTGTCATACTAATCTGAAGCCCATCCCACCTACACTATTCCATGTACGTCCATTGGCCTGTCCAATGACAACTTAAATGCACTTAAACTTGGCGAATCTACCACTGATGCAGGCAAAGCATTCCATACCCTTACTACTCTCTGAGTAAAGAAACTATCTCTGACATCTGTCTTATACCTATCTCCCCTCACTTTAAAGTTGTGTCCCCTCGTGTTTGCCATCCCCATACTTGGAAAAAGGCTCTCCCTGTCCACCCAATCTAACCCTCTGATTATCTTGTACGCCTCTGGAACTCAAACCCTCTATTAATAAAGGCCAAAACACTGTATGCCTTCTTAACAACCCTGTCAATCTGGGTGGCAACTTTCAGGGATTTGTGTACATGGACACCGAGATCTCTCTGCTCATCTGCACTCCCAAGAATCCTACTTTGTAGCAGATACCTGTGGCACAATCCTCCAGGTCTGTCTGGAGCTTTCAGAGGGCAGGTGAGGGAATTTAATTGGGTGGGAGACCAACATTCACTTTCCTAATGCCAGGTTAAAGCTTTGGCCATTAGGATCTCAAACTTTTCAGGCGGATTATGAATAAGAACATCTTTTGTGCGTGCCGTGAATACTTATGGATAACTCAGCCTGGTTAAGTTATGTTTATAGGTGCAATCTTAGCAGGTATAAAAGGGAAATATGCTTTGACAAAGCACATATGAAACATGTATCTGCTGGACTTGTTCCTCCAAGCTCTGATGAATACAAACTTCTTCAATAACGGCTCCTTCATAACAAAACCTTTTCTTTGTGGATGTGATTATAGAGTGAGGGGTGAAGCCTGACTGGGTCAACCAGCTCATGAGAAGTCTCAGTGATATAGAATCTCCCTGTTGTTAGATGCTTACAGTTTATGGAATAAATCCTGACTGCATTAACCAGCCAGCACAACAAAGGCAGCCACGTTAGCTAATGCTAACAAACTTGGCGAGGGCAGGCAAGAGGAGCTTAACTTGAAATAAAGATTTACTAAAAAGGACCTCCACTCAAAGGTTCAGACATAAGTGGTTCAGGTATAAAGGAACAGTAAATATTGGAACTTAAAGGAGATGGTTGTCATGGTACTGAAAGGATCCTATGGAATGGAAAGAGGAAACTGGGCTACAGAGGAGGAGAATCACAGTGATAGAGGCAAGAGGGACAAGGAGGGGAGTTAGCTGCATATTTGGGGTGAAAACCACAAAAGGATAGCTGGAGAGGGGGCAAGGGCAGCTGAATTGAATAAACCATGGACCAAAGCTAGGCATGGGGATGTAGATAGGAGAGGGATAAAGGAGAAAAAGGAATATCAAGGGAAATATGTAAGGGCCAAGAGTTACAGAAAGAGATTGAAGAGGGACATAGAGAACACCAGAGGAATGGAGAAGTCCATCTACAATGAGAGATAGGAATGTAGTGTAGAGGATGCATGGATAGAATGAAAAATTAAGGCACACCTGTATTTAGTCATAGAGTCATAGAGATGTACAGAACGGAAACAGACCCTTCAGTGCAACTCATCCATGCTGATCAGATATCCTAGATAAATCTAGTTCCATTTTCTAGCACTTGGCCCATATCACTCTAAACCCTTCCTATTCATATACTCATCCAGATATCTTTTAAATGTTGTAACTTTAGCGGCCTGCACCACTTCCTCTGGCAGCTCATTCCATCCACACACCACCCTCTGCGTGAAAAAGTTGCCCCTTAGGTCTCTTTTAAATCTTTTCCCGCTCAACTTAAACCTATGCCCTCCAGTTTTGGACTCCCACACTCTGAGGAAAATACCTTGTCTATTCACCCTATCCATGCCCCTCATGACTTTATAATGAGGTCTATAAGGTCACCCCTCAGCTCCCGACACTCAAGGGAAAACAGTCCCAGCCTATTCAGCCTCTCCTTGTAGTTCAATACCTCCAACCTTGGCAACATCCTTGGAAATCTTTTCTGAACCCTTTCAAGTTTCAAAACATCTTTCTCTAAAGCAGGGAGACCAGAATTGCACACAGTATTCCAAAAGTGGCCTTATCATTGTCCTGTACAGCTGCAACAGCACCGCCTGACTCTTGTACTCAATGCATTGACCAATAAAGGCAATCATACCAAATGCCTTCTACACTATCCTGTCTACCTGTGATTCCACTTTCAACGATCTATGAACCTGCATTCCAAGGTCTCTTTTTAATTAGAATTAGATTCTCTACAGTGTGGAAACAGGCCCTTCGGCCCAACAAGTCCACACCAACCCTCCAAAGAGTAACCCACCCAGACCCATTTCCCTCTGAATAATACACTTAATACTACAGGACCATTTAGCATGGCCAATTCACCTGACCTGCACATCTTTGGACTGTGAGAGGAAACCAGAGCACCCAGAGGAAACCCACGCAGACAGGGAAGAATGTGCAAACTCCACACAGACAATCACCTGATGCTGGAATCGAATCTGGGACTCTGATGCTGTGAGGCAGCAGTGCTAACCACTGAGCCACCATGCCACTCTGTCTTCAGCAACACTCTCCAGGACCTTACCATTACGTGTATAAGTCCTCCCTTGATTTGCCTTTTCAAAATTCAGCACCTCACATTTATCTAAATTAAACACCATCTACCACTTCTCAGCCCATTTCCCCATCTGATCAAGATCCTGTTGTACTCTGCGGTAACCTCCTTTGCTGTCCACTACACCTCCAATTTTGGTGTCATCTGCAAACTTACTAACCATACTCCGATGTTCGCATCCAAATCATTTGTAAAAATGATTTTAAAAACAGTGAATCCTTGTGGCACTCCACTGGTGATAGGCCTCCAGTCTAAAAAGCAACTTCCCACTACCATTCTCTGTCTTCTATCTTTGAGCCAGCTCTGTATCCAAATGGCTAGTTCTCCCTGTGTTCCATGAGATCTAACCTTGCTAATCAGTCTACTGTGAGGAACCTTGTCAAACACCTTACTGAAGTCCATATAGATCACGTCCACGGCTCTACCCTCATCAATCTCTTTTGTTACTTCTTCAAAAAACTCAATCAAGTTTGTGAAACACAATTTTCCATGCACAAAGCCTATTATTTAACAATTACAAGGGACTGGATGATGCAGCTGTTTGGATGTCCTGGATTAAAAAGAGATTTTAACCATGCAAATTCTAGGAGTTGAGTTCAGCAGTAATTACTGCAATGTCAAGAGTTGAAGAGTATTAATGCAAGCCAACGTTTTGAGTGAGAGATAAAATATGGGTTGCTAAACAGCTGGTGGAAAAGGCCTTATGGTGAAGGTTGCTTAGCAACAGCCTCTGAACTAAAGTTGCTGTTTTAGTCTACACTTAAGTGTATTAGTTGAAGCAACAAAACCATGAAGAAGCTGGCAGGCAGTCAACAGAAAAATCTCACTCCCCTGCATAGATCTTTCAGTAAAGTATCTTCTGGGAACCCATCAAAGGTCCAAAAATCAGAATGTTTAATTCCCTCTTAAACTGCTTTCAAGGACCTAATTTTAATTGATATTCCAATTGAGTGAGGTCTGAGTTGAAAATCTTATGGTTTCTACAATTGTCAACATTTTAATCTCACTGACTAGGATGTTGAATCCAATGGGAAAAATCTTCCCTTTGAATACTTTGAGTTTGGATACTTGGTTCCACCAGGGTTTTTTTACATTAGTCTACTTTTAAATATCACCTCTGCACGGTTGGCTGTTCGTGTCTGTCATGTGAGTGATTATGCCTTACTGACCTGCCTCAGATGACTTTGGTGGGTATCATCTGCTGGTTTGGAGCTTAGTTGGCTCTGACCTGCTGGAGCATTGGGTTCAACCTCCTTGGCGTGACCTAATGGAGATCTTTGAGTCCCAAGAAAGGGGAGGTGGTGGAACAAGGCATCTCTGCAGTGTGCTGAGATGTCAGTTGCTGGATGCCTGTTTATTGCACCCCCCCATGTCATTGCATAATGGCACTTTTGTTAGCCCCTAAAAGGAGGTTAACGACCCTCAGCCTCTTCATGCCTAGATACTGAATTAATCCATCCAAAGGCTGAAGTGATGAAGTGAAGATTCCAGTGCATGTCCAGCAGAAACCATTGTTCTACTGGACCTGTCTCTCCACAGTAAATGCCACCCATTCATTGATGTGAGCCTTATGCTCACATGTTAGAGCCATGCCATCTTACTGAACTTGGGTAGACCCCTCCGCCCTGCTCTTCAGTTTGCAGTCACTTCTGCGAAACATTCCCCGATTGCCTCTACATCTCCACCAGCTGATTAATGGCCAGAAACTCATCATAACTCTATGTGTACTAGACTCAGTAGGGACCTGTTCTCCAAAAAGTCCTCTGAGTGTCAGAGATCTCAGCTCTGTTTCCCTTCGCTAACTCTGGCCTGTCTCAATGCTGTACTCCCCAGAATGTGACCACTGAGCCAACTCTGGAGAAGTCATCCATGAAGGTCGGTTTTGTTGGTGGGGTGTGGGGGAAGGAAGACCTTGATAGTAAATCTTTTGCAGTTCATGACCTTTGTCCCTCAGAAGTATGGTTTGAGGGGCTGGTAGGGATGGGCATGTTTGTTTTGGTTTGAGATCTATAGTCTGCTAGAAAAGATTTGCAAGTAGTCACTCATTAACCAAGGTTTCATTCAGATATTTTGTGCTTTGATGTGTCGCTGAGGGGAGCAGATCAGAGGCTTTCTCACTCGATGACTGTTGATCTCCAATCACCATTCTGCACAGGGATCTATTCACTTTTCTTCACCCAGCTCTGCAGCCTGCTGAATGAAGGAAGCGGACAAGTGTTATTTCAGGCAATTCCCCTCCCACATGTGTCCCCTCAGTGACACATCCTGCAGAAGGAGAGAAGCATTACGATACATTATCAGAGGTACGTGAACACTAGGCCTGTTAAGAGACGTTTGGAAGGGTGCTTGAACACTATGCCTGTGTTGATATCTCCAGATAGCGATGTCAGTCACCAGTGCTGTGATTAGCACATGAATACCCACACGACAGAAACTCGTGACACCAAATAGACATCACTCTCAAATCGAGGGAGAGCCGACGATGACAGTGACAGATAACAATGTCTCAGGTTCATGATTAGTGATATTGTTGACTGATATTGATATGTTTATTGAGAAAATGCACCCTTAATCTGCTTTTCATGCAGCTTGATCAGTCATTGTTGTGAGGAATAAGGGTTCAAGATAATTCAATACCATTTACTTCATGATCCTTGAAAGGCTTGTATGTAAAACTAAACAATTTCTGTCGAGGGCCTGAGCGATTTCTGTGTAGCTTCACTGACAGATTTTTCATAAAGAACATCATGAAAAAATTGATTACATATTTCATAAAAGGATGCAGAAGAAGAATTGTACGGGAATGAATACAGAATTGCAGGGCTCGTCAATATTTATGTTCTTGGCTTTGAAGTATCATAGTGTGATTTGGGCAGGGACTGAGTGGGTGAACAGCTTCCGTGTCAGTCACAATTTATTTCATTAACTTGAACAGCAGGATCCAAACTGATGAAAGGAATAAATTCTTTTCAGCCTTGTTTCACTGCTGCTGGCTTTCTCGACTACACTGTCTGCTTGCGAAACAAGTAAACTGTGGGTGGATAGCATTGTCAGGCTAGAAATGATGCGAGTACTTAAGGAAGATGTAAATTTTCAAACAAGAGGATGGGTTTAACAGTTTTACCAGAATACCACATGAAATATTTTGCTTGCAAGGTCAAGTTGTCTTTGGGAGCAACTGAAACCTGATAAGCTCAATGTTGAATATAAAGATTAGTCAATGAGTAAATATAGGATGTGCCATGAATAGGGAACACAGTACACGGTGGCACAGTGGTTAGCACTGCTGCCTCACAGCGCTGGAGACCCGGGTTCAATTCCCACCTCAGGCGACTGACTGTGTGGAGTTTGCACATTCTCCCTGTGTCTGCGTGGGTTTGCTCCGGTTTCCTCCCACAGTCCAAAGATGTGCAGGCCAGGTGAATTGGCTGTAGTTAAATTGCCCGTAGTGTTAGGTTAGGGGTATGGGTGGGTTGCGCTTCGGCGGGAATTACTGTAAGTAATCTAATCTAATGAGGCATCAGAAAGGTAACTCACAACATCATCTGTGTGACTGTGAGAAGGATTATATTGCAAAGTCACCCAACAATTATTCTAATTATATGAACTTCTTTCAACTAATGGTTTTAATCTTATTTCGTTCAGAATGAATTGCTCATTTATGGTGATTGTCTGTCTCCTAAAATGACAGTGCTAAGCTTCTAGTTATTTTGCCATGCTGTAACATTATGAATGGCCCACATTATACAAATTACCTATTATTGAAAAAAATGCCCAATAAAGTCCCTCACATAACTTCCAGCATTAATGTTATACACAGATATATCCTCATTTTTGTATAAGGTTTAAACACATGCATTAATATAGAGTACTCCAAAACATTTGAAATGCATAGGTTATTCAACAATGGAAAACCTGGAGAGGGTTACACTGTATATTTAACAGTCATCTTCAAAGTAATCTCCTCCTTGAATCTAACAGAAACCAGTTGGATTTGCAATAATATTTGCTACATAACTTGTGATGTGTTTTACTGTTTTAAATAAATGAACCCACAGAGTTAGTCAATCCCTGATGAGTGGTTGGTTATTAGATTATTATTGTTTGCATGACAGGAATCATAGGTGAAAAGTCTAGCTGATTTTTCTCTTACCCTGCCTGATCATTTTACTGAGACCATTTTAGAAAGTTAAAAAATAAATTTATCTCCCAGTGTTAATGCAAAGGAAAAATAGAAAAAGCTGTGTCTGGCTGCTCAAATGTATAAAGAACAATATGAAATTTTGAAATCCCATGGAGAGATTGGGAGTTAAAGCTAGGTTGTGTGGTGTGCCTTGGTACCAGGCAATGTACTTAATAATCAGTCAAAAAGAGCAGGTTGAGAATCAGAGGGGTAAAATCTCAATCCTACCCTAGATACTTCTCCTGCGTAACTGCCAGATCGGAATACAGCTCGGAAAAATCCAGTTCTGCAGTAATTCTGCCTCATTCAGAGGTTAGGGTAACCCAGGGAGCGGGGGACAGGGTGACATCAGGTCTGGCAGGGGTACTCTGAAGCTTCCACACAGAATTCCTCGCAAATATTTTGGAGTATTCTACGTTAATGTATGTGTTCCAATCTTACATTAAATTGAGGATATGTCTGTGCATATCATTCATGCTGGAAGTTGTGTGAAGGACTTTATTGGGCATTTTTTTCAATAATAGGTTATTTTTATAATGTGGGCCACTCATAATGTTACTGTGTGACAAAATAACTAGAAGCTTTGCAATGTCATTTTAGGAGACAGCCACTCACCATAAATGAGTAATTCATTCTGAATGAAATAAGATTAAAACCATTAGTTTAAAAAAGTTCATATGCTTAGAACAATTATTGGGTGACTATGCAATATAATCCTTCTCATAGTCACACAGATGATGTTGTGAGTCACCTTTCTGATGCCTCATGATGTACTGTGTTCCCTATTCATGGCACATCCTATATTTACTCATTGACTAATGGAACTATCAGCTATGAGAAAGCCCCATCAATCTCCACCAATGTCCTTCTTGAAATAGATCCACTGGTTCCTTAAAGAATTATGTGGGAAGGATCTTTCGACACATCCATTCTCCATCAAAGTTGCACAAGCAAGCTAAGCATTTCTCAGTGGCTCCCTTTAGAGGCAATAATTGTCCAACACAGGAACATGAATGATCCCATCCACTATAATTTGCAGCAGCAGACTCCATGGGTGATTGGAAAATTTGTTCCACTGTTCTTAGAATGTTGGAAATTTCTTCATAGAATTACAAGCTTTTAAAAAAGAGATCCATTTTGGTCCATTGAATATATGCCATCCATATCATTTTTAGAATTAGAATTACTACTACAGTGTGTAAACAGGCCCTTCAGCCCAACAACTCCACACTGACCCTCCAAAGAGTACCCCACCCAGGCCCATTCCCCTGCCCTATTACTCTACATTTTCCCTGGCTAATGCACCTAGCCAACACATCCCTGAACACTATGGGCAATTTAGCTGGCTAGGTGTTATACTCTGCCCTTTCAACATGTGCTTTTAGCTGTTGTTTAAATTTATTTTTGTGACAGTCACAAGATTAAATCCTTTCTTTAACCTGAGACAGAAATGTCATGTAGGAATGAAAAGTATAAAAAAGAACCGAAGACTGTAAGTGTTGGCAGTGTGAAAATAAATCCAGATAAAGTCAGGAAGAAAGTGTAGCCAGATATATTTGTGAAGAGCAGATAGTTCATAGAAGAAGGTTCTTGTGGTCTACCTGTGTTGAAATTTGTTTCCAGTGTATACTGGGTGACCAACAAGAAAGGTATCCATTTTACAATGTCAATACGACCAAAAGCAGTGGGGCAAAAGATCAAATTGATAAAGGAGTGTCAAGAGCAGGCCGTGAACCAGGGAGATGAACTGAAGAAACAAAAGCAGCAATTGCTGGAGAAACTCAGCAGGTCCAGCAGCATCTGTGGAGAGAAGGCAGAGTTAACTTTCGAGTCTGGTGACCTTTCTATCCACAGCTGCTGCCTGACCTGCTGAGTTTCTCCAGCAATTTCTGTTTTGTTTCAGATACCCGGCATCTGCAGTTCTTTGTTTTATTTTCGAGTTGAAATTAAGGAATCCGTTTAAAATCCTGAACACAATGCAAGAGTCTCACTCTATATCCAACATGCTTCTAAGCATATTGAGGAAGCAGTCTTTAAACAAAGTGACCATCCAGGAGTAAATTGATGATCTTTCTTTTATCTACTGTTTTTATCCCACTACTTCCCATTTATGCCAAGCAGGACCAAAAGTATTCAACTAGTCAGAATTAGTGTGGATTATAAACTAGTAAGTCAATCAATGGTTCAAGCCACATCATAAACTACTCGAAAGAAGTTTGAATTATTTGTTTGTATGTTGGTTCCTGAAACTGGGATTATTGCTTCAAATCCACTCACAACTGTTCAGTATTATTTTGCTTAATCAGGAATTTAAAATATTTTGATAACTATTATTAATAACATGGATTAGAGTTGAAAGGCAGCAGATAATTTTTGTTTATGAAGTATGTAAATGGGCCATGATCAAAAGAAATAACAGGGGAATTTGGAATGTTCCTTGATCTTTTCTGTTGGTATAAAATGAAGTGATTTAAAATAGAACCGCTCAGGAAGTTTGAGCATATGCTTTGTCTGATGGGTATAGATGTTGTAGATGTGAATAATAGCTTCTCCTGTTTGGTACTGTGACCTGAAATCTTTCCAGCTCCTGAATATGGGCCTTGGGTAGAAGGCTTGGCAAAAAGAGGTGATTCTTAACACTGAGAGCAAAAAGCCTGATTCTCCTACCAAAGTGTTGAACGGTGAGATGTGAGTCTCACCAATGAGCCATAGAAGGCCGATTTACATGCAATAGCATTCTATTGCCAGTAAATTGTGCCTCATTGATTTGCACTTTCCCATTTTCCCACCTGCTAACTGGAAACGAAACAACAGAAATTCCTGACAGAAACGTCTGACCTGGTACCTGGTGACTCTAACTTGCCACTTGCTCCTCTAGATCTCCAGCTTCCACAGCATGCTCCATAGGCAGTGGCTGCCAGACCTCTGCCGACAAGTGATTAGCACCACCCTCACTACATCCTGATGATGCATCTGTGACCCACTTACAATATGGTTCTGCACTTTGAAGCTCACCAGCAGAACTGCTGCCACAACACTTGCTGTGCAGAGACAGGCTCCCACTTCATGGAGTGGACCAGGCTGCATCTCAGGCTGCATCCTTGTTTGCTCCCCGAGCAGTGTGTCACTTTGCATCTACTTGGGATACTCCATAAATGTCTTACCTGCCTTGCCTTTTCACACATTGCCCCTTTAGCTTGAACTTAAAGGCTCACTGTACCTCAGTCTTGCTGTTGAGAGTGCAGATACAAAGCCAAGCATCCTGGCATGGTTGGCAGCAGTGATCTGTCAGGAGGGTAGACATATTGCTGTCCAACACAGTGCTATGTCATTGTTACAGCCGCACTTATGCCAGCATATATATGGCAAATAGACTGCCGGAGTTTCTAGCAAGTGTGTAATTAGCCCAAGGGAGAGAGCTTTCATTCAGGGGTGCTGGCATAGTAAGTGAAGGACATCATTTGCTATTAATCCAGGGCTTGGGCACTGGCAGATGGTCATTTGGGATGGACAGGGTCAGAGTATCCATGCCTCTGCTGTCCAGCAAGTTGGCCGCAGGCAGTCCTGTATGTCCAGTGCAATCAGTTTAAGGGTTCATGTAAGTCAGGCAGAGAGTTGCACAGAGATCAGTCAGGGTTGTCCATCCAAGTTGGTTGGGGGGGTGGGCCATGGTCAGTCCTCAAGGTGAGTTCCATGAGAATGGCAGGGGTGGGGGGAAGGATGGTGGTACTTCTGTGGTGGGGAATTTGGTAAAGTCAGTTGTGGGGATTGGAGGCAGTATGCAGAGGGAACAATAATTGTGAAGGGGGCAATTCAACAGTAAGGTTGGGAGTTGGTAGAGCGTGGGCAAGCAAAGGATACTGCAGGAGGGAGGATCAGCAATGGTCGCAGGCATTGACAGGGGTGACAGTGCAGCCCAATGTTGTATGTTGTAAGCTACTCTGGACATTAGGCAAGAGGTAGCACTTCCTTAGACAGTGGCCCAAGATGGGATGGGGTAAAACACAGATAACCCGTGTAGCTTGTTTCTTAATACATTCCTGAATGTGCACTTGTAATAAACAGGCCATTCACCTGTATGCCCTGAGAATTGTTTGTGCAGGTTCCCCTTCCGCAACTAAGATTTCAGAAATGGACCAGAGTGGCTTCTCATTGCAGAGATAATTCAGAATTAACAATCTGAAGTCAGGATGTAAAATGTCAATTTTCAGTCTTCATCTGTCTGTTAAAATAAATACAAAACATTTTCTTCTATGAAACCTCTGTAGGCAAAGACAAGGAGGTTGGAAACGCTCTGTGAGCTGTGAATATCTTTAACTGCCCTGGGGTTTGGCTGTGAATGTTAGTTAAGTTCCTGGCAACATATATTCTGAGATTTTCCTCGATAGTATTGACTTCCTGAGTGTTTGTAAAACCACAACTATTAGTGTTTAACAATTCAATCATGCACATAGAACATTGCTTAGTTTTGCTGTGTTTTATTTACTAGTTAATTTACTAAAACAATAGCAGTTTAATTGTTAGCCTGCTGTTTTATTGAAATAAGCATCACGATAACATCCATACATTCTCATGCTAACCATCTGGACACAGAGTTGCAAGCTTTATATCAACTTTCTGTTCTTTAACAGATGCGTGAGAGACTGATAATATTGGGTAATGCTGACAATTCCAAGGGAAGATCAATAATATCATGACATTTATCTGAATATTGAGATTAGATATCATTGGAGCAGACCCCTGGGCTCATGTAGCTTTTTCAATCCTCACTCTCACATTGGACCACAGGCACTTTATGGAGATTAAAGCTGCTAAGACCTAATCCTTACAATGGCAACTGATTCTCAGGAAATTTCTGACCCATAGTTGATGATGTTTTACCCATTAATGTGTGTGTATTCCTTCAAATTTGAAGTAATCTGATGTGGATTAGAATATCTGGTGTTTTGCTTGAACAAGCAAAGTCTTGTTCAATAAACAATTTGAAGTGTATTGCTTTGCTACAATTATTTACAGTTGATGTGGATAATATGCACGTTACAACAGTGTGTGTTAGAAATACATTAGGCCCAGGTCTGTTTCTTATATGCACCTTCTTTACTCTGACCAAGTGTCATTATCATAGTCATTGACTTTTACTGCACTCATTCAACTCATTTAAGAATTAGCTTCCTGAGATTTGCTCCCTGTGAGTGTCACTCCCCACTTTAATTACCACATCACAAAACAACACCATCAATATTAAATGATGATGTTTGCTAAAGAACACAATATTTAATTAACAAAATATTGTAAAGATAGTGAGGGAATAAACTTCTTAAAATAAAGCTACAAAATGTCTGAACATTTGCCCTTGCTTTAGCACGTACTGCACTCATTTCCCTTCTGCTTCTGCATCCTTAGCATGGAAAAGTTCTTCCACAAAGTTGCTCAATGGTTAGCATTGCTGCCTCACAGCGCCAGGGACCTGGATTCAATTCCAGCCTCGGGCAACTATCTGTGTGGAGTTTGCACATTCTCCCTGTGTCTGCGTGGGTTTCCTTCGGGTGTTCCACCCACAATCCAAAGATGTACAGGTTAGGTGAATTGGCCATGCTAAATTGACCATAGTGTTCAGGGGTGTGTTGGTTAGGTGCATTAGTCAGGGGTAAATGTAGAGTAATAGAGTAGGGGAATGGGTCTGGGTGGGTTACTCTTCGAAGGGTCAGTGTGGACTTGTTGAGCTGAAGGGCCTGTTTCCACACTGTCGGAATTCTATGACAAAGCAAAACTATATTCTTGTCACATCTTTCACCTCCTTAGGATATTCCAAACATTTATGATGACAGAATATTAAATGAGTTGGAATGTTGACACCATTGAGAATGGCCATAAGCTCATTTCAGCTCATCAAATTGCAGAATTGTATTTAATAGCTTTAATAGTTGGGCATTACCTGAAGATTGTCGTGTGCTTCTATAAGTGGAGCAAACTGGAACAATGGCTTTTAGGTTAGGAGATGCATATTTAAAATGTGTTACAAACATAAAAATCAGGTGCAGGAATAAACCCCTCAATCCTGCCCTGCTTTTTGAATGAAATCATGACGGATCTGATTATAACCTCAAATCCACATTTATGCTTCCCTCGGACAACCTATCTATTTGTACCATGAAGATGGTACTCCACTTCCATTATCATTTCAGGGAGAGAGTTCCAACGACTTTCAACGCTCTGAGAAAGAAAAAATAATTGCCTCATCTCTCTTTTAAATTCCCTGATTTTTAAAATGGCGACTCCCAGTACTAGATTCCCAGAATCAGAAGAATTCTCTCCACATCTATCCTGTTATGATCTCTCAGGATTTCATGTTTCCATTAAGTTGCATCTTGATCTTCTAAACTCTATTGGACACAAGCCAAGCCTGTCCAATCTTTCCTCACTAGACAACCCCACCATTCCAGTCTTAGTTTTGTAAACTATCTCTGATTTGCCTCCAATATGCATACATTCTTACTCAAGAAGCAAGTAAAGGCAAACTGGGAACTCCTAAGAATCAAGCACCCCATGCTTTAATGCTAATTTCAATGCTTTTGATTGTCCAATTTATTTAGATATTTAATTGTTCCGACCTATCAAAACTTGTGCGAAACTTTGGAAATTTGTACTAGCTGCCATCTCAAGAACGGTCTTCCAAGTCTTTGCCACTGAGCTCTTCTTAGTGGCCCCAGGTGAGTTTTGTTGCTTGAGTGAGGCAGTAACACAACATGTATAAATGCATTGCATTTAATCATCCCTTGCATAGAATCTGTGAATCAAGAACAATGAGCACGCAACTTGGTAGGTTTCCCACTGGGCTACAATGCAAATGGTAAAGCACATGTGGCCTGTATGACAGTCCCTCCAGTTTAATGACAGAAAGCACTTGCAATAAGTAACAGGGAGTCAGTTGGTTCATTTGGCTGGATGGCTGTTTTGTGATGCATAATTAGGCCAAAAATGTTGGTTCATTCCTTTCACCAGCAGAGGTTGTTATGGAGGAGTCTACTTCTCAACCTTTCCCCTTGCCTGAGGCATGGTGACTGTCAGGTTAAGCTACCACCAGCCATCTCTCTCTCTCTTTAATGAGATAGCAATGCAATGGTGAGTTTATCTTTATTTAGTAAGGAACTATGTGCTACAATTCATTTTCCATCCATGTTAAGGCTAAACATGAGGAAACTAGGCATGAGCTTTGAGTGTGTAAATTTTAAAGTAACACCATGTAAATGTTGCTGTGAAGAGAGCAGCTGTGACCTTAAAAGAGTTCCTTAGAAGAACTGATAGGCTTTGACTTTTCGGGCAACATTGTCAGTCATCGAGAAGAATAACTGCAACAGTTGAAAGAGATGTTTACATATAGTGGAGGATGACATTGTGGATGGGATTTGCCTGCTGAATGATGAGACCATTGAGTTTATAATAGGTTGATAAACATTAATATTCTTGTAACTAATTGGTTGATTGTGCAGATGGTTGGTGAAGGTTCTTGAGTAAGTGTAACCAAATGTCACTGATGAGAAAATCTCTGTCTTGATGGATGGTGTGGTGCTGATGGATCTCATTAGCAGATGAAAGCTAACTCCATTATTATGTGGCCATCTACCATGCCAATCTTAATGTCTAAGAGCTGTGATCACGGATGCCTTATGTAATGAGGTTTTATAGCTGAAGTTGGCATGAGAGGAGAAGAATAAGGATGATAAAGCACATGGAGTAAAACATTTTCATGTAATAGTTAATAGTTTTGCCTAAGATATATGTTTGTAGATGACACCAAAATTGGTGACATAGTTCACAGTGAAGAAGGCTTTCTAAGATTACAAAGGGATCTTGATCAAATGGGTCAATGGGCTGAAAAATGGCAGATGGAGTTCAATCTGGAGAAATGCGAGGAATGCATTTTGGTACAACAAATAAGGGTAGGGCTTATACAGTTAATAGCATGGCCTTGGGTGATGTTGCAGAACAGAGGGACGTAGGAGTTCAAGTACTTATTTGAAGTTTGCGTCACATTAAACAGGGTAGTTAAAAAGTTGTTTGGCATGCTTGCCTTCATTGCTCAGTCCTTTGAGTATTGGAGTTGGGACGTCATGTGCTACCAGTGCCATGTGCTAGCTAGGGTAGAAATGAATTGGCAGGATGAACTTGTGGTTTGAGGGATAGTGTAAGAGGAAGGGGCTCAGATTTGTGAGATATTGGGACTGGTTCTGGGGAAGGTGGGACTGTTACAAATGAGATGGTCTACGCCTGAACCAGACTGGAACTAATGTTCTTCGGGGAGTTTTTGCTACTGCTGCTGGGGAGGGTTTAAACTAATGTGGCAGGAGGCTGGGAACCACAAGAGAAGACTAGTAGACAGTGAGCTGGAAACTAGAGACTGTAAGAAACAGGATCATGAAGTCAGCATTAAAAAGGGGAAGACTAGGCAGAGAGCAGATGAATGCAAAGGAACTGGTGGTTATGCTTTAATGCAAGGAGTATCGTGGGTAAGGCAGACAAACTTAGGGCTTGGATTGGTGCCCAGGAGTATGATGTTATTGCAATCACAGAGACTTAGTTGAAGGAAGGGCATGATTGGCAACTAAATGTTCCAGGATATAGATGCTTCAGACAGGGCAGGGAGGGAAGTAAATGTGGGGGAGGAGTTGCGTTGCTGGTCAGGTATGATATCACAGCTGTGCTAAAGGAGGACACTATGGAGGGCTTGAACAGTGAGGCAGTGATACAGCTGAGAAATAAGAGGGGTAGAGTTACATTGTTGGGGCTGTATTACAGGCCTCCCAACAGTGAGCGTGAGGAGGAAGAACAAAAAGGTAAACAGATTATGGAAAGATACAGAGGCAATAGAGTGGTGATGATGGGAGATTTTAATTTTCCCAATATTGACTGGGATATGCTTAGTGTCAGAGGTCTGGATTGGGCAGAATTTGTAAGGAGCTTCCAGAAGAGTGTTTTGGATCTTTATTTGTTTATTCCAACTAGGGAAGGGGCCATATTGGACCTGATGTTGGAGAATGAGCCAGGCCAGGTGGTAGAAGTTGCAGTGGGGAATTTCTGTGGGAATAGTGGCCTCAGTTTAGAATACTCGTAGACAATGATGAGAGTGGTCCTAAGGGAAGAGTACTAAACTGGGCCAAGGCCAATTATATCAAAATTCAGCAGGAGTTGGGAAATGTGGATTGTGGACAGCTATTTGAAGGGAAGTCCACATTTGATATGTGGGAGGCTTTCAAAGTTAGGTTGAAGATAGTGCATGATAGGCATGTCACTTTGAAAACAAGGATAGGAAAGGCATGATTCCGGAGCCATGGATTACAGGAGATATCATGCGATGAGCCAAGAGGAAAAGGGAAGTGTACATGAGATCCAGGCAGCGAAGAACAGAACGGGCCTCCCAGGACCAGATAGGATCTATCCCAGGTTGTTGAGGGAGGCTAGAGAGTAAATAGCTGGGGCCCTGACAGATATTTTCGTAGCATCCTGAAACACAGGTGAAGTGCCGGAGGACTAGAGAGTTCCTAATGCTGTCCCCCCGTACAAGAAGTATAGTAGGGATATTCCAGGTAACTATAGACCAGTGAGCCCGGTTTCAGTGGTGGGAAAGTTGCTAGAGAAGGTACTGAGGGATAGGATCAACTTATATTTGGAAGAGAATGGGCTTATCAGTGATAGGCAACAGGATTTTGTGTGGGGGATATCGTGCTTTACCAACTTAATAGAGATCTTTGAAGAATTGACCAGGTTGGTAGATGAAGGAAGGGCTGTTGATATCATATACATGGACTTTAGTAAGGCGTTTGATAAGATTCCCCCATGGTAAACTATTGGAGAAAGTGAAGTCACATGGGGTGCAGGGTGTTCTAGTTGGGTGGCTAAAGAACTGGTTGAGCAACAGGAGACAGAGTGTAGTAGTTGAAGGGAGTTTCTTGAAATGGAGAAAGGTGACCAATGGTGTTCCACAGGAGTCAGTGTTGGGGGCCACTGTTGTTTGTGATATACATAAATGGTCTGGAAGAGGGTGTTGGTAGTCTGATCATTAAGTTTGCAGGTGGCAAGAAGATTGGTGGAGTAGCAGAAAGCATAGGGGACTGTCAAAGAATACAGGAGAATATAGATAGACTGGAGAGTTAGCGGGGAAGTGTCAGGTGGAGTTCAATCTGGGCAAATGTGATGTGATGCACTTTGGGAGATCTATTTCTAGAGCGAACCAAACTGTAAACGGAAGAGCCTTGGGAAAAGTTGATGACCAGAGAGATCTGGAAGTTCAGGTCCATTGTACCGTGAAGGTGGCTGCGCAGGTGGATAGAGTGGTCAAGAAAGCATATGGTATTCTTGCCTTCATCAGACGTGGTATTGAGTATAAGAGCTGGTAGGTCATGTCAAAATTGTATAAGACTTTAGTACAGTTGCATCTAAAATACTATGTACAGTTCTGTTCACCACATTACCAGAAGGATGTGGAAGCTTTGGGGAGGGTTTATGAGGATGTTGCCTGGTATGGAAGGTGCTAGCAATGAAGAGAGGTTGAGTAGGTTAGGATTGTTTTCATCAGAAAAAAGGAGATTGAGGGGGGACCTGATGAGGACTACAAAATCATGAAGACTGTAGATAGGGTGGATAGAGATAAGCTTTTTCCCAGGTGAAGGATTCAATAAGGAGAGGTTACACGTTCAAGGTGAGAGGAGAAAAGTTCAAGGGGGATACACACGGAAAGTACTTTACACAGAGGGTGGTAGGTGCCTGGAATGTGTTGCCAGCAGAGGTAGTAGAGGCAGGCACAGTGGATTTATTTAAGGTGCATCTGGACAGATGCATGAGTAGGTGAGGAACAGAGGGATCCTTAGGAATTGGGCGATAGGTTTAGACAGTGTAATTGGATCGGCATAGGCTTGGAGGGCCGAAGGGCCTGTTGCTGGGCTGTAAATTTTCTTTGTTCTTCTTTGAAGTAACATGGCGGATTGATGAGGGCAGAGCAGTAGATGTGATCTATATGAACTTCAGTAAGGCATTTGACAAGGTTCCCCATGGGAGACTGGTTAGATTAGATTACATTACAGCGTGGAAACAGGCCCTTCGGCCCAACAAGTCCACACTGACGCGCTGAAGCGCAACCCACCCATACCCCTATATTTACCCCTTACCTAACACTACGGGCAATTTAGCATGGCCAATTCACCTGACCTGCACATCTTTTGGACTGTGGGAGGAAACCGGAGCACCCGGAGGAAACCCACGCAGACACGGGGAGAACATGCAAACTCCACACAGTCAGTCGCCTGAGGCGGGAATTGAACCCGGGTCTCAGGCGCTGTGAGGCAGCAGTGCTAACCACTGTGTCACCGTGCCGCCCAATTAGCAAGGTTAGATCTCACGGAATACAGGGAAAACTAGCCATTTGGATACAGAACTGGCTGAAAGGTAGAAGTCAGAGGGTGGTTGTGGAGGGTTGTTTTTCAGACTGGAGGCCTGTGACCAGTGGAGTGCCACAATGATCGGTGCTGAATCCACTACTTTTTGTCATTTACGTAAATGATTTGGGTGTGAGCATTAGAGGTATAGTTAGTAAGTTTGCAGATGACACCAAAATTGGAGGTGTAGTGGACAGCGAAGAAGGTTACCTCAGATTACAACAGGATCTTGAACAGATGGGCCAATGGGCTGAGAAGTGACAGATGGAGTTTAATTTAGATAAATGCGAGGTGCTACATTTTGGGAAAGCAAATCTTAGTAGGACTTATACAATTAATGATAAGATCTTAGGGAGTGTTGCTGAACAAAGAGACCTTGGAGTGCAGGTTCATAACTCCTTGAAAGTGGAGTCGCAGGTGAATAGGATAGTGAAGAAGGTGTTTGGTATACTTTCCTTTATTGGTCAGAGTATTGAGTACAGGAGTTGGGAGGTCATGTTACAGCTGTACAGGACATTGGTTAGACCCACTGTGGAATATTATGTGCAATTCTGGTCTCCTTCTTATCGGAAAAATGTTGTGAAACTTGAAGGGAGGCAACACACCATTCTGATTTTTCGCTGATGGCCGCAGAAATATTCACTGTTCATTTTTTTTTTTAGACGCACTCCAATATCCAAAGATACTTAAACTCACAACAGCAAAGGCAGTAGCTGTGCAGACCCACTGCTGAGAGAGCCAGCAGCGTGGGTTTCTTTCTGACCTTGTGTTCTCTCCATTTGTCTCTCTTCCTCCCTTTTAAAGGACGCTGTTTTGATCTTTCTCCCCCACAGTTCCAAAACAATGCAACAGCATATAAAACAGTAATTACTGCTCCTGGAATTTGAGGAAATCACCTCTCCAATAGCCAAGATACCTCAAAAAGCAGTGCTTACAGCCACAATTTTACTGCCAAATTTTAATGTGATAGGTTGATTTGTACATTTGGTTGCTGCATCTCCCTTCAAAACAGTGACTGCACTTGCAAAAAATAAACCATTGTTTGTGAAGTGTTTAGAATCATCTGTGAATGGAATGTGATGCGACAGAAGTACTATCGTTTTCTTACTGTTACATTGAAATTTTTTTCTTCTTTTGAATGTATACAGAAAATGACAAAAAAAAGTTGAAAGAGCCAGTTTCAAGATAGAAACAGTCTGATGTAATTGAACAGCTGAAGATTTTCGGAGGATGCGACTGTATGATTGTACCTGGCTTCTGTTCCTATTCTTACCTTCTTATCTACTAAATGTTCCTCATAACTTTACCCTTTATCAATAAAACAATTAGCCATCTTCAAACTTGTTAAATCTTCTGTTTCCTCATTTTGCCAAAGCAAATAAGCTCAATTTTTCTAATATTTCCTTCCAGCCAGATTTTCTTTCCTTCCCAGAAGTGAACATCGATTGGGTCAAATTAATGTCTGACCTAATTAATTCATTGAAAAAATCCCGCTAATAATGAAATCCGATACTTATTTACTACTTTTCTTAAGTAAATTAATTTATCTTCTGTAATTCGCAGGTTATTTTCTTGATCAGTATGTTGTACTGTGATTCCATTTTACATGTATTCCATTTCCTTGGTTCCAAACAATTTATTTCACAATGACCAGATTAAATTGTGCAAATCGTTCTTTTACAGGAAAGTACCAAAGAGAAAGGAAAGATTGGATTTAATTCCTCTTACACAGAACCATAAAAACAAGACAGTTGGGGCTGTTCAACCTATCTAGTCCATGCTGACCCAAAGACACCCAGATGCCCTTCCTAATTTCATCTTTCAGCACACAGCCCATAGACATGCTTGAATCTTTCTCTAATATTCAGGCTGCCTTCTTACTTGATGGCATCTGCAAAGATTTTACTCATACAACTTCAATATAGGAGACTAGGACCCGTGGCACAGCCTTAGAATTAGAGGGGGTAAATTCAGAACAGAAATGCGGAGACATTTCTTCAGCCAGAGAGTGGTGGGCCTGTGGAATTCATTGCCACAGAGTGCAGTGGAGGCTGTGACGCTAAATGTCTTCAAGGCAGAAATTGATAAATTCTTGATGTCACAAGGAATTAAGGGCTACGGGGAAAATGCAGGTAAGTGGAGTTGAAATGCCCATCAACCATGATTGAATGGCGGAGTGGACTCGATGGGCCGAATGGCCTTAATTCCGCTCCTATGTCTTATGGTCTCATGGTCTTAAGAAGACGTGGTGGAGGCTGGTACAATTGCAACATTTAAAAGGCATTTGGACGGGTATACGAATAGGAAGGGTTTGGAGGGATATGAGCTGGGTGCTGGCAGGTGGGACTAATTCGGTTGGGATATCTGGTCGGCATGGACAGGTTGGACCGAAAGGTCTGTTTCCATGCTGTACATCTCTATGACTCTATGAAGTACTCACCTGTTTTCTTTGGAACCTCCATCCATTCGTTCCCTGATCTGCCAGAAATGCTCATTATTTCCTCTTGGGATAACATAAATTCACATGAGAAAAGATTATTTTCTTTGATGCAAAGTAATTGGACAGCATATTTTTGCCTGGAAGTTTTGGCAATAACTGCAATGAAAAGATTCAGAGTAAATTGGTACTTGTATGGCCATATAAATATCTTGTTTTCAACAAAGTGATGCTTGTGGTGTTGTCAATAGAGAACCTATGTTTATTAAATGTTCTTTTGACGTATTAGAAACATTACAATTCAGCATGATCATTGAGAATAATTAAGATGCTAAAAGTAATATTTCCTGTGCCTTTTTTTAATAAATGATGAACCACCTCAGTTACATAAATTTTACAGAAAAAAGGATTTTTGATGAGATCCACTCTTCATATTCATTTTTTGTACTTAGTAAGCCAACGAACTATGACTGGTAACATTTATGAGACAGATAGTTTCCAAGAATAACTCACTGGTAACATTTACTTCTACCCAGCAATGGGAGAAGGTTTTACTACAAGGCTTTTGACAGATCACTCAGGACTGTTTGGAGGTCACTAAAAGGTATAGACAGGGAGTGAGGATGGGAGACAGATACAGACAAAGGTGAACTACATGTGAGCAATGCTAGAGTTAGCGGTACTGTTAGGAAGGAAGCTGAACTAATCAGATCGTGTGTAAGGGATTCCATGAGGAGTTAAGAGCAGCTGGATAATGCTGAGTTGTTAGGACTAGAAGTTCTAGGAATTAATAAGCAGCTAAGTGTTGAAGGCATGACTCAGAAGTCATCCTAGGAGCTGAGAAGTTGGGAACATTGCTGACTTGATGTTGGGGAAGTTGTGAGGCGCTCAGAAATTGTCTGCTAACATTAATATTTCAGTGAAATTAAAAGGGTTAATATTGAAAATCTCACAAGCAATGCTTGATGTAGCTGAGCAAGATTAGAGTTTGCCAGAAAATCCCACAGGTGGGACTGGTTCGTTGAAGTTCATTGTCAGTGTTGAGCTGGAGTGATTCTTATCTAAGTCCAGGAGAAGTTTAATGCAGGAAAAGATAGTGATCAACTAGATCGAAGCACTCAATCAGGAATAATGTCCAGGAATATATCTTAAGAGAGAGTTTAATGGTCAGATTGATAAAAGTGAAGAATTATAAACCTTAATGAAGATGAGCCACTGTATCATTAAAGTCTGAGGTGAATTACTGAGAAATAGATGGAATCTGTCTTGGTTGCATTTGTAAGGCTCAGTGTCAGTTTACACATGTATTAGTTACACATGCAATTTCCCCTGGAGATCTTGGGTTAAAAACTTATTTTACCCCCTTGGCCGGACAGCAAGCCAGGAGATTTACTTCACTTAGATAGCAGACGAGACTGTCCATATTAAATCAACAGAAGGAAGTAAATAAAATGTAGCTTTACTCTCAAACTATTATGTTAACTGTGTCTGTGGGTCTTAGCTCAGTATGAACATTTGGATGTGTGTCAAATCACCAGCCTAATAATTAAAACCCTCTGCCTCCACCCCCATAAAGTTGACCCAAGAGGAAAGATGGAAGGGCACAATGAGACAACACAAAGAATCGTGGTGATCCAATGCAATATAGTACTGGGCAAGTCAGGCTTGCTTTCCCGCAACTCAATTAGCTACCTTGACAGTTTGCACTAAATTAATTGAAGATGGTTTTTGTTTGCTTTTGGAGCCAGGAGGGATTTGCAGTTTCAGCAGCTACTTAATGAATCAATCCAAAATGTATCTTTAAGTCTGTGTGCCTCATCAGGGTTTACAAGAAAATGTTTTCCCTTTGTTAATGTGATGAACACATTAGGATTTGAAGTTCAGCTCTGATATTGACTGTCTTAATGTCTGCAAAAATGTAATTTGCAATCTGGTTGGGAAAACTCCAGCAAAATGCGTTTTTTTATTCACTTGTACGATGTGGGGTGTCACTGGCTGTGCCAACATTTATTATGCATCCCTTATTGCCTTTGAGAAGATGGTGGTGAGCTGCTTTCTTGAACCGCTTAAGTCCATGTGCTGTATGGTGATCTACAATGCCCTTAGTGAAGGAATTGCACAATTTTCAATTTTGACCCAGCGACTTTGAAGGAAAGGCAATATATTTCCAAGTCAGAATGGTGAGTGGCATGTAGGGATGCTTGCAGGTAGTGGTATTCACATGTATCTGCTGCCCTTGTCCTTCTAGATGGAAGTGGTCATGGGTTTGGAAGGTGCATCTGAGGATCTTTGATTAGTTTTTGCAGTGTAACTTGTAGATGGTGCACACTGCTGCTACTGAATGTCGATGGTGGATGTTTGTGATGTGGTGCCAATCAAGCAGGCTGCTTTGTCCTGAATGATGTCAAGATTTTTTCGTGTTGTTGGATCTGCACTAATCCAGGCAAGTGGGGAGTATTCCATCACAATGTTGGCTTGCTGTACCTTGCAGATGGTGGACAGATTTTGGAGAGTCAGGAGGTGAGTTACTCGCTGCAATATTCCAAGCCTCTGAACTGCTCTTTTAGCCATTGTATTTATATGGCTAACCCATCTTAGTTTCCAGTCAATGGTGACCACACAGGATGTTGATAGTGGGTGATTCAGTAATGGTACAATTGTTGAATGTCAACGGATGGTGGTTAGATTGTGTCTTATTGGAGATGGTTATTGCTTGGCACTTCTGTGGTGTGAATGTGACTTCCAAATTTCCAGCCCAAGCCTGGGTATTGTCCAGGTCTTGCTGCATTTTGATATGCATTGCTTCAGTCTCTGAGGAATTGCGAATGGTGCTGAACATTGTTCAGTCATCAGTGAATATCACCTCTTCTAATGTTATGATGAAGGGAATGTCATTGATGAAGCAGCTAAAGATGGTTGGACCCTGAGGATTTCCAGCAGAATTGTCCTGTATTTATTTATATTTAAATTCAATTTGAAAAGTGCTATGTGTAATGTGTGCTGTGCAACACCCCACCACTTTAGATTAGTTGACATTTCTCTCTACTTCTATAGTTATGCGGCTCATAAGAGCACCAGTCTCAGAACCTACTTTCTGCTGTATTGGTTCCAGTGCCCCAGAACGGAACCCATTTCTCCTTCACTAGTCACTGAGCTGCATGTTCACCTCTCTGACCTTAGTCAGCCTGTGTCAATTGTACATGGCTCAGGTAGTGGACTAGAGATTGTTACCTTTGAGGCGCTGCTTTCTGACTTCTCATTATCCCTCTTTCCTACTTTTGTTGTTAGTGCTGAGATGGAACACGACCACTGTACCCATGCCTTGTAAAGCAAGTTTTTTTCCAAACCAGAGCAGATTTTCCAGACACTAACACCAGGGAGACCACATTCTTTCTTACCACCACCTTACCCTTGGAATTCTTAAATAGGTTCCTGCAGCCCTCAATGTCATTCAACCAAGCTGAAAAACCCTCCAATTGGAAAGACTGAGCTCCTGTGCCTATTTCCCTCTGGGTCCCCTTACCTGCCTCACTTGCAAGTAACACAACCTCTCCATGACCAAATCAGAAGACCCTACCCTAAGGGACATGATCATCTCCTACAATAAAGTGTCCAGGTAACTTCCCCTCTCCCCTGATAGGCCAGAGTGTCTGCATCTCATCACTCCAGTTCAATAAATAATTGAGTAAAAATTCCTGCTGCTGCAAAAACGTACTGCAGCAACGTGTTTGCCCTTGATAACACCAGCATCCAGAAGATTCCATGTTCTGTAATCACAGGATATTATCTGCCCTACTGTCTCTAATATTTGTTAATTAATTAATAATTACTAATTATCTATCATATACACATGCCAATATTGTTTAACACTGCCAATGAACTTTACTTAACAAAACAATTCAACACGTACAATACTGATTAAAAAAACCCTACAGTTTCTAATCATACCAGTTACTGATTTACCTGTTCTTTCTCCTAAATAAAATTGGAAATCAAATGCTGGAGACTGAGAGGAGCAATTCCCCACTGTACTTCACTGAATATTCCACTTACTTAAAGAACCTCTTTCCCACAATGCACCAAACTCTCAAGCATAGTCATTTCATCTCTGTCTCACTCACGCTTACCATATACCCTTACATTACAAAGGCAAAGGCAAGTGTAGATTTGTTGTAATTTACACCTGTGAGAACTCTTTTGCCCTAATTTAACTGGTGTTTCAGTATAGTAATTTAGTGTTTGGTTAGTAATGCATGCACTTGATTTTAGCTTTCTCTCAGGAACAGGTGACTGTGTGGAGTTTGCACATTCTCCCTGTGTCTGTGTGGGTTTCTTTTGGGTGCTCTGGTTTCTGCCCACAACCCAGAGATGTGCAGCTTCGGTGAATTAGCCATGCTAAATTGCCCATAGTGTTCAGGGATGTATAGGCTAGGTGCATGAGTCAGGGGTAAATGTAGCGGAATGAGTTTGGGTCGGTTACTCTTCAGAGGGTCAATGTGGACTTGTTGGGCTGCAGGGCCTCCCTTCCACACTGTAGGGATTCTAATTCTAAAAACTCACTGCCTATTGAGAAAGAAAAAGATGGCATTTATTTTATCTCATGCCTTTCATGATCTCAGGATAACCTGAGCCAATGGGTTGGGGAGAGAGGGGAGAGAGGTTCTGGCAGTGGAAAGACATTCTACCTCCCTGACTGTGTGCTAGGAACTGTGTCATAGTGGCCAAATGCATAAGTAATACGATGAGCAGCTGAAGATTGTGTGAGGAAAGTCACAATGGCCCACAAAAGAGAAACCCTCCAAAAAACTCCCTGAAAATGACACGTAGACAAAATACTGGATTAGTGGTGCTGGAAGAGCACAGCAGTTCAGGCAGCATCCAAGGAGCTTCAAAATCGACGTTTCAGGCAAAAGCCCTTCATCAGGAAAGGGCTTTT
Source organism: Chiloscyllium plagiosum (assembly GCF_004010195.1). Classification (NCBI taxonomy): domain Eukaryota; kingdom Metazoa; phylum Chordata; class Chondrichthyes; order Orectolobiformes; family Hemiscylliidae; genus Chiloscyllium; species Chiloscyllium plagiosum. The sequence continues at coordinate 17,317,463 of NC_057721.1, read as the reverse complement.
GCCCGAAACGTCGATTTCGAAGCTCCTTGGATGCTGCCTGAACTGCTGTGCTCTTCCAGCACCACTAATTCAGAATCTGGTTTCCAGCATATGCAGTCATTGTTTTTACCACATAGACAAAATAGTGAATGGCTCAACTCATTGTTATCTCCAACAAGATAGTAACCACATCTTTGCAACATCACTGTAAACAATCGAACTCGCAAGGAATTTAGGGATACAGGGAGAGTGCGGGTAAGTGGCATTGAAATGCCCATCAGCCATGATTGATTGGACTCGATGGGCCGAATGGCCTTACTTCCACTCCTATTTCTTATGGTTTTATAGAACTAAGTAAACAAGAACTGACTAGCTAGTCCCAGACACCAGTATTTACATTTTTAACATACATATTCCTCCAAAGTATCAGAGCATTATTTCCAAAACCTCTTGTAGAAGCAGTATCAGAAACCATTGGTGAATGTTTATACAATTGATATTGAGACCACAAATATTGAAAAAAAATCAATATTTTGGAGAAGGTTTGTAGCTCAGGTTGTGGATTAGGTTGTCAGTTTGCTCACTGAGCTAGTAGATTTGTTCTCAGATGTTTGGTCACCATGCTAGGTAACATCATCAGCGAGCCTCCGATGAAGTGCTAGTGTTCGGTCCTGCTTGCTATTTATGTGTCTTGTTTGAAAAATACATAGATAATTTTTACATTCAGTGAAATTGGTAGTTTTTTTTGTTGGTAATATAAAATAGTTGTTTAATACCAATTTAGTGGGCCTCAATTAGTTGTACTTTCTTTCAGCCAGTGTTCTTTTGAGACCGGTCAAGTTTTTTTTATTGCTGATGTACGTCAGATTGGTCAGTGGTAGATATATTCTTCAATGACAGGAATCCTTCCTCACTTTTTTAAGGGTAAAACATGCTTCCTTGCTCAGAATTGAAGTTTTGTAGGTCTTCATGACACAAGCATGCTGTGCTATCTATGGTGGTCTTTATATCTGAAAGAAAGTTTCCATACTACTTTAATGTTAGGGGCTATTCTGCCTGTCCCATGTAACATCATATCAGTGGAATGGAACTTCAGCTGAGAAGTTTAGCCAGATAATAAAGTGATGCTTGCTCCCATATCAAGCTTCAACTGAGTTGGCTGTCCATTGACATAGATGAGCTGTGCTGTGGTTCTGTTCGCCGAGCTGGAAGTTTTTGTTGCAAACGTTTCGTCCCCTGTCTAGGTGACATCCTCAGTGCTTGGGAGCCTCCTGTGAAGCGCTTCTGTGGTGTTTCCTCCGGAATTTATAGTGGCCTGTCCCTGCCGCTTCCGGTTGTCAGTTTCAGCTGTCCGCTGTAGTGGCCGGTATATTGGGTGAACAGCTCGGCGAACAGAACCACAGCAACGAGCACCCGAGCTACAAATCTTCTCACAAACTTTGAATAGATGAGCTGTGATTTGACTGTGTTATTGTTCACATATTGAACAGTCAGTTTCACAATCCTTACTTTTATAGATTGGTTGATAGTCAGTAGTTCTGATTCCTTTTGACTGTGACTAAACTCTGACATTCTAGGTGAGAGAGTGACCTTTTTTTTTGTTGTCCCTTTGTTAACTGGTTTGCAGTGCTTGGAACAAGACAATCTCTTTACCTGCAGCACAGGGGTAACTGAGGATAGTTTTTGATTGTGGCTATCAAATCAAGCAAACGTTTGAATCCAGGCTGGTACACAGGAAAGCATTCAGTCTGACCAATACACTCCTGTAGAATTGAAATTGGCTTTTGAACCTGTCCTGTTGTGTATTCTTCAAAGGGAATAAACAAAGAATGTTTCTGCAGTTTGTGATGTAATCTGCAGAGTGAGCAGGGGACCATCAGCCCCTTGACAATTGTACCAGAAGATATCAGGGTCCAATCTGTTTGAAGCTTCCCTGACACTTTAGGTGTTACATTCCCATTGGTCTCTATCTCTCTCTCTCTCCAGGTAGCTACTTCGCTTACATCCACAGCCACTTTCAGCTGTTTTAACTTCTTTTGAAAAACACATCTTTGGAATGTAGGTTCAAAATGTCTCAGTACTTTGGGGTCCTGACCTGCAGTCATGACACTCTTCAGAATTACTGTGAAATTTCTAATTTTAAGGATGCATTTCTAATGGAAGAATAGTTTGAGAGTTTTATGTTTGGTGTAAACTATCGACATATTTGCAGATATAATTAACATTGTTTTTGTTGCTTGAGGATTCTTTCTGGATTTTGCACATTTTCTGATAATATTTCTACTATCTTGCAAAAGTGATATTCTCCTCATAGAGTTAAACATTGATTTTATTTTTGTGTGATTTTTATTTTGCTCCACATCTCGGACGATGATTTCCAGCATCAAAAGATTTGAACACTCCTTGCTTTTGTCAGTCTCTTTTTTTGTTGTTCGGAGTGTTTGCATCTTATGAAGTTGATAGGTTTTGGTGGTATTCTAAAGTACATTTGTCTTTCTGTTCCCTTAATTTGTCTGTGGTTTTGATGCATCTCAGCTTCTAGCATAATCTGGATAGCCATTTCAAGTGTGGGATCTTCCTTGGGTTGAAAAAGTTCTGAAAGAGATGCATCAGGAGTTCTGATGACAATTCTGAACCTAATTAAAAAGAACTTTGAATGATGGTAAATCTCAGCCTGTCTGGCAGCATCTGGGAAGGGAAAGCAGAGTTAACATTTCAAGTCCAGTCACCCTTCTTCAGAACTGATTGTAGCTCAGAAAAGGTTAATATATATGCTAGAGAAAGGACGGGTGAGGAGGGAGGAAGAGTAAATGATAGATGGAGATAAACCCAGAGAGAGAGACAAACAGTTGGGCAGATAAATAAATGGTTAAAGATCAACTTGGGAAAATGAATAGCTGCTAATGGGTACCATTAGTAGCTGACAAGGGGTTCTTAATGGTAGCAGCCCATTTTGATGACAAAGCCTGGTGTATAGGATTTGGAGCTTAAAAATGTGTTGCTGGAAAAGCGCAGCAGGTCAGGCAGCATTAAAGGAACAGGAGAATCGCTTATGCCCGAAACGTCGATTCTTCTGTTCCTTTGATGTTGCCTGACCTGCTGCGCTTTTCCAGCAACACATTTTTAAGCTCTGATCTCCAGCATCTGCAGTCCTCACTTTCTCCGTATAGGATTTAGAGTAAGGGCATGGGAGAAGATGCGCAGGCCCTCAGATTAATGAACTCCATATTGAGACCAGAGGTTGCAGAGTTCCAAGCGGACGATGAAGTGTTGTTCTTCACGTTTGTGCTGAGCTTCACTAGAGCACTGCAGCAAGCCAGAGACAGTGATTTTGGCCAGGGAACACAGTGGTGTGTTGAAGTAACAGACAATTGGAATCTGAATCATTGTTGCATCAGAATGTAGGTGTTCTGCAAAGTGGTTGCCCAGCCAATGCTTTGTCTTCCCAGTGTAGAGGAGACCACATTGTAAGCAGTGAATACAATAGACCAAATTGAGTGAAATTAAGTCACTGCTTCACCTGGAAGATGTGTCTAAGGCCTTGGATATGGAGGAAGGAGGCAGTAAATGGGCAAATGTTACACCTTCTAAGGTTGCATGGGAGAGTGCTAAGGGGCTGTGGGAGATGTTGAAACTGGAGAAGGTGTGGACCAAGGTGTCCTAGAAGAAATGGTCCCTGCAGAAGGCTAACGAGGGGAGCGCACTATGTGTTTGGTGATGGCATCCCGTTGCAGAAATGGCAGCTACAAATTATTTGCATGCGGGATGGTAGGTGAGGACCAGGGGAACGCAATCACTATTGTGGGAAGTAAAAAAGAGAGAGTGAGGTCCAAGTGTGGGTAATGGGTCAGACACAACTGAGGGCCCTGTCAACCACGGTGATGGGGATCCTCAGTTGAGGAAGAAAGTGGACATTTTGGATGCCTCTTGTTGAAGGTGGCATTATCGCAACAGATGTGAATGAACTGATGGAATGGAATAGTGTCTTATTAGGAAGCAGGGTGTGAGGGTATATCATCAAGATAACTGTGGGAGTCTCTGCCTTAACATTAACTTGGCTTTCTGTACATAGATGCTGCCAGACCTGCTGTTTCTGAACCTAATTAATGTATTCATAAGATTAAGACAATGTTTGAAAATCATTGGGGAAGTTGTATTCTTTAATTGGTCTTGCTTTCTCCATAATACGATTAGTGCTTATTGTAAAATAGTTGTCAGTGCTTTTAAAACTTCAATAATATCAGGATTTTCTTTAGCATTTTGACTGTCGACAACTTGGTCTGAGAATAGTCCCACAGAATAACGCTGTGTTTTACATTGTTTTGATGTGGAGAAGCTGGAGTTGAACTGAGGTGGGCAAGGTCAAAACTCAAAAGACACCCAGTTAGAAATTGTAAGCTTTCGGAGCTCAGCTCCTTCCTCAGGCGTGGTATGATTGGGAGGTATAAAACACAGTATTTGTTTTAGAATTAGAATCCCTACAGTGTAGAAACAGGGCCTTTGGCCCAACAAGTCCACATCGACCCTCAGAAGAGCAACCCACCCAGACCCACTCCCCAATCCCACCATCCCACATTTACCCCTGACTAATGCACTTGAACATATCGGACAATTTAGCATGGCCAATTCACCTAACATGCACATCATTGGATTGTGGGAGGAAACCCACGCAGACACAGCGACAACGTGCAAACTCCACACAGACAGTTGCTCGAGGTTGGAATTGAACCCGGGGACCTGGTGCTGTGAGGCAGCACTGAGCCACCATGCTGGCCCTTTATAAGCAAAAAGTTAACAACTTTCAAACTAGCTGCCCTTGTTGAATCCTTTAATCAATTAGGAGGTAGACTGCTGATTAAAATGCAAAATCCAGATTCTTTTCAAGCCCGAGATAAGTGAAGATTTTATCAATGTACAAGAGGTGACAGCTCAGGTTAGACAGTTCACTTTAGGTGTGAGGTCCCACCTTGAATCTGTAAATGTTTTAAGCTGAGATCAGGTTTTTTTGACAGAAAAGAACCTTGAATGAAATAATTCCACACCGAGTTGGAGGGGGAGAGAGAGAGTTTGTATGTGTGTGCGCGCGCGAGAGTGTGTGCGAATGGTGAGTGTGTGTGTGTCTGTGTGTGTGTGTCTGTGTTATGTGTGTGTGTGTCTCTGTGTGTGTGTCTGGATATGTATGCGTGTGTGTGTGTGTGTGTGTGTGTGTGTGTGTGTTTTGCTTGTGATTTGGCATCTAGATCTGAAGCAATTCTTTCTCTCCTGAATTGTTTATGTTGACCAGCTTAATTTCCTTAAGTTTTAGGGGTGTATCAGTATCAAGAATTAATCACTAATAAATACATCTTCAGCAGGAAAGGGAGGTACTTGAACAACAAGAGATAATTTATGACACTGTTGTAAGAAAATAGATTAACTTCAGTTTAGGACCGATAATTGGAATTAACACTAGTTAAGAGACTGTGTTCCCTCCTATGAGATATTAATTAGATGCATGTTTCATGGTTGTATACTTTGTAATTAACTAACACCAAACTAGAAATGAATTGACTATTCCAAAGCTTCTAAATGAGTCCTTATTTGGCCAAATGTCTTGTATGAGGATTAAATGTCCAAAACAGATAAGTGCTTTTGATACCCGATGGAGCTCTTTGAATATAAGCCAACAGAATAAGGAGGCGACAAGGGGGACTGCAGATGCTGGAGAAATCAGAGTTGAAAAAACATGATGCTGGAAAAGGCACAGCAAGGCAGGCAGCATCCAAGGAACAAGAGAGCTGACATTTCGGGCAGGACCCTTCTTCAGCACTGGGGAGAGGGAAGGGGACTGAGAGATAAATTGGTGGGAGGGGGGGATA
>NC_057721.1:17301077-17311578 GCF_004010195.1 Chiloscyllium plagiosum | reverse complement strand
AGGTGGACAAAAGTAGGAGGTAATAGTGATCGGTGGGAAAGACAGAGAGGATAGGTGGAAGGAAGTTGGACAGGTAGTTCAGGTCAAGAAGGTGGATCTGTGATTGCGTAGAGGGAGGGGAGATTTGGAAATTGGTGAATTTGATGTTCATGTTGTGTGGTTGTAGGCTCCCAAGGTGGAAGATGAGGTGATCCTTCTCCATTTTGTGGCTGGCCTTGTGTTCGAGGAGGCCCAGAATGGATATTTCCACAGGGAAGTGGGAGGGGAGTTGAAGTGGAGGGCCACAGGAAGTTGGGGTTGGTTGGTGCGTACAGACCAGAGATGTTCCCTGAACCATTCTACAAGTTTGCACTAGGCCTCTCCAATCGAGAGCACTGGATACAATAGATGGAGATGTACAAGTAAATCTCTGCCAGATTTGAAATTTGGGGGCCTTGGACAGAGGTGAGGGGGGAAGGTGTGGGCACAGGTTTTGCACCTCCTTCAGTGGCAGGGGAAGGTGCCAGGAGTGGAGAGGTGGTCAGTGGGGAGTGCGGACATAACAAGGGAGTTGCGGAGTGCCTACGGAATGCAGATGGGTTGGGGATGGAAATGTATGTCTGGTACCTCTGACTGAAGGGAGTGCAGGATGATGCATTGGATTTGAAGATTGATGGGGTGGAATGTGACGACCAGGGGCTGGGGGAGAGATTCCATCCTTGTTGGGGTTGGGGCGGTGGGGTTTGAGGACAGAAGTGTGGGAAATGGAGGAGGCACGATTCAGGGCACTGTCGATCACTGGGGAGGGAAAATTACAGTCCTTGAGGTAGATATCTGGGATCTCCTAGAGTAAAATTGCTCATCTTGAGAGCAGATACAGCAGAGGCGGAGGAACTGGGAGTAAGGGATCATGTTTTTACAGGAGTGGGATGGGAAGAGAGGTAGTCCAAGTAGCTGTGGGAATCGATGGGTCTGTAATAGATGTCACTGTTAAGTTGGTTGCCAGAGACGGAGAGATCCAGGAAGGGGAGGGAGATGTCAGAGGTGGTGTAGGTGATTGTGAGGTTAGGATGTAAGGTGGAAGTTTGGAGAATAAACAGTTAATTCACAAAACTACAAATCCCCTGGCTTCCACAGCTACCTGGACTACATCTCCTCCCAGTCCCCAGCTGTAAAAACGCTATTCCTTACTCCCAATTCCTCTGCCTCCACTGAATCTGCTCTCAGGATGAGCAAATCTAATCCAGGACATCCCAGATGTCTACCTACTTTCAGGACCATAATTTTCCCTCCCCTGTGATCACCAGTGCTCTCAATCGCAGCTCCTCCATTTCCCATACTTCTGCCCTCAAACCCCACCCAGCCAAACCCCAACAAGAATAGAGTCCTCTGGTCCTCACACTCAACCCCATTAATCTCCAAATCCAACACATCATCCTCTGCCACTTTCACCACCTACAGTCAGACATCACCACCAAACATATATTTTCCTCCCCAACCCTCTCTGCATTCTGTAGGGACCGTTCCTTCTGCGACTCCCTCATCACGTCCACACTTCCCACTGACCCCCTCTCCACACCTGGCACATTCCCCTGCTGCTGTAAGAGGTGCAAAGCCTACACCTACATCTCCCCCCTTACCTCCATCCAAGGCCCCAAAGGATAATTTCAAATCTGGCAGAGAATTATTTGTACATCCTCCAACCTCACTTAATGTACCCGGTACTCTCAATGTGGTCTCCCTCTACATCAGAGAGACCGAGGGCAAACTTGTGGACTAGTTCAGGGAATATCTCTGGTCCATACGCACCAACCAACCCCAGCTTTCTGTGGCCCTCCACTTCAACTCCCCCTCCCACTCCCCTGTGGGCATATCCATTCTGGGCCTCCTCCACCTTCAACACAAGGCCACCCGCAAATTGGAGGAGGAACCTCATCTACCGCCTTTGGAGTCTACAACCACACAGCATGAACACTGAATTCAACATTTTCCACATCTCCTCTCCAACTCAGTACCACTGTCAACCTGTCCTATCTGTCCACTTTTCTTCCCACCCATCCGCTCCGCACTTACCACCGACCTATCGCTATCACCTCCTGCCGACCTTTCCCCTAGCCCGACCCCCCTCTTCCCCCCACCCAGCCCAAAGCGTTGACTCTCTGGCTCCTCTGATACTGTCTGACCACATGTGCCTTTTCCAGTGTCAATAGGATAAGTACTCAAATCTGGTGCTTAAAATGTTTTTTCAAACTAAAGATATTAAATTATTTAATTCCAGTGTGCAACATGTTCCAGGAATAGGAATAATTCTTGTCTAAGATACTGTTTTGGAACAAATCTTAGAAAAGTAGCAAAATATATGCATTTATTGCAAATATATATTTGATGTATCCATTGTATGTGTACTGATTTAACTGCATTGATTGATGTCAAAAATTACAATTTCTAAAGGAAAACGTCTACTGCATGTTGATGATTTCCTTTCTCAGCTAATGGAGTGCATTCTTACCTTAAAATACCTTTGTTGTTGAATTCAATTTGCTTCTGTTAAAAGTAAAAAGATGTGAGCAAATATAAAGGCTGAGATTCCATTGTCCAAGTACGCTGGTACAGTGCTCTCATTTGAAATATTTTCTTTCTTGTCCCCATCTAACTCCTTTATCTAAATTCGAGAGTTGCAATGTTTGGATCAGAACTCCCTAGTACTCTCTGTTGAGCAGGTCAGTAGACTCGGAAGACCCAGCTTTACTGCAAAAAGACCGAATATAAACTCTCTAGGAAACAGAGGAACCCCAGTTTCTTTAGGCCCAAAACAATTTGTGTGATTCTGCTTTAGTAGTTTTCAGTTGGATTGTAGACTGCTTCCCTTGTTATACAAAAAGGTATTTGATTATTGTCTAATAGCATTAATTTTGCATTGTGTGGTCATTATATCAATGTCACAAAACCAAGCATCCAATATTTTAAAAATGAATAATAATCCTAAAGGAGGTTTTGTCTTTCCCCACTTATAGCCATGTGACCCAGTCAACAAGCTTCGAAGACCCTCGACTTGAGGGAAGTCAAGTCATCCAGCCAGCTTCTCGCAAGATAGAGATGAAACGAGATCCAGTGCTAGGGTTTGGCTTTGTCGCAGGCAGTGAGAAGCCTGTTGTGGTGCGTTCTGTTACACCAGGTAAGGATGACTCTCCAGCCTCAACACTGAGTTCTCTAATTTCAAATAACCTCCCTCTCCATCCCCTCCCCGTCCCTGCCACTGCTCCCTGCCACTAATCGGATTCATTCCTCCTGATGACCAACCAGGTTGTACCCTCTACCTGTCTCCACCTATCCCCACTTCACCACCGTGCCCCTGTCACCCCCTTTATCTGCAGTTCTCCCCACACCCAGCCCCAGTCCTGAAGAAGGGTTCCATCCAAAATGTCAATTTCTCCACCTCCTGATGCTGCCTGGCTTGCTGTGTTCTTCCAGCCTCCTGCCTGTCTACTTTGGATTCCAGCATCTGCAGTGTTTTTGTATCTAACTAAGGATGAAATCAAATCAATTGTCTTGATTCCTTCACTTGTTCTCTTAGTCCTTCCAGTTTCTGGTTTAGTAACTAGCACTCTTCAGCAGAGAGAGTTATGGTAGGTATTAATCATGTTTTATTGAAATGATCCCGTTTTACTATTTGTAATGTATCCCTTAAAGCTGAAATCAACTTGAATGATGTAGTTTTATTGCCTGGACAAATAGTCCAACTTCATTTGAGACCTGAAATCAAACTCCTGATGTTCCTAACTCACATTATTATACCAGAAGGATTTACAAGGGTCAGGATGATGTCCAAGCAATGCCTTCACCTGTGGCAGTTTCTGAAGACTGAACCACTGAAGGACGAGTATCTTGGGACTTGCTTTAGAAGAGGGAAGTCATTGCAGATTATTGCATTTTCAAGTGTTTGTTGAATCTCATCGTGATGACTGAGTAAAATCTCTTAAAGTCATATAGCACAGAAACAGACCTGCAATCCAACTCATCCATGCTGACAAGGTTTCCTAAATTAAACTAGATTACTGTGTTTAGCCAATATCCCTCTAAACCTTTCCTATCCACGTACCTATGCAAATGTTTTATAAATACAGTAATTGTAGCCACCTCTACCACTTCCTCTGGCAGCTCGCAGCATTCTGTGAGAAAATGTTGCTCCTCAGGTCCCTTTTAAATCTTCTCCCTCTCATCTTTAAACCTGTGCTCTTTAGTTTTGAACTTCCCACCCTTGGGAAAAGATCTTGACTATTCGACTTATCTATGCCCCTCATGATCTTATAAGGTCACCCCTTAGCCTCCTCTGCTCCCGGGGAAAAATGGTTCCAGCCTGTCCAGTCTCAGTAACATCCTTGTAAATCCTTTTTGCACTCTTTCCAATTTAATACCATCTTTCCCATTGCAGGGTGACCAGAATTGTACACAGTACTCCAAATGTGACCTCACCAATGTCTTGTACAGCAGTAACATGACATCCCAACTCCTGTACTCAGTGCTCTGATCAATGAAGACAAATGTGCCAAACCACTCCCCAGGGCCCTACCATTAAGTCCTGGCCTGGTTTGTCTTACCAAAAGGTAACACTTCACATTTATCTGAATTAAACTGCATCTGCAATTCCTTGACCCACTGGTCCAGTTGATCATGATCCCTTTATACTCTTAGATAACCTTCTTCTCTGTCCACTATACCACCAATTTAGATGTCATCCACAAACTTATTAACCATGCCTCCTATATTCTTATTTATATAAATGACAAACAGCAGCAGATCCAGCATCAATTATTGCAACACTCCCACTGGTCACAGGCCTCCAGTCTCAAATAACAAACCTCGACCTTCCCCTCTGCGTCCCATGTAATCTAACCTTACCACTGAGCCTACTTTGTTGAATGCTTTGCTAAAGTTCATATAGACAACGTCCACCAGTCTGCCTTCATCTCTCTGCATGGTCATCTCTGCAAAAAAATCAATCAAATTTGTGAGACACGATTTCCCACACACAGAGCCATGCTGACTATCCCTAATCAGTTCTTGCCTTTCCACAGGCATGCAGATCCTGTCTCTCCCTCCAGCAACTTACCCACCGCTGACAATAACCTCAACAGCCTGTAGTTCCCTGGCTTTTCCCTTGCAGAATTTCTAAAATACTAGCACATTAGCCATGCTTCAGCATTCCGGAACCTCACCTGTGGCTGTGGATGATACAAGTATCTCTGCTGGGGGCCCCACAATTCCTTCCCTAACCACCAGCAATGTCCTGGGATACCCTTGAGTAGTCTGGGGAAATTATCCATCTTAATTTTGTTTTAAGATCTCTGACACCTTCCCTTCTATAATATGGACTCTCGTCAAGACTTTGCTGTTTATATCTCTGAGTTCCCAAACTTTCATGTCATTCTCCATGTTGAATACTGATGAGAGACATTCATTAGGACCTAACCCACTGACTGTGGTTCCACATATAGACAGCCTCATTGATCCTTAAGAGGCCGTCTTCTCCCCTATTTACTCTTTTGCCCTTAATATATTTGCAGAATGTCTCTGGATTCTTCTTTCCCTGATCTGCCAAAGCTAGCTCATGTCCCCTTTCACCCTTCTGATTTCCCTCTTCAGTGTACTCCTCAGCCTCAGCTGACACATGTTTCCTTTTGGAGAAAAGTGAGGACTGCAGATTCTGGAGATCAGAGTCAAGAGTGTGGTGCTGGAAAAGTACAGCAGGTCAGGCAGCATCCGAAGAGCAGGAGAATCAACGTTTTGGGCATTAGCCCTTCATCAGGAATATGTTTCCTTTTTCTTACCGGAACCTCAGTATTTCTTCTCATCCTTGCCCTTTACACTAACAGGAACATGCTGACTCTGAACTCTCAATATCTCACTTTTGAAAGCCTACCCAATCAACTTTTGAAAGCTCCTGTCTGATACCATCAAAATTGGCCTTTCCCCAGTTTAGGATTTTAACTTGTGGACCTGCCCTAACTTTTTCTATAACTATTTTAGAACTAATAGAATTATAGTCACTATTCCCAAAGTACTCTCCCGAGTCACATCAGTCACTTCCCCTGCCTTATTTCCTAAGAGGAGGGTCGTTTTGCCCCTTCTCTAGTCAAGCCATTCACATATTGATTGGGAAAATTTTCTTGAACACACACACAAATTCCTCCTTATCCAAGCCCTTAACACTCTGGCAGTCTTTAGAGGGTTAAGATACCCTGCCATTTCAACCCTATTTTTCTTACAGATGTCTGAGATCTCCTTACATATTTGCTTCTCAATTTCCTGCTGACTATTGGGGATCTATAGTCCATTCCCATCAACGTGATTACCCTCTTCCTACTTCTCAGTTCTACCCATATAACTTCACTGGACAATTCTTCAGGAATATCCTAAATACTCATAGAAATCTGCAGTATGGAAATAGGCCCTTCAGTCCATCGAGTCCACACCTATCCATTGAAGAGTGACCCACCAGCCCTGCAACTCCCTATCCCTCCATTTCTTATGGCTAATCCACCTAGCCTGTCCAATCCCGGACACTCTGGGCAATTTCGCTTGGCCAATCCATCTAACCTGAACATCTTTGGACTGTGGGAGGAAACCAGAGCACCCAGAGGAAATCCACACAAACATGGGGAGAATGTGCAAATTCCACATGGACAGTCACCCAAGGTGGGAATCGAAACCAGGTCCCAGGCACTGTGAGGCAGCAGTGCTAGCCACTGAGCCACTGTGCCACTAAGTACTGCTGTAATGTTTCCCTCATTAAAAACACCACTTCCACTCCTCACTTGCCTTCCCTTCTATCCTTGCTGTAGCATCTATACTCCGTAACATTGAACTGCCAGACCTGACCCTCCCTTAGCCATGTTTCCGTAATAGCTTTGATATACTAATCCATGCCCTAAGCTTATCTGCCTTACCTGCCAGGCCTCTGACAATAAAATAAATGCAAATTAATTTATCAGACTTCCCTTGTTCCCTGCCACTCTTGTCTGCTTTGTCTATTTATCTTGTTCTCTTTAACTTCTGTACCAGCCTCAACTTTCTCAATTGTCCCACTACTGCTTCAGACCCCAGCCCCTTGCCAGACTAATTTAAAGCCTCCCAAGCACCTCTAGCAAGTTTCCCGCTCGGATATTGGCCTCTCTCCAGTTCAGGTGCAACCCTTCTCTCTTGTACAGGTCACTTCTGCCCCAGAAGAGATCCAAACAATCCAAATCTCTGCATCCCTGCCCCCTGCAGCAGCTCCTCATCTACGCAGTCATCTGCCCTACTCACCTATTCCTACTCTCACTAGCATGTGGCACTGGGAGTAATTCAGAGATTACTGTCTTGAACTTCTGCTTTTTAACCTCCTCCCTAATGCCCTGCATTGAGTATGCAGGACCTTATTTCTTTTTCTCCATGTGTCATCGGTCCCACTATGTGCAATGACTTCTGATTGCTCATGCTCCCCTTTGACCATTTGCAGCAACCACTCCGAGATGTCTTTGACCCTGGAGCCAGGGAGGCAACACCCCATCCTTGCAGCCACAGAAACGCCTGTATGTTCCCCTGACCAGAGAGTCCCCTATCACAACTGCTTGGGCTATGCCATACCCTGCTTTACAGCAGTGCCAGACATGACCAGGCTGCTGCTGCTGTTTTCCCCTGAGGGGCGAAACATCCCAACAATATCCAAAACAGTATAATTGTTCGAGAGTGGGATAGCCATAGGAGACTACCTGACTGTCTGTTCTGGTCATGATTTGGAGATGCCAGTGTTGGACGGGGGTGTACAAAGTTAAAAAATCACACAACGCCAGATTATAGTCCAACCTGTTAGACTATAACCTGGTGTTGTGTGATTTTTAAGTCTGTTCTGGTGGTCAACCTCCTACTTGACTGTGCCTGCAATGTAGCCACCTCCTTGAAGCTACGAGCTATTGCACTCTGCCTCCTGTATGCTCCTCAATTTGTCCAATTGCTGCTCCAACCAATTGATTTGGTCCGAACAGAGCCGCAGCCAAACACATTTCCTGCAGACATAGTTGCCAGGGACACTTTGCTGCTCCCTGATCTCCCACATCTGACGAAAGGAGCATACCACTCCTCCAACTGCCATCTCTGCTCCTTTAACAAACAGCAGAACTAAGGGAGGTGATGGCCTCATTGTATTGTCATTGGATTGTTAACCCAGATTGTGTTCTGGGGACCTGATTCGAATGCTGAGAAACCGGCGGACTGTGTTCATTGGGTATCTGTTCTTTTTGAATACAATGAACACAGTCTGCTGATTTCTCAGCAACAAACCCAAACAAGCAGACAAAACGCATCCAGAAACCCTAGCCACCCTCACCTACATCAAAGACATCTCGGAACTGACTGCCAGACTACTCAGGCCCCCTTGGCATCATGGTAACCCACAAACCCACCAACACACTAAAACAGCAGCTAATAAATTTGAAAGATCCAATACAGACAACAAGCAAAACTAATGTCATTTACAAAATACCATGCAAGAACTGTAACAAACACTACATTGGACAAACAGACAGAAAACTAGCCACCCAGGATACACGAACATCAACTAGCCACAAAAAGACATGACCCACTTTCACTAGTATCCTTACATACAGATGATGAAGGACATCACTTCAACTGGGACAACATATCCATCCTAGGACAAGTCAAGCAGAGACACTCATGAGTATTCCTAGAAGCAAGGTATTCTAACCAGGACTGTATCAACAAACACATTGACTTGGATCCCATTTACCACTCCCTGAGAAAAAGAACAGGAAATGACATCACCACAGGAAGTGGCGTAACCAACCCAAGAAAATCGAAATACATAAATAGAAAGCGGGCCATGCCATCCGTGCTTCACCCGGAGGCACACTGATGATGTTACCTAGTCTGGTGATGAAATGTCTGAAAACGAACCTTCCAGCTCAGCGAGCAAACCTACATCCAGAACCTCAACCTGAACTACAAATCTTCTCAAAACTTGCAAAATAAATGCATAATGTGTTATGGAGTATGCATCAGATTAATGCAATGTCATTTTTTTTTAGGTGGGCCCTCTGAAGGGAAGCTGATACCAGGAGACCAGATAATAAAGATTAATGATGAGCCCGTCAGCACAGCTCCCAGAGAGAGAGTCATTGACCTTGTAAGGTAATGGCTATTCGTTCACCTATGTCCACTCATCATTATCCCAATGAAAGCCAAGGAATGATTTAATGGGACTGCATAGCTGTGCGTGACTGAGACATTTAACTGTTGACAGTGGAAAAGATAAATAGCTTTACCAAGTCATGGAAAGAATAAGGAGCATTAATTTTATTTTTTCAATGACAAATTGAATAATCATAAATTAAATAATTTCCAACTGTTTGTGTTTGAAAATAATACCTGATCAAATAAGATTCATTGCCGCTGTTATTATTTTTTGCAAAGCTATAAGAGGTTGTCATACTGGCAATTTTCTTTTACGTGAAAAGTCAGTCTTTACAATACTAGGCCCTAGCCGAGTACTAAGTGCATATTATCTACTGATAATGGGATCCACGCCTCCTTAAACACAGGAGAATACCATGTGACAAGAGTCTTTATTCTGCTCATCCAGCATTACCCACCAGTCACACAGCCATCGTACTGCAGAAATCATCATTTACACTAAGTGTAAATCTAGGAAGATTGCAAAAGATTTCAGGCAGCTGCACTTTACTAGAGCAGTAAAGGAACCTTTAATCTGTGTCATTTTCTTACCTCCTATATTTCTTTGTCATGGCAGCTAGGAGCCAGATGACAATTAAGTGAAATTATTTATTGCTTGAAAAAGCAGGAGTCTGATCATCAAAAAAAATCAGTTCCCAGAGAATTTTTTTTAAGATGAGATTAGATTCCCTACAGTATGGAAACAGGCCCTTCAGCCCAACAAGTCCACACCGACCCTCCGAAGAGTAACCCACCCAGACACATTCCCCTACCCTATATTTACCCCTAACTAATGCACCCCTAACATTATGGGCAATTTAGCATGGCCAATTCACCTGACCTGTACGTCTTTCGATTGTGGGAGGAAACCAACGCAGACACCGGGAGAATATGCAAACTCCACACAGACAGTTTCCCGAGGCTGGAATCGAACCCGGGCCCCTGCTGCTATGAGGCAGCAATGCTAACCACCGAACCACCGTGCTGCCCCACTGTGTTTTATAGGAATACAACAAGCAGAAACACCTTCTGGTCACCTTCTGTTTCCTCTTGTACAGGAAACCAGAATCAGGGAACACTCGAAGAACAGATATCCTCCCTATTAATTCAGAGGAGGCCATGGCTGGGAACACTCATATTCTGATTGCCACTCGTCTCATTTTTGCCTTATGTTAGTACTGAGATCTGCATTTCTCACCAGAAATTCCAATCCCAGCCACTTCAGAAATGTTCTTCCTCCAGGCATCAGGTGGTAAGGGAGCGGCGATGGAATAGGCCCAGGGCCTGCATGTCC
>NC_057721.1:17299058-17300894 GCF_004010195.1 Chiloscyllium plagiosum | reverse complement strand
CAGGGGAAGGTGCCGGGAGGGGAGGGTGGGTTGTGGTGGGGGTGGGGGGATGCGCGGACCTGACGAGGGAGTCGCAGATAGAATGGTCTTTACAGAAAGTGGATAGCGGTGGCACGGGAAATATATTTCTTGCGGTGGGGTCCGTTTGTAGATGGTGGAAATAGCGAAGGATGATGCGATGTATACGGAGGTTGGTGGGGTGGAAGGTGAGGACCAGGAGGTTCTGTTCTTGTTGCAGTTGGAGGGGTGGGGTTCGAGGGCAGAAGTGCGGGAAGTGGATTAAATGCACTGGAGAGCATCATCAACCACATGGGAGGAGAAATTGCGGTCTTTAATGAAGGAGGTCATCTGGTGTGTTCTATGGTGGAACTGTTTCTCCTGGGAGTAGATGCGGCAGAGGCGGAGGAATTGGGAATAAGGGATAGCATTTTTACAGGATGTAGGGAGGGAGGAGGTGAAATCCATGTAGCTGTGGGAGTCGATGGGTTTGTAGAAGATGTCAGTGTTGAGTCGGTCATGAAGATGGAGATGTCCAGGAAGGGCAGGGAGGTGTCTGAGATGGTCCAGGTGAACTTAAAGTTGGGGTGGAATGTATTGTGAAGTTGATGAACTATCCAACCTCCTTGCAGGAGCATGCAGTGGCGCCGATGCAGTCATCAATGTAGCGAAGGAAGAGATGGGGAGTGGTGTCTGTGTAACTGTAGAAGATGGACTGTTCCACATAACTATCAAAGAGACAGGCATAGCTGGGGTCCTTGTGGGTGCCCATGGCTACCCCTGTCATCTGGAGGAAGTGGGAAGATTCAAAGGAGGAATTATTGAGGGTGAGGTCAAGTTCAGTCAAACAAATGCGAGTGTCAGTGGAGGGGCACTTGCGGGGACATCAGGAGAGGAAGAAACTGAGGGCTTGGAGGCCTTGGTGATGGCAAATGGAGGTGTATAGGGAATGGATGTCCATGGTGTAGATGAGGCATTGGGGCCAGTGAAACAAAAGTCTTGGAGAGGTGGAGAGCGTAGATGGTGTCCCGAACATACGTGGGGAGTTCCTGGACCCGGTGGGGGGGGGGAATAGGACAGTATTAAGGTTCGGTGGGGCAGGAGCAGGTTGAGACAATGGGTCAGCCGGGGTGGTCAGGTTTGTGAATCTTGGGTAGGAAGTACAACCGGGTGGTGCGAGATTTCTGAACTATGAGATTTGAAGCTGTGGGTGGAAGATCCCCTGAGGTGATGAAGTTGTGTACTGTCTGGCGATGATGGTTTGGTGATGGAAGGTGAGGTCGTAGGCGAGGGGACAGTAGGAGGAGGTGTTTGCGAGTTGGCACCTGGCTTCAGTGGTGTAAATGTCAGTGTGCCAAACCACCACTGCACTCCCCCCCTCCTTGTCAGGTGGTTTAATGGTGAGGTTGGGTTTGGAACAGAGGGAGTGGAAGGCTGTATGTTGCGATGGTGAGAGGTAGGAGAGGGTGAGTGGGATGGACATGTTGAGGCAGTCAATGTCTTGGCGGCAGTTGGAAATAAAGAGATTGAGGGCGGGTAACAGACCGGCACGGGGTGTCCAGGTGGATAGGGTGTGTTGGAGGTGGGCGAAGGGGTCTCCAGAAGGTGGGCAGGAGTTTTGATTGAAAAAGTAAGCTCGGAGACGGAGGCGACAGAAAAAGTGTTCAACGTCACAACGCGTTTTGAATTTGTTGATCTGGGAGCAGAGGGAGATGAAGGTAAAGCCTTTACCGAGCACTGATCGTTCATCCTCAGTGAGGAGCAGGTCTTGGGGAGATGATGTAAACTCGGTAGGGCCTGGAGCTAGGACCTAGTATAGGGCTGGAGCTGGGACAGAGG
>NC_057721.1:17264493-17298891 GCF_004010195.1 Chiloscyllium plagiosum | reverse complement strand
CTTGAACATTTCTTTTAAATAGATTGTAAACATTGGAACTGACTGTGTTGACTGATGATGGACTTCAGTATTGTGTTAGTGATGCTGGGAATTGTAAATACAAACGAGAAGCAAGAGTAGGCAATTCTGCCATTCGAGCCTGCACCACCATTCAATGTGATCATTGATCTATTTTTAACCTCAACACTACATTCTTGCATCAAGCAGGGGAATGCCAAAGACTCTCAACTCTCTTAAGAGGAAAGAAAAGTTTAATCTCTGTTTTAAGTGGGCAAGCCCTTAGCTCGGAATTCTCCCAAATCCTTTCAACATCCACCCGTTCGAGTCCCCTCAGGATCTTACATGTTTCAATTAAGACACCTCTGACAGAGGACAAAGGCCTCACCTGTCTAGCCTTCCCTCATAGGGAATCAGCTCATTCCTGCTATTAGGTTGATAAGCCTTCTCTGAACTGCTTCCAACACATTAACATCATTCTATATGTATGCTGACCAGTATGCTAGATATTGAAAAGTGTGGTGCTGGAAAAGCACAGCAGGTCAGGCAGCATCCCAGGAGCAGGAGAATCAACGTTTCAGGCATAAGCCCTTAAAGGGCTCATTCCTGAAACATCGATTCTCCTGCTCCACGGACGCTGCCTGACCTGCTGTGCTTTTCCAAGACCACACTCTTCAACTCTGATCTCCAGCATCTACTGTCCTC
Organism: Chiloscyllium plagiosum; assembly: GCF_004010195.1. Lineage (NCBI taxonomy): Eukaryota > Metazoa > Chordata > Chondrichthyes > Orectolobiformes > Hemiscylliidae > Chiloscyllium > Chiloscyllium plagiosum. The sequence continues at coordinate 17,298,189 of NC_057721.1, read as the reverse complement.
ACTTGCCCCTAGTACTCCAGATGTCACCTCGTCAATACCCTGTATAACTGAAGCATAGCCTCCCTATTCTTGCATTAAAACACAATATTCTGTTAGCTTTCCTGATTACTTGCTGTACCTGCATATTATAACCTACCGTGATTTGTGCAGTGGGACAGCCAGATTTTTCTGCATCTCAGAATTTTGCAACCTCTCACCATTTAGATAATATGTTTCTTACATTTTCTTTCTGCCACTATAATTCATTTGCCAGATCTTTACCAACTTAGTTAACCTACCTACATCTCTTTGTGGGTTCCTTATGTCTTCAGCACACCTACCTATGTTCCAGCAGCAAGTCTAGCTACAATACCTTCAGTCCTTTCATCCAAATCATTTATATAAATTGTGAAGAGTTGAGACCCCAGCACACTGACCCATCTGGCATGCCATTTGGGACATTCTGTCAACCTAGAGAAGACACATTTATTCCTACCCTCTGTTTCCTGTTAGCCAGTCAATCTTTTGACTCTACCAATCAATTACCATTGACACCATAACCTTGTATTTTTCACAATAACTTTTGATGTGATACCTGATCAAATGCCTTCTGGAAATCTAAGTATAGTACTGGTTTCCCTTTATCAACAAGTTACTTCTTTCAGGAACTTTCCCTTTGACAAAACCATGTTGGCTCTGCCTGATTGTCTTCAATTTATTTCAGTGCCCGGTTGTAGCTCTTTAATAACAGCTTCTAACATTTTTGCTATGACAGATGGAAAGCTAACTGGCCTGTAGCTTCCTGCTTTCAGCCTGTGTTTGTCTTTGAATAAAGGAGCTATTTTCTAATCTAAAGGAATCTTTCCCAATTAATGAGATTTGGGAAAATTTAAACTGGCCAAGATTTTGCACATCTCGCTGCAAACCAGTGTGAAGCTCCTGGACTCAACATGAGGCACTACCAGGAAAACCTACTGTAGTAATATGTGCACAACGTGTGCTTAGAGAACAAAAATGGACTTAACACAGTAACAACAGTCCTCTCTAATTTGCACTCATTGTATACTGATAAACAGCTCTCATGAACTATTACATTCCCTATGAACAACAATACCTTGTTCTTTCATTACCAGCCTCCCTCATCTGCATCAAATAGCACTGATCCACAATAAGATTTTGAAATTGGGAAAAACTGGTAGTTGTCTTTTCCTTAGGATGGGGGATTTCAAGACAAGGGGGCACATCTTTAAGGTGAGAGGAGAGAGATTTAAAAAAGACCTGAGGAGCAAATTGTTTTTACACAGAAGGTAGTTCACGTGTGGAATGAACTTCCTGAGAATGTGTTGGATGTGGGTACAATTACAATGTTTAAAAGACATTTGGATAAGTACATGAATAGGAAAGGTTTGGAGGGATATTGGCCAGGAACAGGCAGGTTGGATTAGTTTAGTTTGGAATTATGTTTGGCATGGACTGGTTGGACCGCAATGTCTGTTTTCATGCTGTATGACTCCATGGCTGTTTCTTGCACTAGGGCCTTCTAAGGATTTAGAGCGTGATTGATTGATGTTGAATTTGCAATTTACTGAGGCAAGAATAGCTGATGAGATTAGATTCCCTACAGTGTGGAAACAGGCCCTTCGGCCCAACCAGTCCACACCGACCCTCCAAAGAGTAACCCACCCAGACCCATTTCTCTGACTAATGCACCTGACACTATGGGCAATTTACCATGTCCAATTCACCTGACTGCATATCTTTTGACTGTGGGAGGAAATCGGAACACCCAGAGGAAACCCACGCAGACACGGGGAGAATGTGCAAACTCCACACAGACAGTCACCCGAGGCTGGAATAGAACCTGGGACCCTGGTGCTGTGAGGCAGCAGTGCTAACCACTGAGCCATCGTGCCGCCCTATGAACTGTGGCATATCTAATATTAGCATCATTATAATGATTCATAACTTGGATCCAGAGACTCCAGGTATTATCCATTTCAGCCCAGTCTCCCAATAACTTTGCTAAAATGGTTTTATTTAAACAATAACAACCAATTTACAACTGAGGGACAGGAAATGTTTCTGGATTTAGGTTTGCTCGCTGAACTGGAAGGTTCATTTTCAAACGTTTCGTCACCATATGAGGCAACATCTTCAGTGAGCCTCCGTATGAAGCACGGGTGGTGTAGCCCGCTTTCTATGTATATGTTTGGGTTTTCTTGGGTTGGTGATGTAAGTTCCTGTGGTGACATCATTTCCTATGGTGATGTCATTTCCTGGTCTTTTTCTCAGGGCGTGGTAAATGGGATCCAATTCAATGTGTTTGTTGAGTTCTGGTTGGAATGCCATACTTCTAGGAATTCTTGTGCGTGTCTCTGTTTGGCTTGTCCTAGGATGGATGTGTTGTCCCCAGTTGAAGTGGTGTCCTTCCTCATCTGTATGTATGGTTACAAGTGAGAGTGGATCATGTCTTTTTGTGGCTAGTTGATGTTCATGTATCCTGGTGGCTAGTTTTCTGTCTGTTTGTCAAATGTAGTGTTTGTTACATTCTTGCAAGGTATTTTCTAAATGACATTAGTTTTCCTTGTCGTCTGTATAGGGTCTTTCAAATTCATTAGCTGCTGTTTTAGTGTGTTGGTGGGTTTGTGGGCTACCATGATGCCAAGGGGTCTGAGTAGTCTATCAGTCATTTCAGAGATGTCTGATGTAGGGAAGAGTGGCTAGGGTTTCTGGATGCACTTTGTCTGCTCATTTGGGTTTGTTGCTGAGAAATCGACGGACTGTATTCATTGTGTACCCATTCTTTTTGAATACTCTGTACAGGTGATTTTCCTCTGCTCTGCATAGTTCTTCTGTGCTGCACTGCGTGATGGCTCGTTGAAATAATATTCGATTGCAGTTTTGTTTGTGGATGTTGGGATGATTGTTTCTGAAGTTCAATATTTGGTCCATGTGTGTTGTTTTCCTGTAGACACTGGTTTGAAGATTCCCATTGGCTGTTCACTCGCCTGTGACATCTAGGAATGGCAGTTTGTTGTTGTTTTCCTCCGCTTTAGTGAATTTTATGCCAGTGAGGATATTATTTATGGTTTTAAAAGTTTTCTCTAATTTGTTTCATTTAGTGATGAAGAAGGTGTCATCTAAGTAGCGGACCCAAAGTTTGGGTTAGATGGTTGGCAGTGCTGTTTGTTCAATATCAGGTTTCCTAGCAGAGGCAGTAATGCAGAGACTGAGGGGGAAGGGAAAGGGAAAGCAACAGGGAGTATGGAGTCAAGGAGAAAAATAAGCAGCAGGTTAGCATGTGTGCAGGGTTTAAGTTCAAGGCGGACTAGGAATGAAGCAAAAAGGAACTGAGGACATATTAATAGAGATGTTGGAAATTATGAGGATAAGAAAATTAGCATGAAGGCGCTTCACCTGAATGCTCGTAGTATTCGTAACAAAGTAGATGAATTAACAGCACAAATCATCGTGAATAATTATGATGTGGTAGGCATCACAGAGACATGGTTCCAGGGGGTTCAGGACCATCAGTTAAACATCCAAGGATTTACAAAAAGACAGGGAGATGGGCGGGGGCGTGCCATGTTAATTAAGAATGAAATTAAATCTATGGCACTGAATGACGTAGGGTCAGGTGATGTGTGGGTGGAGTTGAGGAACCACAAAGGCAAAAAAACCATAATGGGAATTATGTACAGATCTCCCAGCTGTGGTCAGGACCAGGGGCACAAGATGTACCAGGAAATAGATAGGGCATGTCAGAAAGGCAAGGTCATGGTGATCATGGGGGACTGGGTGAATAATGTTACCAGTGGATCCGAAGGAAGGGAATTCATGGAATGCTTACAGGATGGTTTTTTGGAATAGCTTGTGAGGAGCCCACAAGGGAGCAGGGTATTCTAGACTTAGTTTTGTGTAATGAGCCAGACTTTATAAAAGGTCTTAAAGTAAGGGAACACTTAGGAGGCCGCGATCATAATATGGTAGAATTCAGTCTGCAGTTTGAAAGAGAGAAGGCAAAATTGGATGTAATGGTGTTACAGTTAAATAAAGGTAATTACAGACATGACAGAGGAACTGACAAAAATTGACTGGAAACAGAGCCTAGTGGAGAAGACAGTACAGCAACAATGGCAAGAGTTTCTGGCTGTAATTGAGAACACAGTACAGAGTTTCATCCCAAAGAAAAGAAAGGTTATCTGAGGGTGGGGGGGAGTTGGAGTTGGAGGGTGGGAGGGAATTAGACAGCCATGGCTGACAAAGGAAGTCAGGAAATGTATCAAAGACAAAGAAGGAGCCTATAAAGTGGCCAAGAGCACTGGGAAATTAGAAGATTGGGAAGATTACAAAAACAAACGGAAGATAACAAACAGAGAAATAAGGAAGGAGAGGATCAAATATGAAAGGTGAGCTAGCCAGTAAAATTAGAGAACATAGTAAAAGTTTCTTTCAATACATAAACAAACGAGAGGCAAAAGAGATTAGGCCACTCCAAATTGATGCAGGAAGGCTAGTGATGGGAGATAAGGAAATAGCTGAAGAACGTAATAAGTACTTTGTGTCAGTCTTCACAGTGGAAGACATGAATAATATCCCAACAATTAAGGAGAGTCGGGGCAGAGTTGAGTATGATAGCCATTACAAAAGAGAAAGTGCTAGAAAAGCTAAAAGGTCTAAAAATTGATAAATCTCCTGGTCCCGATGGGCTACATCAGAGAGTTCTGAGGAAGGTGGCTGAGAAAATAGCGGAGGTGTTTTTTGTGATCTTTCAAAAATCACTGGAGTCAAGGAAAGTCCCAGATGATTGCTGTTGTAATCCCCTTGTTCAAGAAAGGATCAAGACGAAAGATGGAAAATTATAGGCCGATTAGCCTAACCTCGGTTGAATGTAAAATTCTAGAATCCATCATTAAGGATGAGATTTCTAAATTCCTCGAAGTGCAGGATCAGATTAAAACAAGTCAGCATGGATTTAGTAAGGGGAAATTGTGCTTGACAAACCTGTTAGAATTCTTTGAAGAGGTAACAAGTAGGTTAGAACAGGGAAGCCCAGTGGATGTTAACTACCTAGACTTCCAAAAAACCTTTGATAAGGTGCCTCTTGGGAGGCAACTGCCCATGGTGTTTGAGGTGAGCTACTGCCATGGTTTGAGGATTGGCTGTCTGAGAGAAGGCAGAGAGTTGGGATAAAAGTTCTTTTTCGGAATGGCAGCTAGTAACAAGTGGTGTCCCGGAGGGTTCAGTGTTGGGGCTGCAGCTGTTCACGTTATATATTAATGATCTGGATGAAGGGACTGGGGGCATTCTGGTGAAGTTCGCCGATGATACGAAGTTAGGTGACAGGCAGGTAGGACTGAGGAGGTGAGGAGGCTGCAGAAAGATTTAGACAGTTTAGGAGAGTGGTCCAAGAAATGGCTGATGAAATTCAACGTGAGCAAGTGCGAGGTCTTACACTTCAGAAAAAAGAATATAGGCATGGACTATTTTCTAAGCAGTGAGAAAATTCATAAAGCCAAAGTACAAATGTAGTCCAGGATTCTCTAAAGGTTGACTAGCAGGTTGAGTCCATGATAAAGAAAGCAAGTGTAATGTTGTCATTTATCTCAAGAGGGTTGGAATATAAAAGCAGCAATGTGCTTTTAAGACTTTATAAAGCTCTAGTTAGGCCCCATTTCGAATACTGTGTCCAGTTTTGGTCCCCACACCTCAGGAAGGACATTTTGGCACTGGAGCGTGTCCAGTGGAGATTCACAAGGATGATCCCTGGAATGGTAGGCCTAACATACGATGAACAGCTAGGGATCCTGGGATCGTATTCATTAGAATTTAGAAGGTTGAGGGGAGATCTCATAGAAACTTACAAGGTAATGCATAGCTTAGAAAGGGTGGATGCTGGGAATTTGTTTCCGTTATGCGGGGAGACTAGGACACGTGGGCACAACCTTAGAATTAGAAGGGGTCAATCTAGAACAGAAATGAGGAGACATTTCTTTAGCCAGCGAGTGGTGGGCCTGTAGAAATCATTACCATGGAGCGCAGTGGAGGCTGGGATGTTAAATGTCTTCAAGGCAGAGATTTATAAGTTCTTCATCTTGCAAGGAATTAAGGGCTATGGGGAGAATGTGGGTAAGTGGCGTTGAAATGTCCATCAGCCATGATTAAATGACGGAATGGACTCGATGGGCAAGTGGCCTTACTTTCACTCCCATTCCTTATGGTCAACATCCACAAACGTAGCTGCATTAGAACATTATTTCAACGAGCCACCACACACTGCAGCACAGAGAAACTATGCAGAGCAGAGGAAAATCACCTATACAGTGTACTCAAAAAGAACAGGTACCCAATGAACACAGTCTGCCGATTTCTCAGCAACAAACCCCAACAAGCAGACAAAACACATCCAGAAACCCTAGCCACTCTGCCCTACATCAAAGACAGCTTTGAAATAACTGCCAGACTACTCAGACCCCTTGGCATCACGGTCGCCCACATACTCACCAACACACTAAAGCAGCAGCTAATGAACTTGAAAGAACCTATACAGATAACAAGCAAAACTAATATCATTTACAAAATACCATGCAAGAACTGTAACAAACACTACATTGGGCAGACAGGCAGAAAACTAGTCACCAGGATACATGAACATCAACTAGCCACAAAAAGACATGACTTACTCTCACTAGCATCCTTACCTACAGATGAGGAAGGACACCACTTTGACTGGGACAACACATCCATCCTAGGATAAGCCAAACAGAGACATTCATGAGAATTCCTAGAAGCATGGCATTCTAACCAGAATCTATCAACAAACACATTGAATTGGATCCCATTTACCACCCCCTGAGAAAAAGACCAGGAAGTGACATCGCCACAGGAAATGACATCATCAAACCAAGGAAACCCAAACATATATATAGAAAGTGGGCTACACCGCCAGTGCTTCATCTGGAGGCTCACTGGAGATGTTACCCAGTATGGTGACAAAACATCTGAAAACAAACCTTCCAGAGAGCAAACCTACATCCTGGACCTCAACCTGAGCTACAAATCTTCTCAAAACTCGCTAGGAAATGTTTCTGATCATATAAATACTGAATCTACTCTCAGAGCAGACTAATTTTACAGCATTTTATAAGTAAGTTTTATCTTCAAGTAATGGCCAATCTCGTACTTTCTTTGTACTTAACACCTGCTTTCCACTGAATTTAAACTCACTGCTGCAAATGCACTCATTCAAGGAATCAAACATTAGCACTGTGTTGAATGCCATCATTTAGCTCCTCTTGTCTTCACAAATCAAGGTGTCATATGTGCTACTTAGAGATGGGTTTGGTGGGAACACTGTCTGACCTGGTGTGTCACTATAATCTTACCAGACCAGACTTATTAAAGAGAAGCAACTGGTGGTGATGTAACCTGAGAGCCACCAGACCACATGTGTGGCAAGAAGTTGAGAAGAAACATCCTTCATGGTAACGTCAAACTGGTGACAGGAATTGAACCCACGCTGTTGGCATCATACTGCTCTGTAAACCAACAATCCAGCCAACTGAGCTAAACCAATTCCCCTCTGACCTGGTAACCTTATGATAGCAAGATAATGGGAGAGGTAGATTTCAACCTTCAAATTATTACTCATGTAAACGTTGACCCGCTCCATTATTGGACATTGGACTTTTACACAAGTATAAGTGATCCACAAAAGCCAAACATTGATTCGAATATTGAAAACCTGACAACCTATTTTTAATGCAAACCTGAGAAAATCATTGTACCTAGATGTTCAAAGCATGTCATATGCTAAATCACTAACTAACCTTTAGAATATTGAGTTTTCAAAAAGGTGTCCTTGAGATGAAGGCTTTCACAAAGCAGATAATTACTGTGTACCTGTGAGAATTCAAAATTTTATACTAAACCCCTGTGCGTTGATGGTGACAGCCTGATAAACTGCTAACAAATTCTCACCTTTTAGAGGACAGTGCAGTACATCTCTCTAGAGGGAAGGATTTTTTTCCAAGTACTTTATTCTTAGCATTCAATGTTAATGCAATCATAATGACAGCGAACAAACTGCTATGCTTGCCATGCACATACAAACATAAGATTCACATTCATCTCATTCCTGTTTAACAGAACAATCTTGACAATTTGAGAGAATGGCACACAGGACAGTGAAGTCAATATTTGGTGCACTTCTCTGCACTTCCAGCTTTCAAAGCCTGTGGGCTCCCTCCCTGTATGTGCCCAGCAGGTTGTTTTTGTCATCGTTCTCCTGTTACCATGACTACAGGAAAAAGAAGACGCATCAACTTCCCCAGTAAGTGAGTACAACAAAAGATGGATAGGTGGCACAAGGCCACTGACAGATGTCTCCTCCACCAGGGCACTTATGCCTTCTGTCTTCTTACAGGAGGTGATGCTGCTTTCTGTCCTCATTTCAATAGAATGGCGCCTTTGAGTTGACAGCAGCTCTGAGCCTATGCCCTGCTTTCAGTTTCAAAGCCTACCTTAAACGGTGTCAAGGCAGCTACGTACTTGGCTGACACCAACATAGATGCAGCATCCTGAGTAGATGCTAATCCATAGCAACAACATTAACTTGCATTTATTATAGAGCCATAAACACAGGCAAACAATCTACAGTCTGTTAAAAATGTCCGATTAGCAGAGCTCACTCAGGAACCAAATTTTGAACATTGTTTAAAAATATAGCAACAGCAAGTTCAGGAGGATATGAAGGGTAGGTAGCCATGCAAGAGTGTAGGAAAAGGCAGATACTGTTAGTCCTAGATTACTTGTGACAGGGACTAATATTCCTGGTAGGCTTTGAGCCCCTTCCTAACTACCTGGCCACAGCCATAGCTACAGGTCACTCTGTGAAAGGGTTCCTCTCCCTGGTAGATTTAGAATTTGATTTAGAATTTTGAGGAATTGCAAAAAGCAACCTCCACCAATTTACAGAGATTCACTGCTGGTGACTGCTCATTACACAGAGCAGTAGTGCAACCCCCATTTGACATTGACATCAATGTTCTGGCCCACATCTACTGTGAATATATTTAGTTAGAATTAAGGAATGATGGAAGAGGTAGGTTACTGACTGAATAAGTTTACACGGACAGAAAGGTCAGCCTATTTTTCAAGTCATCTTATTGTGTCGGTTGGACTGAGAAGGGGAATCTACAAACAACCATAATAGATGATGCGCAGGTGATGTATAAAAATATACATACTTTAAAGCTTAAACAAAGCAGTAATCTAAAGCTACTTATCATGTGTAAAGAGAAATAATTATAGCTTAGAATCAGAAATAGTTGAATTGCACTATCCAAAATATACTGAAAAACCTGTAAGGAGCAATTACAGCTCAATATTTAGTTTTGTTTATCAACTGCAATGCTTAATAATTACAACTTAGCGAAGGCAAAGGGTGAGTGCATACAATCCAGAAATCAAATTTAACCAAGACAGTGAATAAGTCAAATTGGAAATCATACAATCCCTACAGTGCAGAAAGAAGCCTTTCAACTCATCAAGTCTGCACTGACCCTCTGTAAAGCATTCCACCCAGACTCAGCTCCACCACCGCGCCCTATCCCTGTAACCCCAATGTATTATCTGTTTCAGGATTTTATGATATGAGTAATGTTTTTCATACTTCAGCAACGTTCTTGAAGTGCAAAGCAAAAACAAAATGCAAAAATAGGTTCTTAATTGTTCAAGTATTCTTTATTTTTAAAGTAGTCTCTAAAACAAACAGCAATCAGATAGTGGGGAAGTGAAAGGTAGAATAAGCTGGTTTTGGAATGCACATGCATACATTATAATAAGCAAAGTTGCTGAGCTTTAGGCATAAGTAGCTCCCTAGGATTTTGATATTATTACAATAACAGGGACCAGGCCCAAAGAGGAGAAGGAATGGACACTTAGTATTCCTGGTAACAACGTATTCAGGAAAGATAGGAGAGAGGGAAAAGACTGCACTGGCAATATTGTTTAAAAAAATCTAAGCATTCATAATGCACACAGGTATAAGAACTCTTTCAGTAAGACTGGATAGCTTCAGTGTGCATGTTTGATGAGGAGCCCAGACTCATAAAAGGGGCAGTTCACTTTTTAATGACTGCAGACAACTGTTGACTTTGCTTGATTAACATTTTAGAATAAATTGTTCTTTCTATGGTCTCTTTGGTCAATGTGTCAATGTTTATTCACACATGATTAAGAAGTGTGAAGTGTTTGAAGCCTCTGTTATTAATACTTTAATGGTCAATCTGATTTACACTTTCATAGGATTATTGGATTATGGGAATTTATTTTGCACTTTAACATTGATATGTTTGTTTTCAACCTCCTTCCTATGAGTAATTCTGCCAGTGAGTATCCATTATTTAATGGTATTGATCTGTAGCTAAATCCCAGTGTGCATTTTGTGCTATTAGTGACTTCACATTCTTGACCATCATGTCTGCAGTATCATTTGACTGAGGATGAAGTGGAGAACTTGCTTCTTTTTCTGATATCTGCCTCAGTAATGAACTTTCTGAATTCCTCAATCACAAATTGAATTCTGTTATCCAAAAACATTGCCTCTGGGAAACCGTGTCTTGCAAAATCTCATTTTACTGCTTTAATCACTGACCCTATGTGATCAAATGAAGTCTTGCCACTTCAATCCATCTTGAATGGTAGCAGTCTGCTGAAACTAAATATATCTTTCCTTTGAGGTCAAATGAGTCCATTGCTAGTCACTAGTCTAGGCCTTTCTAGGCTCTGTTCACATGTTACTGTTTATGGTACATGTAAATACTTCTTATTCGCATGATAAATCAATGAGATAAAACTTTCTATTTATTTCAAAATGCACAGCCCCCATAGGGATTGGTGAGCTCTCTGTCTGCATTTTATGATCATTAAATGTGCCCATGGAGTCTTTGTAAAATCTCTTCACTTTAGTCTAACCATTTTATGGACATGCACTAGTAAATCTTCCACAACTGTGAAGTGTCACTTCCTTTGTGATTTTTCTAAGCTGATCTGCTGGAAAGTATTTGCACCACCCTTCCAAAGAGTTGTTCAACCTTTGTGCATACTTCTGATTTCTAAGCTGCATGAATTGTGTTTTCCTTCAATTGTTGGCAATGTTTTAGTAACTGCAGTAGAATACGTTTGCACATTTTCAATAGGAACAAAACCTTCTTTGTCATCTTAATCCAGTGTTGTCCTTGAGAGTGTATCTGTTGTTACTGTGGCTTGTCTAGAATATAGACTATTATCAGTAAGTTTGAATCTTTGTTTTCACAATGACATTTTTGCAATCTCTGAATTATGTTAGAAATATAATAACCATTCGAATGGTGTGATGAATGTCATCAGCAATTCTGAGTTATAGATAAGTGGTATCTGCCAAAATCTGCTGTTTACATCCAGCATTGTGAAGAACTTACTTCTTGATAATTTGTTCAATCTGACATCAACTATGAAATTTTATGAATTCTGTTTCAAACTCCTTTGCTTAACTGAACGAGATCCACATATGACCTTTGCTCAGTTATCAGCCCCAAGCCCTATTGAATCACTGTCTGTTCCCGACAATATGATCTTGCTTTTGCTCATGCTATCAAATTGATATTTAACCTTTTATAGAAGTGGATGAGGAATTTTCCTTGGAGTGCACAGGCAGATGGATTTAGCATCTTCTTGGAGAGTAATAAGGTACTCCTGTTTTAATCTGCCTCTGCTCCTGAATAACTGGAAATTGTCATCAAAGCTCTCTTCTATCCTATTCCTGGAGTACAACATTTACTCTCTCAAAGAGACCAAGTGTAATAGATACATTTCTCTTTCATTGTGAACTGTTTTGATTCTATAGTGTGTATCTCAACGAATTCTCATTCTTTATAACTGACCTCAGAGATGAATCATTCATGTACCTAAAGATTTCTGCGCCCTCGACCTTGCAATCTTATGTTCACAGGTAAAATATTCACAGATTCCAATCATGGCAAGCTGTCAGCCACTATTAAAATATTTGCCCTTGTGTTGAGTTTAAATTCTGTTTCAAACCCATTGTACATTTAAGATGATGATCTAGGATTTGTGTTGACTTACTTTGACCTCGCCATGAATGTTATCTTAACTTTCTGTTCTTCATCCTTAATGTTTTGGACATTTTCTTTTCTATATGATTTCCATTTCTGGAAATTTTGTTTTGGTGGGACATTTTCTCTATTTCTGTGACATTAAAAGTGTTACTGTCCTTGTAATATTTCTTAAAAGTGTCCCAGTCTCCCTCTCAGCTCTTCCTGCTGGGACCTTGTTGCAATTGTGGTGCTACTTTGATTCTCTTAGCGTCTCATTCCCATTTCCTGGCTTGTCTTAGCTTGGGAGTACTTTGATTCATAACGTCGCCTGCTGTTGCATCTACGGCATCCAAAAATGTGCTGACTTGTTGTTGCTGCTTCTTTGCCTAAGATATCACTGTAGGAACTGAAGCTATTGCTTCCACAGTTCCCATTTCTGGCCTTGTTCTTGACCCTCCACATTTTCAACTGGAAGTGACAATGCCAATGTCTCTACCAGAACTGCCACACTAATCACTTCAAGTTAGTGCATTGAACTTAGATAGGTTCCTTCCTTTCATCTTAAAGTCGGTTTTTCCCCTCTAGCATCTTCCAGACGCATGGTTTTGGCAAATCATGTTTCACGCTACCTCACTTCTTCCTGTAGTACCTCTCTTCCATTCGAAGTGAAAACTACAGAATTCTAATTGGACAAATTGTACTTGCTGTTCAAAATATCTCATCATGTGTAAGGGAAAATATCCTGGTGGCCTCCCTCAGAGGTAAAAGTCCTGCAGCTAAAAAGCTCGTCCCCAGATTTAATACACCATAGTCAAAGCTTTGGGTTTAGCAGTCCGTCATTTCCGCCAAGGTCAGTGTTACTGGCAACGAGAATGCTTCATGTTGCTTGTTCTATGTTGCCTTAGTGCAATTCCCAGATTCCAGGAGCATGACTGATACTGGTCCTTACCTAAATGCTTATTAGTGACTCAACAAGTGGATAGTGAGCAAGACCAAACGAAGGTTGGAATTGGGACATTATACATTTTCCAGTTGAAATGCTAGGACCTACCACTGACCAATCATCTGAAAATTCAATCACACCTTTACCAAGTACAGCTCTGCCAAAATAAATTCAGAGTTTCTAAGTGTTTGGCTATTTGCTAAAGAAGCACTTCATAGATGCATCTGAACTGTAAGACCCAAAGACTGGATAATATCATTTCATACTTTTTCATTGCTGTAATCAATGGATTGCCTATTTGTTGGTGAGATTATTGTAGTTCTTTATGTTAAGCTAGAAATTGATTTTCTCATTTCATGCCCAGTGACTGAAAAAAGAGTCCTGACAACTGACAGTCAGTAAAATTGCAAAATTAGCAAATTTATGTTACCGTTCAAGATTGGAAAAATATCGCAGATCCATGACATTAGTGCAATGGAGCTCACAAAGATAAACAGCCCTGAAACAGTTATATTGGATTACATGTAGCACCTTACTAATAGATTTAGATGTCTTCCTGCATCTAGAACAGATCACTAGCCTGAAATCAGAAGCTATATAGGTTGAGGAGCTCCACCCGACATCAAGCATCATTGAACAGGAGACTCCCATTCTTACCACTTGCAGTTAGATATATTGGAAGGTTTATAGGTGATAACCCATTTGACAGTTTTAAGGACATAGCCGTGTTCTGCAGCCTTCAAGTCCTTTAATGAGACCCAAACACAGAGCTTCCAGTTTAGATAAAGGGACTCTATCCACTACACCAGAAGAGCACCCCATCCTCTTTTCTCATGTTACATTTTAATTATGCTTTTTCAGTATTTATAACATTTTTATTGATGTGAATTTGTATTGTTTTCCAATGGGGACTTGTGTTTACTCATTATGGGTAGATTTGGTTTTCACTGCTTCCATAAATAGAAAGGAAAAAAAAATCACTCGTCTTCAGGACTTCACAAGAATAGGAGCAGTTCAAAACCAAGCCACATATAAAGGGTGCCCTCTATTAACAACTCTCACTTGAGTTCAGGAAGTCAGAAGGTATCACGGTATCAGCTACAGTCCTGTAGATACCCCTTGAAGGTTATTTTATTGATGGAGGATTGGCTCAAAAGCTCACATACATACAGTATTTAAAATGGAACAAAATGAAAAACAGCACAGCCAAGAGATTAGCAGGCATTAGGAGATTAGTTGGGGGTTTGGAGATTAGCACGGATTTGGAGATCAGTGAGCGTTAGGCGATTTACACTAGCTGCACCTTTAATTATGCCACCAAGCATATCTACAAACTTGGAACATCTACCCACAGATGACTGAGGACAATTGCTACTGTAGCAATCCATGTCACCCTCATCATTGTGTTTGCTGGGCCCTCATGTTTTTGTAGTCTGTAGTAATGACTCAGATGAGAGGACAGAGTACAAGGTATCCAAGCTTGCAGATGATGCAAAGTGGAAATAGAAACTTTATGGAGGATGCTAGGAGCCTGCAAGAGGATCCAGTCAGGTTAATTGGGCAAGTATGTAGCAAATGCAGAGAAACGTGAAATCATTCAGATGGGCAGGAAAATGGAAAAACAGATTTTTTATAAAATTCTGGAAAACATTGATATATAGAATGTGCAAACATGAGTGTTCTTGTACTCAAGCCACAGATCATGTGTAGGCATAGCAAACAGCTAGGAAAGCAAGTGATTGTTCATTTTTATTACAAGGGAATTAGAGTATAAGATAAAGAATTCTTACTGCGATTTAAATTGAGACCATATCTGGAGTACAATGTATCGTTTTTGTTTTCTAGCCGAAAGACAGAGTACAGTTTCATTAACTGTTTGCTGAGACTCTTAAAGGCCCTGACAAAGCTGCATGCTGAGAAGGTGTTTCCCTACAGCTAAAATGCACGGGGAGGAGGTTCTAGAATAACGTGTCATTGTTTCAGAATAAGGGCTCAGGCATGCAAGGTAGAGATGAGAAATTTCTTCACTCAAAAGGTTCTAAATCTTTGGAATTCCCAGTATGCTTAGACACTGAATATATTCAAGATGGCGATCAATAGATTTTTGGTGCTGAGGGAATCAAGAGATTCGGGGAAGGTTGATCAGCCATGATCTTAAGTGAGGCTCAGAAGTCCAAATAGACTACCGCTGCTAATCTTTTTTTTAATATATACTGCAAGGACAGCTACAGCCAATCCACAGCAATAACTTCAAACATATAATTAAGGTCACACCCACCCATCCAGTTCATTCAAGACTATCCTAGCTTTCCAAACTCTCACTGTTGACTGTGTCAAGTCAGGGCTGTCATAATAAACTCCTACTATACCATCATTTTACTTTCAAGTATTCGGTTCATGTTCTAATGGTCCCAATTGGAATTCTTAACATGTTTATCATCAGATCAACCCGAGTACTGATGCCACATTTCAGTCTATGATTGTGTTTTTATAGGACACTATTTTGACAAAGTCAAGGAGATTGGCAAGATAAACCCTGAATATTCTCAAATGCATTTAAAGTGGAAACCTAATTTTGATTGCACGCAAAAATAACTTCTGAACTGAATAGAAGTAAAACACATCCCAAAAACAGTTTATTGTAAACATTAACATTTATGAACTGTGGACATATATCTCTACAATTAAAAGCTCCTAACCCCTTTATAAAACTCCCACAAGAGATAGACACAAAAAAATCCTGGGTGTTATGGTGGAGGAAATGTCTAGGAAGGCAATTCAAATGGTCCCTGTTGACAGAGCCAGCTAAGATGGTCCTTTTGGTTTAGGGTTCGGGTTATGTCTCCCCGATATTCCTTCTCCAGGTAGTTCTATTTGTTTTCAGGAGGCACAGAGTCTTTGACTTTCTGGTTAAAAGCCACAGCTTACTGTTATGGGGAAATAAATGCTTTCTTTCAGGCTTGAATTCCTTTTCAGTGCAGAGGAAAGGCCAGTTCCTTCCTTTTCAAAAATGTACTTCCACAAGCCATTCAACTCCTTAGAAGCCAATCATAGTTGTTGGCAGGCAGATGATGTTTATCATCCACAACTAATCTCTATTCCACAGACCAATCAGCTGCTTGTTACTGGCCAAATCTCCTTTCATACAGACCCTGCAGCCCCAGTAGACATCCCCTGCTGCTTGAACAAACCGCAGTATAAACAGTACTTACAATGAATATCCGCAGCCTGCTTTAAAAAAAAAGCAATGACCATTTCCACAATCCTTAGTCTCAAAAAGAGTCATTTTCCTATTTCATTCCACTATCAAAAATACAGAAAAAGAGAAAAGGTACAGTCTTTACACTTCTCTATTCTTCCTCAATAACGTAGACTTAAAAATTGTACCACAGGACTTGTGTTCTCCATCCGATTGCATATTTCCCTCAAAAATGTCCACGTAAAGCATGTGTTGTACTGTAGGAGCTTCAGGTGGTTTGTTGTATTGACATAATGGCTTTACTGAAAACTAATGGGGATTGAAGCCATTTCCTAAATAATGCTTTGTGGCTGTCTATACCTTCTGTTATTTATCATGTACTTGTGTGTCTCTGAGCACCAGGCCACATCTTTGTTTGTTCTCCTACTCTTGAGGTATCTTTTCAGAAAGTTTAAAGAAAATTTAAGGGATATCTTACATTTATATAATCACAAGATTATACAACCAAGGGTACATCACAAAGGATTTTACAGATAACTAAATATCATTGAAGTGTAATCACTTTTGTAAAGTAAATGCAGCAGCTGAGATCCAACAAAGAGCCATTTTTTAAATGAGAATTGAGGGATAAATATTGGTCAAGACACTGAAGGTAACAAAGGCTGCCTCTTATAAGTGCCTGAGAGGAGATATGGGTCTCAATTTAACATTGCATCTACAAGTTAACATCCTTAACAGTGTAGCAGTTCCTCAGCACTGCACTGGATTGTGAGTAGCCTTGAATGTTTGCACAAGACCTTGAGTAGAGCTTGAATCTAGAACATTCTGACTCCATAGCAGGACATTTGAACACCTTGCCTTGTTCTGTCCTCCTTGTCCTCTACTTGTCATTGTGTTAAAATTCTGGAACTCTCTCCCAAATGGCATTTTGGGTAAACCAAATGGAATATCGTGATTTAAGAACACTACCTTCTCACGGGCAACTAAGGATAGACAATAAATGCTTACCCAGCCAGCGTAACCAACAACCCATGAGTGAATTAAAAATAAACTATTATATTAAATTGTTCACTAAGATAGTTTCTCAACTCTTCTCCTTCAGTCTGTGTGCCAAACCTCCATCTTACATCACATATTTCTTTTCAATCTTTTGAGTCCTCTTACTCTTATCTTTCCTTAACCTCTCTTCGTGTAAAATCCAATATTCACAGCCAATTCCTTGACATTGTCATTTCATGTGGGCTTACTACTTCCATAGTTTCAATCATAGAAAAAGTCATCCCTGATCATTTCTTTGCATCTTCATTATCCAAGACCTTTTTCCATCACCAAACTTTCTGCACTTCCTTCTCTCAGGTTCAATTGCAACTGCACTTTCAAAATCACAACAAACAGCTTTTGATGATTTACTCGCCATAATGTTTCTGTGCTTCCAATCTGCTCAAAGCAAGTTATTGTGTCCCTTGTATGCTCTTATGTCCATACAATAACATTACTGTCTCTCAACCTGGTCATTTCCCCATGCCTGTGAGCGCTGCTCAACAATGACCAGAGAATTCAGTTCTGAATGAATGGCTAAGTCAGTTTTCTGCAGTGTACTTCTGGACCTTAAAGAGCACAGTTGGATCCTTTTATCATCTAACAAAATTGCTCAATACTCCACCATCATCCTGAAATGAATAATCCTGGGCTTCTTTTCTCTACTGTCAGCTAACTTAGCTTCCTCTCCCCCACCCACCAAGAGCAAGGAGTTCATGAACTTTTTTGTCACTAAAATTGACAGCCTTCATTGAGTTCAGGCCCTCCCTAGCCCTAACTCAATCTTCCTCTAATGTTCTCTTCTTTCATAGCCTCAAACTCAGATATTTATTAAGTTTCTCTCATATCTCCCCTTATCTCCGCTCTGAGCTCATCTCATTCATGAAACCCACCTAGTGCTCAAGCAAACCCGATTTCCATTAACCTGCTGACTGCTCAACTTCCCCCCTCATCCAAATGTTAGCCAGTATTGGTAGTGATTCTCTCTCCTTTCATTTGGTAAAATCTGCCGTCAAAACACTCTCCTCAACAAACCCAACAGGTGATAATTCTTTCTTTCTAAGCTGCTGTCCATCTGTGGCCTCCCTGGCTTTTCGAAGTAAATGAAATTTATTGTACCTCCCAAATCCAATTTCTTTCCTTTAACTGTTTGAATGCCTCCAAATATGTTTGTGCCTTGCCTTTAATTGAAGTCACAAACCCCTTCCTGTTAGACTTTAACAAAGATAACCTGTCCCTTCCCATTCTTCTTGACCTACCTATAGCCGTCAACACAGTTGATCATAACATCGTCCTTCAACACATCTCCATTGTCCAATGTATAGGACTGGACTTGCCTGATTCCATTATTATCTAAACAGTAGTTAGAGAATCATTATTGTGGCTTCTTTTCCTGCTTCTACATCATGATGTCTGGAGAGTCCCCCCAGGATCTATTTTTGGGTCCTTCCTGTTCCTCAGCAATGTAATATCAATTTTGTGTAGAAAGTTGGGCAGTAATTAGTAAGTGGAATTTGTCAGCTGCTGTGATGAACTAGGCTGCAAGCTGCACTCAGAATCAAACTCAAGAAGTTTGCACACTACTAAATTCTGCCTACTTCAACACTGAATCTAGTAGTGTGTAGATTGGTTGAGGCAGGGTGGGGTGGAATCAGGAACTAAGTTGCTAATTTTCTACAACAGTGTCAGGATGGAATTCACTTCAGAATGTTCAGTTGCAGAAGATTTTGGCATGTCCACAACCTTTTGTCAAACAAATAGTCAAACCACACACCAGCAGAGATTGAATTTAAGTAAATGGGGTAGTGTTTACCGTGCTGGGCCAGTAAAGCTGGACTTACATCTAGACAATGAAAAACATCAAACTGGAGATTTGGAGATTGATTGGTATCATACATATGGAGATTAATGCAACATTTTATTATAAATAAGTTTGACAAAATTCAGTATGTGAATATGGGCTTGGAACAGGGAAGGGCCAATTACAGTAACCACTATACTGGTTTCAAGCACTACAATTATTCTTTAATTACTGCCTTGTTATATTCATGTAATTCTATTCATCCAGTAATGCACCATTTAATAACACGATGATACAGAATCCTGCCAAAAATGTATTCTTGCACACATTCTGTTTGATTTGATAGTCGAGTTCAGATACAGATTGTAATTGTCACATGTACTTTCCCATCCTCCATCTTTGGGGCGGCACGGTGGCACAGTGGTTAGCACTACTGCCTCACAGTGCTGGGTACCCGGGTTCAATTCCCGCCTCAGGTGACTGACTGTGTGGAGTTTGCACGTTCTCCCCGTGTCTGTGTGGGTTTCCTCCGGGTGCTCTGGTTTCCTCCCACAGTCCAAAATGTGTGCAGGTTACTTAGATTAGATTACTTAGATTACTAACAGTGTGGAAACAGGCCCTTCGGCCCAACCAGTCCACACCGACCCGCCACCTACCCATACATTTACCCCTTACCTAATACTACGGGCAATTTAGCACAGCCAATTCACCTGACCTGCACATCTTTGGATTGTGGGAGGAAACCGGAGCACCCAGAGGAAACCCACGCAAACACGGGGACAACGTGCAAACTCCACACAGTCAGTCGCCTGAGGCGGGAATTGAACGCGGGTCTCTGGCGCTGTGAGGCAGCAGTGCTAACCACTGTGCCACCGTGCCGCCCTAAATAGGTTAGGTGAATTGGCCACGCTAAATTGCCCATAGTGTTAGGTGTAGGGGTAAATGTAGGGGAATGGGTCTGGGTGGGTGCGCTTCGGCAGGTTGGTGTGGACTTGTTGGGCCGAAGGGCATGTTTCCACACTGTAAGTAATCTTGGTTCAAAGTTTCTGGGCTCAAGATCCGAATGCTATAGGCTTGAGAAACGTACAATGCAGCAAAGTTCCAGGTGAATCCCTTCTTACAGCATAAGCTGCCATATTCCAGTAAGTGGAGAATTCAGATATCCCAAAGGTTCACTGTAAAGTTACAGAGAGAAAGTAAGCGTGTAAAGCAAGTGAGGGAGGGCATAGGGTGGTGGATAGGTGCTGGTATTGGTCGAGAAGGTAGGGTGACAGACAAGTGGGTGAAAGCTTGGGGTAACAGCTAATGGGTGAGGGGGTGCATTGACAGGTGGGTGAGCTAGGTACGGGAGCTGACGGGTGAGGGGGTAATGTAGCACATGCTAAGGGAGTTGATTGACAGATAGGTTGGAGAGAGTGTGAGGTCAGGTAAGGGGAGATAAGCAGTAAGATTCTGGAATGTTTGGTATTGAAACTGGGACAGAGTGGTGTCAAGAGGCCCTTGGTTTAGGGAGGGAAGTCGGGTCAGCAGTGAATCGGGCGTCAGATTTTTAAATGCATAGAAGTTGGAAGAGGATTTAATCCCTCTGACATTTCCTTGGTAACTTTTCACTGAACTGGGTTGGAATCTTAAGAAGTCTCTGACTCTAACTCAAGAATTGAAAACTTTTTAGAATTTTTCTTTTACCCCTCTGACGTGGACATTGCTAACTGGCCAACATTCATTGTCCATCCCTAGTTGTCATTGAGATATTTGTGGAGTCGTGAAGTACATCTTTCAGTGCATGTTGCTACAGTGGCAACTTAACAATCAGAAAGTGGGTCCATGTTACATAAGCCAGTGCTGTTCTGACTGGAGTACATGTCAGTTAGTTGCTTAGCTTATGTATTCCGAGCTTGGAACAACAGCAGTGAGTGTGGATTCATTGCAAATAGTGAAAATAGGGCAGGATGAGATACAGTGGCAAATTCCATTGGGAGGGGGCAGCTGGGCTGCTGTATTATTGCCACCCATTTTGCATCTCCACACGAGATTATTTTCATGCCCAGCACAAATGAAGAGTCAGTTTGTGACTGAAGTTCAGAAGTGACCGACAATTTCATCATTTTCCCTATTGCCAGTGCTTCTAACTTACCTTTTCCTTTGTGTCATTGTGATCCTTTGAACTAATGCAGGTTCATTGCATTACATGAATATCAGATCAATAAGTCGAAATAAAGGATGTATTCAAATCAAAGCAAGCAGGCTGCTGATTTAAATCTTTCTTGTTCAAATTGCACAAATATTTGTAAACTGACTGCTGCGATTATCCAATACACTTCCAAGTACAAACTTTTTTCCAACATCAAGTAGGCAGTGTAAATAGACTGATGAGATTGGATGGAATTCAACTACCATTTCCATTCTGTCACAGTTAAGTGTCAAAATATCAGTGAACGTGTCGATAAATTGTTCAACCCACACCATAATTATTGTGCATTGATCTATCCACGAAATGAACCAATAATAGTCATTTTATACATTGCAAGCAGCGACTTAGAATACCATTGACATTTTATGTGTTCAGACTTGATCCAAACACAGTTTTGGGGATAATAGGAAGATATTTGGCTCCAAGAAAAGTCAGGTTTGAGTTGTATTTGGAGAATGTGATTCAAGTACTAAAAGTTTGAAGGCTAACATTGACCTGTCCACTTGCAACGTTACTGGAA
This sequence comes from Chiloscyllium plagiosum, assembly GCF_004010195.1. Classification (NCBI taxonomy): domain Eukaryota; kingdom Metazoa; phylum Chordata; class Chondrichthyes; order Orectolobiformes; family Hemiscylliidae; genus Chiloscyllium; species Chiloscyllium plagiosum. The sequence goes on along the minus strand of NC_057721.1, from coordinate 17,276,420 downwards.
TGGGCAGCAAGTGATCAACCTGATGGATAGGTTTAAACAACGCTTTAAATAACACAATATGATTGCATGCCTCATTTGCATTCACCACTTGAATCTATAATGCTGGATTGTCAAGTTTCCAAAGCTTTGGAAAACTTGGCAGCTAAACCATGGCAATGGATGGACTCCAGGCTCCAGAAACAGGGGCTTTCTGTTTATGTGTTGGATTTAGCATGCTTACTTGGCTGACTTCTGACATCCCATCCCCCAATGACCTTTCAGATCACCACATATCCTGATCTCCCCACAACATCTCCAATCTCCACTTCTACAGAGGACTCTTCACCCTCACTCTCTCCACACACCACTGCTGTGTCAACCAAAGGTCTTCAGTCTCCCTGAGATTTCCCATCCAGTGTGCCCATCAACCATCTACTACCCTACATTGGGCTCTAATTCCACTCCTCACCAACCCAGATCTCAGAAGCGAATTCCTACATCTGATCAGAGAAAAATAAGTGGAAAAATGCATTTCAAAGTTGATTTGCAGTGTTGGAAAAACTATTAGATCAAATAGACAATATTAGTTTAAAGGATAGCAGTATTTCCAGGAAAGGTATAAATATTGGGCACGTGAGAAAAATGCCACCTTCAGGAGGAATTCAAATCAGTATGATTTTCATTGCCATCAAAGATATGGAAGGCATCATGATATAAAAATACAATTTTCCATCTCTGCAATCAGGAGCTTGCAAAATGTTAATTCACTTTAATAGTTGAAAAGTTGTGGGCTAAGACCCACAGAAATGGAAAATCTCTGTTAATGATTAAGCTACTGAATTGCAAGCAAAGTGAAGCCCTCAGTATTGCAAGTGTGTAACAGGAAGCTGGTAAATACAGTATGGAATCGGTGGATTAAAATGATTGAGGGTTGGCGAATGAAAAACGGAGGTTGTCAATATGAAGTCTAAGTTGGAAAAACGATAAGAATCCTGGGCAATCTTGAGGTACTGTTAAATGTCAGAGTTACCTGTCAACTGTGGTCTAGATAGAGTGATTTGAAATGATGATGGTTCGGCATGGACATAATTGTGTAAGTAGGCCAAATAATCAGAATTTATTTGGAAATGCAAAGTAACATTATAAAGTGGCATCTCCAAAATATTGCAAAGATTTCACCAAAATGCATAATAGAATTCCAGAAAGAATGATCAACAATGAAGCAAATGTGTCAAGAGTTATAGGGATGATTATAAATTAGGCCAGAATGTTCAAAGCAATGGGTAATTTGATAATTTTTTTTAAACATCAACCATTTAAAGAGTAACAGGCATTGCCTTTCTTCAGAGTGAACCTTAATTAAATTTCACTGAAAAGTTTGAACTGGGAGCAACAGCTGGGAGCCAATAAATCCAGAAACACTGACCTTTAGGATGAAACCTTCAGGACCAGATCACTTTCTTATGTCTGGAGAGTAAAGGACCTCACAGAATTGGCAGAGATAAAATCTGATATTGGTCTCAGTGATTGAATGTAATGGAGAGATGTTTTTTGCTAAAATGTTGAAATTGAAGTTTAAAAGAGAAAAGTGAGTGGAGAAGGTTGCTTTTCAACTCATGAAAGCTAAGAATTGTTCTCTGATGACAAAAGAGGGATGGAAAGAAGAATTCAAATAAAATAAGCAAACTAACTTAGGTAAGAGTTCAGTTATCAGTATTAATCTGATATCCAGTGACAGATATTTTGTGTATTTTACTGTCTTAGTTTTTGTTGTGCAATGTTCGGTAGAAAACTATCCGCAATATCAACAAGGACATTTGTACAGATGGTCACAGAGCTGCACTGAAATCCAATATTCAAGCCAGATCTTCCATTTATCCATGTAAGCATGAAGTTAAAAAAAAAACCACAGGCAACTGCAAAGCAATGAGTTAGCAACTGTTTGTGAATTTCAAGCACATCCAATTTATGTTTGCCAACAGAAAGTGATGGAAGGACACATAACCAGTTTGCAAAGAAATCTATTGCCAAAAGACTTATTATTTTTTGTCTGCACTAATTTCCTATTCAAGCTTTGGTGTATATTAGGTTTTTTTTTAAACTGAGATAGCGTAACTTGGATTTTTCAATTCAATCAGGGCACAACTCCAACATAGTTGGATAGAAAGCTGAAATGCGAGAATGCTCTGTCCGTCACTATTTAAGGAGGAATTCTTCATAAAAAAGCTGCAAAGTCTTCTTAAGTAAGGTGATGTTTAAATTTTCAATGATACAAAATCAGAGACACATGGCTTAAATGCAATATGTTTAAGGCAGTATCCTGGATAGGGCATCCAGTGACACCCTTACTGAACTACAACTGTTCAACATGCTCAGTGCTATTTTTAAGACCAAATAATAGATCATCCTGAGAGAAAGGGTCTAACTATCATGTTTGCCATTGGCAAGGAAGGGATCAGAAAGATTCAGGAAAGATCTGGAAAGATCTTGAAGATCAGTTCAAGGTACAACTTTACTTCAGGATTAACAGACACAAACTCTTCTCCAAACTCTTCCCCAGAAAGCAACCCCAAGATTCCATTGACCAGTTTGTTGGAAGACGCCACAGCAAAGTACTGAGTGTGACCTTTCTATAGTGGAATGCTTAGAAAGGCTAATTGAGTTAGTTATTGCTTCTCGACCAATTAAAGCCTTTAGGAAAGATCTTTCGGACAAGAACAAAAGGCCATACCATTGACATATTAAGTGAAGAAGATGAAACTATGAAACCATAGACAACAAACACATTTTGTAGGTGCAGCCAATACTATAATCAGCAAAATGCATCAAACTAACAGAAATTGTAACAGGAACAAATGCAGAAAATGCTGGAGAAACTCAGCAGGTTTTGATACCATCTGTGGAGAGAAATACAGAGCTAATTATTGAAATCCCATATGGCTCTTTTCAGAACTGAGGAGGGTTGAGAAAACAGTGGTTTGTGCAATTGACAGAGGGGAAGCGGATCAAGTCAAATACAACAGAATAAATACAATAGCAAGAAATGATCTATGGTCAGAAGATGTGGAATGTATATGGGTGGAAGAAATAAAAAGGGAGTGAAGATACTGGTCGGAGTAGCTTATAAGCTCCCTAACAGTAACTGTGTGGTGGGACAGAGAATGAATCAGAAGAAAATGAGGGCATGTATAAAGCGGATGGAACATCAGCCTTATGTCAAAGGGAATGGAACATCAAACAAAAAGGAAGTCTTGTTAAAACTGTTACAAGGTTCTTGTCGAGGTACAAGGTCCCCTCATCCAATGAAGGATATACTGGCATTGGAGGCAGTCCAGAGAAGGTTCAGTTGGTTTATTTCAGATATGGAAGGATTTTATTAAGAAGAAAATAGATTGATTAGGTTGAGCCTGTACCTACTGGACTTCAGAAGAATAAGAGATCGCTTTAATGACACATATAAAATTCTTAGGGGGCTTGACAGGGTTTATGCAGAGAGGTGGAAGAGTCTAGGACCAGAGGACATAATCTCAGAGTAAAGGGTCACACATTTAAGACAGAGATGAAGAGAAATTTCTACTGTTAGAGACTAGTGAATCTGTGAAATTCTTCCCTGCAGAGGGCAATTGAGGTTAGGTCATTCTGTCAGTTGTTGGTGTGGACTTGTTGGGCCGAAGGGCCTGTTTCCACACTGTACGTAATCTAAAAAATTTCTACTGTTAGAGACTAGTGAATCTGTGAAATTCTTCCCTGCAGAGGGCAATTGAGGTTAGGTCATTCTGTCAGTTGGATGAAAATATAAAACAAGGCAAGCATTCATATGGTGAGGCAGGGAACTAGTACTCGATGTATAATTTATCAATGTCTCCCACTTTCAACTTTCCTACTTATGTATACAAAAAATTGCATTATTTCTATAAAAATGCATCATGGCATCTCATTAATGAAAGGTAATGAAAACTTCAGCACAGATGGCTGATCAAAGATTTGCTGAATTATTGCCCCAAAAATTCTCACATATTAAAACAAAGAATGAACTTCAACCTGATTATTTATTTATTAACAAGCTCTTCGTCGTGGTGTTAAATTTCTTCAATTAGAGTTATTGCAAGGAACATTACCTGCAAACATTCAAAAGAAATTGGATGTACAGGTATGTGGATCAACAGACTCAATCTCATTGTACCTCTGATGGGAGTGCCCAAAAGTGTATGAACTAAAACTAAGCCCAAACTAAACGAGGCTCCTGAGGAAGAGCTTTTGCCCAAAATGTCGATTTGCTTGCTCCCCGAACACTGCCTGACCTGCTGTGCTTTTCCAGCACCACTCTAATCTTGACTCCTGTATAATGTCAGCATTTTTGATTAGTCTCCTGTTAAGGGTATGTGTTTGGGGAAATTAAGAGTCTCTGCTTGCCCTAGTAAGAGAATTGACTCAGGAAAGCATGGGAACGGAGCATGTAGTCCCAAATGCTGGGAAATAGCCTGCTCACAATTTCACCATATCCTTGAGGAATCAGTAGATCCAGTGAAAGAAAGGGGGCACAGAGAGAACATTCCAGCACAATAGCTAAACAGAAGAACCATGAACCACCGCAGCTCAACCTTATGAACTTCGCTGGGGTGAGTCACACTTTAGCCAAAAATAGGTCACAATAGGAACCATTGTTACTTCAGAAATTCAAATTTAAAAACCAAAATGTGTTTTCTTTCTCGGAATTTTTTTCTAACCAATTTATAACTTTTTTCACATTTCTTATTTTAAAGTATTAACTCTTCCAGGAGAAAAGAACTGTTACGTTTTTTGAATTTTCATAATGCCAGAGTACTCTTGTTGCATTGTGTAAAATGAACTCATCAAAAACTTCATACATAAACTGAATCATGAAGAATCTCATTGAAGACTTGATTGTGGAATTGCTCATACCTGACAAGTGTGTACTCTGCTGTTTCGAGTCGCAAAATGAAATAGAACAATTAGCAATCCAGCAGCTGCCTTCAAGGAATCTGAGTAATAATGAGGTCAGTGGGGACTGGGGAAAAAACTGTCCTCTGGCTGAAATGATATGGAGCAAAAAAGAGAAATGGTTATGACTGTTGAAGGCAAATCATCTCAACACCAGTATTGGCCACAGACTTCCTCGTTGCCACTATCCTAGATTCAGCCATCTTCAGCTGCTTCATTAAGTCATTCCTCTGTTATAATATCAGAAATGTGGATGCTCAGTTTCATTTTCAGTTCCCCAGATCACGATGCATTGTGTGTGCATATGCAGAATAACCGAGACAGCATCCAAGTTTTGACTGGTAACTGGTATATAACATCAATTTCACATAAGTGTTATCTCCAGTGAGATAATCTGCTGCCCACTTCTTGATAATTGTCACTACCAATCAACCACACCGCCCTGTGGCCCAACATTTCAACTCCCCCTCCCACTCAGCCGAGAACATGGAGGTCCTGGGCCTCCTTCACCGCCGCTCCCTCACCACCCGACACCTGGAGGAAGAACGCCTCATCTTCCGCCTCGGAACACTTCAACCCCAGGGCATCAATGTGGACTTCAACAGCTTCCTCATTTCCCCTTCCCCCACCTCACCCTAGTTCCAAACTTCTCATTTATCTCTCCACTCTTCAGGCACTCTACCTCCATTCCTGATGAAGGGCTTTTGCCTGAAACGTCACTTTTCCTGCTCCTCGGATGTTGCCTGAACTGCTGTGCTTTTCCAGCACCACTCTAATCTAGAATCTGGTTTCCAGCATCTGCAGTCATTGTTTTTAGCCTATCATTGAATCTCTCCATCACTAAACACCCTGCATATTCCACAGTGATTGACTGCTAACTCCCAAAGTCTTTCCTCTATCTAAAATGATACATATCAGGACTGTGATGGAATACTCTCGAGATTCCTTTATAATTGAAATTTGAAAAGCAGTCTCTTTGACTGATATACCAATTACTACATTAAACATCTACTCTACTTTTCACAAGTGACTACAGTCACATTGTATAGTATCTATAAGATAGACTGCAGTAAGTGACCAATGCTCCTGTTCCAGCACTTTCCAAATTGTGACCATTCCTGCTTTGTAGAGCATCGGCTGGAATCACTCAAAATTTTCCTTCATGCTACACATTCATCCTGACTAGGAAGTAAATCACAATTCCTTCAAATTTACTAGGTCAAGGTCTTAGAACTCCTCACGTAAAAGCACAGTGGAAGTACTATCATCACACTGACTGAAACAGTTGAAAAACATCAGCTCTTTAAGAACAATTAAAGGGCTAGATAATTAAGTATAGTTTTCCCAGTGACACCTGTGTAAGAAAGTATTGCAAAGTTCCAGCCCCAACAGGATTTGGGTTTGTTCAGCCTTGCCTTCTCAAGAATGGCTAGACTGCAACATGAGAGATAACTCATGGTTTTTACTCTTCAGCAGAATACATGGCCCTAAGGATTGGCTTTGGACATTTGAATTGTTGTTGTATAAGGGCAGCCTGGGTGTTTTACTGCACTGCCTTGAATAAACTCATGAATCTTACTGAGCTTCAACACAATTGCATGTGCTGTTAACATACACTCCACACATATTGCAACTCTTGAGCAGGTGTCATGAAGAGAAACTCTACTCAATGTTAAGCCCCTGCAATTTTACGTAAATTCAATTAATTTCTGTGGTAATGGACTCTTAACAAGCCAAAAACAAACACAAGTCAGGCTAGTGCATTAATGTGCACTAAACCAGTCGACTTACAGCAGCAATTTTAAGACCATTGGTAAACATTAACAACATCTTATTAAAGCTAATGCACAAAGTTATGACTTTTTATGTAATGTAGCAAGTACACAAACAATGAAAGAGGAATTTCTTCTCAATATTTTTAAACCTCCAGTTTTAAGCGACTAGATTTATTTTCATTTTATTTAATTTACTTTAGTTGTCAAATCAATGTTCCACTTTTTAAAATGAGGTTCTGCAAATGAGATGTAGCACATGGGAGCAAAACTATTGCTGGGGTTGGCAAATGGTCAGTGAATTCAGTGAAAACTAATGCGCTTGTTTAATGTGAACGTCAATTGCCATTCAGTAGTCTAAGCCTAGATAAATGTCGTTAGGGTATTACTGGTTGAATTGATTTCGTTAAGGAATTGTATATGAAACTGTGGGGTCAGTTAGCTCAGTTGCAGAGGTGGTTAGACTGTGGTACCGAATGATGCTACTTGGGTAGGTTAAAATCCTGTGCTAGCTGAGGTAATTCATGGAGGCTTGCCTCCTTCCCTTGACACATGCTTAATATGGATTGCTGCCCCTCAATCTATAGAATTACATGTAAAACAAGGTGCCTATGCTTCCACTTGAACAACACATTATTATTTCATCAACAAGGATGTGACCTATGAATGGAACTGAAAACTGTACAAATATTTCCATTTCTGACCATACAATGCAATGAAGGTCATTTGTTGAGCAACTGAAGATACTTGAGGAGCACCTACGGTAAAGTCTTGAAACTGAGACAGTGAGCCTCAAACAAGCATCTTTCTTTGCAAACAGAATGATTCTAGACATTGATTAGTTTCTTGCCCTACACCCTATTGGCAATGGATTTATTCAGTCTACTCAATCTTTTCAATCCCAAGGACTCCACTGCAAGAGTTCCTCAGATTAGTATCTGAGCACCTACAGCCACTTCATCAATGACCTGCTCTCCACCCTAAGGTCAGATGTGGGGCTATCTACTGATGATTGTATCATATTCAGCACCATTCGTGACTCCTCAGATACTGAAGCAGTTTGTGTCCATTGCAGTAAGGTATCGAAACATCTAGATTTGGACTGATAAGTAGCAGATAACATTTATGTCAGACTAGTACCAGTAAATGACCATCTCCAACAAGAGAGAATCTCACCAAAGTCTGTCCACCATAACAAGGTACGAGGATATATGATGGAATACTGCCTGGATGAGTGCAGTTCCAATGATGCTCAAGACATTCAACACTTTCCAGGAAAAAGGAGCTTGCTACATTTTGGATAACTTTATATATTCACTCCCTTCACCACTGACACACAGTAGCAGCAATGTCTACCATCTGCAATGTGCAATGCAGAAACTCACTTCATAGCACCTTTCAAATCTGTGACCTCTGCCATCTAGAAGGACAAGACCAACAAATAGATGGGAACACCAGCAACAGTATGTTGCAGCAAAGCCACACACCAACCTAACTTGAGGCTGTATCACCTTGCCTTTACTGTCACCGGATCAGAATCTTGAAACTTCATTCCTGATTACACCAGACGGACTACGGTGATTTAAATTGGTGGCTCATCACTACCTTCCCTGGGCAACAAACACTGAACAGGTCAATGATACCCACATGAAGAGAAAATGAGGTCTGCAGATGCTGGAGATCAGAGATGGAAATGTGTTGCTGGAGAAGCGCAGCAGGTCAGGCAGCATCTAGGGAACAGGAGAATCGACGTTTCGGGCATTAGCCCTTCTTTAGGAAGCAGGGCTAATGCCTGAAGAAGGGCTAATGCCCGAAACGTCGATTCTCCTGTTCCCTAGATGCTGCCTGACCTGCTGCGCTTCTCCAGCAACACATTTCCATCAATGATACCCACATGCCAAGGACATTTTTAAAAACCTTGGATTCCTTAGCACTATCTTTCAAAATATTAACTTGTTAACAAAGGCAGTCAGTCTTACCTTCCCTGTGAAATTCAGCTGTTTCGAACACTACTAGGACTATGTAAGTCCCTGCAACTAAGTGATCTTGATGGAACCCAAATTGAGAGTTTGTGAGCAGGTTATTGATGAAGAAATATTGATTGACAGCACCGTGTGCAACTCCTTCGTTCATCTTGCTGCTGGTTGAAAGGATACTGATGAGGTAGCAATTGGCCAAGCTGATTGTGTTCTTTTTATGCAAACTGAGCATTCCTGAGCAGTTTTCTGGATTGTTAGATAGATGCGATTGTGATAGCTGTTCATTAGTTTTGCCATTGACACTATGTTGCAATGTTGTTGGAACCCATAGCCTTCGTTATATTCAATGCATTTAGCTATTTCTAGATATCATGTGAAGCAAATTGTATTGATTGAAGATTGACATCTGATACTGGGGAATTAATGAACAACCTTTTGTAGAATCAGCTGGCTGGCCTTGCCTTTGCCATGTCTCAGCTTCATGTTCCATCAAGTTTCCCTTTTTGTCACTTGGATACAAATAAGTAGCTTGCTCAGAAGCATATCATCAACCATGTTGGTTTGGCTAACATTGCATATACAGACAAGGTGAGATAGTAATGAACCAGTTCAGTTGTAACAATAATTTAAGAGGTTTGTGGTCACTTATACTGATCTATGTTTCTTATAATCCACTTGAAATGCCTTCAGGCTAATAAAGCAATGTTAGGTTTGACAGCACAAGTTCCATTACTGTATCCAGTAATAATGACTCTTGTGCTTTACGATGTGGTTTCTCACATAATACCTTGCACGCGAAGTTCAGATTCAATAAAATAGCCATTTATTGCCTTAGGAAACCATCTGTTAAAATAACATTGATGCTAATAGTGATATCTGATTGTGATATCTTGTGTGTATAACAAATACAGCCTAAAATGGATTGATACAGCCTACATCTATTATGCTTGGGTTGTTTAACTGCAAATGTACAACAAAATGTAAAACCGAAAAGGATTACATAATTACCTTATCCATGAATAATGAAGGCCTTAGAACTGAGGGAAATTTCAATTGTAATTATTTTTATGGGCTATGGAATGAAACAATGGAGGTTTCTTTTTGCTTTCATTGCAGTTATATGAATATTTAATGCTGACACCTGTATTACCATAACGTTTTCTGTCCTGATTTTAGCTGTCTTCATGTTACTGGTTGGAGGAGGTGAAGATTCCATTGCTTACGATTTTAGTAATGAATGAACTGCAGTCAAATGCATCACTGGCTGCCAACAAAATACATTAAAATAGCATATTATTGAATATAGATTTTCACTTTTGAATTTTGAATGCACAGACATCTTATTATCCAAGTATGAATCAAAATTTATATCATCAGGAAAATAATGATCACAATTTTTTAACTTGAAAGACTTAACAATAAGTGGCAGAGGGTTAGGAATTGAGCTTTCATCGGCAATTTTGTCTAATCTTTTAGCAAGATTATAGTTCCTGTAAGCAAATCCCACATTTCATATGAAACTATACTGGACCCATTATATTTTATGCCTAGAATTGTATGCAATGTACAGCACAAAATAAGCTATTTAGCTCAATTGGCCCATGTTAGTGTTTGTGATGTACATGACTCTCTTCCCATTTTTCTTCATATGTCCATAACCCGATCAATATAATTGTTAATGTCTTGCTCCAACATGTGCTTACCAAGCATCCCCTTAAATGCGAGTTGCCTCAATTGTTGCAGCCAGTTCCACAAATCAAATATTCTCAGAGTGAATCCCTGACGCCATTCAGCTTGGAAGAATCCACATTCCAACGTTAATGGATAAGGCGATTAATCCTAATAAAGTGGACCATATATGTAAATATTAGCAGGGATCCACTAAATATTTTGAGTCCAAATAATACCTTTCGGTCCAACTTATTTATGCCAACAATATATCCAATATGACCGAGTCCCATTTGTCAACATTTGGCCCATATCCCTCTAAACCCTTCCTGTTCATATGCCCATCCAGCTGCCTTTGAAGTGTTGTAGTTGGACCGCCTCTACCACTTCCTCTACCAGCTGGTTCCACATATGCACCACCCCCTGTGTGAAAAAGTTACCCCTCGGGTTCCTTTTAAATCTTTCCCCTCTCGCCCTAAACATATAGCCTCCAGTTTTAGAGTCCTCCACCTCAAGAAAAAGGCCGTGGCTATTTACCCGATCTATGCCCTTCATGATTTGATAAACCTCTACAAGGTCACTCCTCAGCTTGTGATTCTCCAGTGAAAAAAGCTGCAGCCTTTCTAGCGTCTCCCTGTAGCTTAAACCCTCCAGTCCTGGAAACATCCTTGTAAATATTTTCTGAACCCTCCCAAGTTGAACAACATCCTTCCTACAGGAGGGCAACCGGAACTGTACGCAGTAATCCAAAAGTGGCCTTATCGATGTCCTGTGCAGCACCACCATGATATCCCAACTCATATACTCAATGCTTTGGCCAATGAAGGCAAGCATGCGAAACACTTTCTTCACTAACCTTTCTACCTGTGATTCCACTTTCAAGGAATTATGCAACTGCACCACTCGGTCTCTTTATGCAGGAACATTCCCCAGGGCTTTACCATAAAGTGTGTAAATCCGGGAGAAAGTGAGGACTACAGATGCTGGAGATCAGAGTTAAATAGAAGGGGACTAATATACTGGCAGGGAGATTTGCTAGAGCTGCTCGTGAGGATTTAAACTAGTAAGGTGGGGGGTGGGACCCAGGGAGATAGTGAGGAAAGAGATCAATCTGAGACTGGTACAGTTGAGAACAGAAGCGAGTCAAACAGTCAGGGCAGGCAGGGACATTGCAGAAAACAAGTTAGAACTGATAAATTAAACTGCATTTATTTCAATGCAAGGGGCCTGACAGGGAAGGCAGATGAACTCAGAGCATTGTTAGGAACATGGGACTGGGATATCATAGCAATTACAGAAACATGGCTCAGGGATGGGCAGATCTGGCAGCATAATGTTCCAGGATACAAATGCTACAGGAAGGATAGAAAGGGAGGCAAGAGAGGAGGGGGCGTGGCATTTTTGATAAGGAATAGCATTACAGTTGTGCTGAGGGAGGATATTCCCGGAAATACATCCAGGGAAATTATTTGGGTGGAACTGAGAAATAAGAAAGGGATGATCACCTTATTGGGATTGTATTATAGACCCCTGAATAGTCAGAGGGAAATTGAGAAACAAACTTGTA
>NC_057721.1:17191210-17264475 GCF_004010195.1 Chiloscyllium plagiosum | reverse complement strand
GGAAAAAGATAGACCATATCTAAAAGTTGAAGTTCTAAATTGGAGAAAGGCCAATTTTGATGGTATTAGGCAAGAACTTTCGAAAGCTGACTGGGGGCAGATGTTTGCAGGTAAAGGGACGGCTGGAAAATGGGAAGCCTTCAGAAACGAGATAACAAGAGTCAGAGAGTATATTCCTGTTAGGGTGAAAGGAAAGGCTGGTTGGTGTAGGGAATGCTGGATGACTAAATAAATTGAGGGTTTGATTAAGAAAAAGAAGGAAGCATATGTCAGGTATAGACAGGATAGATCGAGTGAATCGTTAGAAGAGTATAAAGGAAGTAGGAGTATACTTAAAAGGGAAATCAGGAGGGCAAAATGGGGACATGAGATAGCTTTGCCAAATAGAATTAAGGAGAATCCAAAGAGTTTTTATAAATACATTAAGGACAAAAGGATAGGTAGGGAGAGAATAGGGCCCCTCAAAGATCAGCAAGGCGGCCTTTGTGTGGAGCCACAGGAGATGGGGGAGGTATTAAACAAGTATTTTTCATCAGAGTTTACTGGGGAAAAGGATATGGAAGATTTAGAATGTAGGGAAATAGATGGTGACATCTTGAAAAATGTCCATATTACAGAGGAGGAAGTGCTGGATGTCTTGAAACGGTTAAAGGTGGATAAATCCCCAGGACCTGATCAGGTGTATCCTAGAACACTGTGCGAAGCTCGGGAAGTGATTGCTGGGCCTCTTGCTGAGATATTTGTATCATCGATAGTCACAGGTGAGGTTCTGGAAGACTGGAGGTTAGCTAATGTGGTGCCACTGTTTAAGAAAGGTAGCAAGGACAAGCCAGGGAACTATCGACCAGTGAGCCTGACATCAGTGGTGGGCAAGTATTTGGAAAGGCAAGGACTGATTAGGGATAGTCAACATGGCTTTATGCGTGGGAAGCCATGTCTCACAAACTTGGTTGAATTTTTTGAAGAAGTAACAAAGAGGATTGATGTGTGCAGAACGGTAGACATGATCTATATGGATTTCAGTAAGGCGTTTGACAAGTTTCCCCATCGGAGACTGGTTAGCAAGGTTAGGTCTCATGGAATACAGGGAGATCGAGCCATTTGGATACAGAACTGGCTCAAAGGTAGAAGACAGAGGGTGGTGGTGGAGGGTTGTTTTTCAGACTGGAGGCCTATGACCAGTGGAATGCCACAAGGATCGGTGCTGGGTCCACTAGAATAGAATCCCTACAATGTAGAAACAGGCCCTTTGGCCCAACAAGTCCACACTGACCCTCCGAAGAGTATCCCACCCAACCCCATTCCCCTACCTTATTACTGAACATCTACCCCTGACTAGTGGACCTAACCTACACATCCCTGAACACTATGGACAATTTAGCATAGCCAATTCACCTGACCTGCACATCTTTGGATTGTGGGAAGAAACCGGTGCACCTGGAGGAAAACCATGCAGACACAGGGTGAACATACAAACTCTACACAGACAGTCACCCAAGACTGGAATTGAACCTGGGTCACTGGTGCTGTGAGGCAGCAGTGCTAGCCACTGTGCCACCCTACTTTTCATCATTTATATAAATGATTTGGATGTGAGCATAAGAGGTATCGTTAGTAAGTTTGCAGATGACACCAAAATGGAGATGTAGTGGACAGCAAAGAAGGTTATATCAGATTACAACGGGGTCTTGATCAGATGGGCCAATGGGCCGAGAAGTGGCAGATGGAGTTTAATTTAGATAAATATGAGGTGCTGCATTTTAGGAAAGCACATTTTAGCAGGACTTATACACTTAATGATAAGGACGGAGGGAGTGTTGCTGAACAAAGAGACCTTGGAGTGCAGGTTCATAGCTCCTTGAAAGTGAAGTTGCAGGTGGATAGGATAGTGAAAAAGGCATTTGGTATGCTTTCCTTTATTGGTCAGAATATGGAGTACAGGAGTTGGGAGGTCATGTTGCTGCTATACAGGACATTGGTTAGGCCACTTCCGGAATATTGCGTGCAATTCTGGTCTCCTTCCTATTGGAAAGAATGTTGTGAAACTTGAAAGGGTTCAGAAAAGATTTACAAGGATGTTGCCAGGATTGGAGCATTTGAACCATAGGGAGAGGTTGAATAGACTGGGGCTGTTTTCCCTGGAGTGTTGAAGGCTGAGTGGTGACCTTGTAGAGATTTATAAAATCATGAAGGGCATGGATAGGATAAATAGGCAAAGTCTTTTCCCTGGGGTGGGGGAGTCCAGAATTAGAGGACATATGTTCAGGATGAGAGGGGAAAGATATAAAAGAGACCTGAGGGGCAACTTTTTCACGCAGAGGGTGGTACGTGTATGGAATGAACTGCCAAAGGAAGTGGTGGAGGCTCATATAATTGCAACATTTAAAAGGCATCTGGGTGGGTATATGAATAGGAAGGGTTTGGAGGGATATGGACTAGGTGCTGGCAGGTGGGACTAGATTGGGTTGGGATATTTGGTCGGCATGGACAATTTGGACCGAAGGATCTGTTTCCATGCTGTACATCTCTAAGTGTGGTGCTGGAAAAGTACAACAAGTCAGGCCCATGTGATCAAGGTTCCCATGTAAGCTACTTCATTGTCCACTCCATCTCCTATTTTGGTGTCATCTGCAAAATCTCCAGCTCTACCTCCTATATTCACATCCAAACAATTTATGTAAATGATGAAAAATAGTGGACCCAGCACTGATCCCTGTAGCACACCGTTGATCACAGACCTCCAGTCTGAAAAACATCCCACCACCACCATTCTCTAAGGCTAATACAGTAGATAAGCAGAGCAAGTCAAGGCAGACGAGAGCTTGTCAAAGAACAAGATAAGACTAATAAATTAAACTGCATTTACTTCAATGTAAGTGACCTGACAGGTAAAGTGGATGGACTTAAGGCATGGTTGAGAACATGGGACTGGTTTATCATAGCTATTACAGAAACATGGCTCAGGGATGGACTGGACTGGCAGATTAAATGTTATGAGGTACAGATGCAAAAGGAAGGATAGAAAGGGAGGCAAAAGAGGAGAGGGAGTGGTGTTTTTGGTTAAGGAGTTCTCCCTTCTTGGTGTACCTGACCAAAAGAGAAAACACCTTACAATATATCTCAAAAAGCTAATTAATGGATTTCATTAAAACCTGGTCGACAGGTGGGGCATGGCCAGAGGAGAAACTGATTAATGTTTGGTAAGGATGCAAATCTAGATTGTGACTTTTTCCAAAAAAGGTATCTATTAACATTAGATGAAAAGATTAATGGACTTTTTTTTAAAAGGATGGTATAGGTTCTTTTATTTAGAATATTGGTGATTGATTGTCTCAGCCTTTATTGGGGAATTTGTCACAATTGGAAAAAATATGAACAGAATTTTCAGAACAGGTTGGTTGGCTGTTGATTAGCTTGAAGCTTCCTTGTGAAAAGTTTTCTTTTAGTTTTGTGGATACAGAACATCAACCAGTCAGGGCAAAACAAAACCTCAAGGAAGAGCTGCATGATTGAGTTGAGTTAACACAATAGTAAAGTTATTTGTTCTTCGCTTGTTGGAACTGTTTTCTCCTGAGTTTAAAAGCAAGCTTACAGCTAATGAGATCAATACCATTTGAAGAATACACGTTCTAATTACTTGAAATCTGACAATAATAATTTTATCATAGTAGAAAGCAGCTTCCTAACTCCAGCTTTATTCCATGAAAAAAGTCTTTGTTTGGGATTCAATTTTTGTAATAACCTTATCACTGCTACTTATTTGGGTCTAGTTTTGAGTGGTGACGTTGCTACTGGAGCACAGTGTGAAGATACTCAGCGGGAGACCGAAACTATTACATTCTCTTTATGCATTGATTCAGTGCTGATGTGTTACTTTAATTCATCTGACGGATTTTGCTAAGCTTCCATTTCATTCAAACCTAATGAAGCTTTACTTTTAACAAAGGATATCTTTCAAATAATAAATTCTATCAAATAGTTGTCTCTGCCATTTTTCCACATTTAACTAATACCATCCTCTTTTGCCATTCCTTCATTCTATGCCATCCCCATCCTGCTTTTGTCATCCCCATTCTTTCCATCAATTCTATCCTATCCCTCACAGAGTCAGTCTGTCCAATCAAGGTAATTTTGTTGTTTGGCTCTCCTAATCTTGCTTTGTTTCTGTCCTCCTCAAAGCTCTCTTGCCTACTGTCACTACTGCTGCCATCAACAACAGTTAACAGTGACATATGCATCACACACTCCAATCTGCTTGGTTACAACATGCCTCTGCATGCTCCAACCACCACCTACCAAATAAACCCATCATTAGTAACTTTGCTTAAACTAACTAATCGGCATATTTTGGACAAGCGGATTATTATTACGGGTGTTAATGACGGTGTGTGCCTCAAATTCTAGCAACCTACTTGAGATCATGTTCCTCAGGGCTTGGGAAATCTAGCATCAGAAAGGAGGAGAACTTAGCTGGATCCAGCAAATATGTGCCATTAATAGTGCTGGTAGACCTCAAAATAAGAAAGCCAACTCATGGCTACTCAAACAACCCAGCTTCAATCCCACATCGAGCTCCTGCAACCTCCAGGTTTTCTCAAACCAGTGATCTCTCAAAATATGCAAAACGCCTCATCCAGTGGTCATCTGTTCTATTCATGGGTTAACTAATAGACAGAAGCAGTCTTGTAAATTACAGAAAATGTAATCTCTTATCTATTAAACATCTGAGGGCCAGAAATATATCATATTCAACATTTCTTATGTGAGCCATTAAAATCTGGGACTTCTTTTTAAAACCTCCCGCTGCTCCTGAACTCCCCTCCCAATCCATCCCCTGCCCCACCATTCCAATTCTAAAAATGTGAATTCCTCCACCCCTGTTACTCATCTTGGTGCCAGCAGGCTCTCTCAAAGCCACACACTGCATATGGCTGGCGGCTGGACAGCAGCCAGCAGTTCATATTCACTCCAGCTCCAGCAGAAACTCACCTCATCACGCCACCGGCTTCCTGTCTCAGATTTGACACTCACCTTCATATCCCTGAAGAGAACCGAGGCTGAAGAACAATGTGTCACTTATGCTAGGAAATCCATTCATTTTGCAGCTATTCGATTGAAATTAATGCTTGTGTAATTGTGAGTAATTATTTCCACCTTCCTGCATATGCTATGCTTCATGGTCCAGCTATCAAACGTCATTTCGTTTGTCTCTTCCTTTGTCTGTTAACTTGCAATCATCAACATTTCAAACAGCAAGTCCTGGCTAACTTGCAGTTAATGAATGAATTTATTTCTGAAACAAAGTGGTGATAATTTAAAAAAAAAAATACATCCATCTAGGGCAAGTACCCCTGTTGTCCTGGTCTAATTTAGAGCCTACTTGTATTGGACACAAAGTCATGGCTTTCGTGAAAGATTTAACTGACTGAAGTTGCTTTTGTTTCACATGTAAGGATTTGTCTGATATAGAGTTAATGACATACAAATATGTCCCTTTTCTGCCACACGTTGGTCAGAATCTGTGAAATTTAATTCAGAGGTAGCCGATGTTAAATGGAAGTTTGAATAGTCGTCAAATTGAAACGTTAGTATGACTTTGCTCTCTCCACTGGTCTTCCAGCACTTTCTTTTAAATGTAAATAGAGAGTTACTTTCTTCAACTATTTGTGATGAAGTAACAGTAAGTACTTGAAAAACCCAGCAGGCCTGGCATCATCCAAGAGAGAATTAGAGTTAATATTTCGAGTCCAACACGACACTGCTACAGAATAAGTTTCTTATACAAAATATCCCAACGTAAATGGGACTAGGTCAGATTGGGATGTCTGGTCAGTGCAGATATGTTGGACAGAATGGTGTGTTTCCACGCTGTAAGACTCTATAAGCAAAAGGGGATTTCAGGATAATCTGTTTGCAAGTGAACTATCAGGCAGCAGAGCAATTCATTTCACAGCAGTAAAATGAAATCCAAACAAGGCCATGCTTTTTTCTCATTTAGTGAATGTAAATCCCCAAAACCAAGTGATAGCCTCTTTATTTGCTGAGTTTAAGGCAATTAGTCTGCTCCTTAGTACAGGAGGTGCATCTCAATATGTGCACCATTATTTGTGCCGTTCCGTTCCACAGGTGCATAAGCCAATTCCTTTTTCATCAATGTTTATTGATTTTTGTTTTCTTATTGTTAAAAGGAATTGTCAAGGCCATTGGGATAAATGCTTTGAGCTGTAAACAAACTCACAATGTGAGGTTGAAATCTCACAGATACTGTAAAAAGAAATACCGCAGTTGTATTTTTTCTACCTCCACAGGAGTTGCAAGGAATCAATCATTTTGACAGTCGTTCAGCCATACCCTGTAAGTATAGGCCTGCTTTTAATGTGTTTATTATCTGTTACTTCTGTTTTTCTGTCTCGCTCATGCAAGAATTGAGATTTCTCTTTGCAAATATTCATAAAACAACATGGCATTTTGTGGTAAACTTTCATCTTGGAACATTTGCGGGAGCATTTTGGAAATTTGGGCAAAATTGCCACCCTCTGATTTTTCAGTCAGAAATAAAAAGAAATCTGTGCATTTTGGTCGCACTTTTCATTATTACAGTACTTTGAGTTTACTTATACCAAATGAATTGCAAAGATTCAAGAAGATAGCAACTGCTTAAGGTAATTAGGGATGGACAACAGGTTCTGGCCTTGCCAGCAATGGCACATCCCATGAATGAGTAATAGTATTCCCAAACAGCTTTAGAGGTGGTTTAATACTTTTGCAATGGCTACACCGCAGCAAATTTACCTATTAAAAGCTCTGACAAACAGCAATGAGATATTGACCAAACAATTTGTTTTACTGATGTTGATTGAGATATAAATATTGACCAGAACACTGAAAATAATTTTCATCAAAATAGTGCCATTTGATATTTTATGTGCACCTGCAAATGCAAGATGAGGCCTTAGTTTAACATCTCATTTGAAAAGTGACATCTTTGAAATGTCAGCCTGAATTTTGTGCTCAAGTCTTTATATTGAGGATTAGGTCCACACGTTTCTGACTTATAAGAAAGAGTCCAACAATCAGCAATAGCTGAGATCCAGTACTGCTGTGCAGTAATAGACAGTAAGTGATTGGATAGAATGCATTTAAATTCCTGATATTCACCGTGAACACAAGAATATATTGTCCCAGGAATTCTAAGGATGAAAGTTTACCATCATAAGTTCTCACTCTATATTTGAATTTGAACAGCAGTGCTACTTTTTTAAAGCCCTAGCAATGAAGCTCAAATATAGCTTTAAAGTGTCTGTTTATTAAATGAAATTTATAACTTTACGGTAATATGAACAATTATAAATGGTCTGCTATTCTCTCCTGATTTGAAGTGTTTTGAATCCAAATGATCTGCTTTTACTTCTATAGTGAATGAAGTGAAGAGTTATTGAAGAGAGTCTGTGGACATATTGTAACATGTTATGTAAGCTATATGTTTGAAGATGTCAATGGAATTATTCCAGCATTGGATCTCGGCATAAATATAGGGAAAAAAAACTTGAACCCTCACAATGGTGCTCCATGGAGTTGAGAAATACATTAAGTTACTAACATGAAAGAAAAAAAAACAAAAGTACTGCAGATGTTGGAAATCAGAAACAATAACAGAAATTGCTGCAAAACCTCAACAGGTCTGGCAGCATCTGTAGAGAGAAAGCAGAGTTAGCGTTTTAGGTCCGATGACCCTTGTTCAGAAATGGGTTACTAACAGGGTAAGACAAGCAATGGAGACCCAAGGGTTATAATAACGATAAACTAATTTAATGGTCTTCAAAGCCAGACTTATACTTTTGGATTTGGGTTACCTAATTGGTCAAAGCATTCTTCAGATTTATCTTCCATTCCCATCACTAACATAGTACACTAGCACAACATCGATTGCTGGTTTTTCAGTTTTGCACATTGTTTCCGGTGAAAGTTCTGTGCCATCATGATTTATGTCTTGTACGATAACACTGTCCAATATAATTTAGCCAATAAAATACTGTATGGCAGGGAAGTGTTCCATTAGTACTGAAATATATCCTGCACACGTTGCAGTCTTCAAGAATATTGTACTCCATAATATTACTTGAAAAATGTCTTTTGATTTCATCCTGCACCATCGCTCAGATACCCTTAGTCATGAATTATTTTTGTCATGCTGTTTCTTTCACAAACAATTTGTCATGATGAGAACATATCAACGTCATGTAACCCTGGCACTTCATATTATAATGTTAACATTCATGTCAAGATTTTAATTTTTAATTTTATTCTTATTTATCCTTATTCATCTCCTCACCTTATAGGTTTCTTTGTGAAAGGAGCATTCCCTCCCAAGATGTATGTAGGGATGATGGAGCATCAGTCTGCAGCAACTTGCCTTCAAAGGTCATAAGTGTTGTCAGTAAATGATGCAGTCTATACCTGCAGTTGAAGGAAGTTCCATTGTCACCTCCATTAGGCCATCCCCACTATATTGTTGCAGTGGGGAAACAGTCTTTAATGTGTCTGGGGGAATGGGTGTTGGTCAAGCAGCAGCCAAGTGTCCCTCACACACACACCAGCCCATTATGTTCAGTTGTTAGGGTTTGCAGAGTGGTTTTACTATTTTAGCTCAGTTGGTAGAAATTTATGTCTTCCTTCCCAATATTTTGGTTCCAAGTCCACACAGTGCAAATCTCCGTTGGCCTCCCATTTCCCACATTTTCCCAATGTTTACAGTGGACAGGAGGCCCACACCTTTGGGATCTATTGATCAGTGAAGTTGGCACCAGAGAGTCAAGGAAAGGGGGTTCTGTTTCAGAATGTCGGTGAGCATCGGAAGGACTACCAAAAGAAAACAGCCACTTTGGCAGTTGCCTCTTCCTCCTGTTGCAACAAGTGACAGCCCCATCTAGCACAACAGCTCAGGAAAGGGAGCCCAACCTCATTCAAGTTATGGGGTGAAAGTGAGGACTGCAGACGCTGGAGATCAGAGTCAAGATTAGAATGGTGCTGGAAAAGCACAACAGGTCAGGCAGCATCCGAGGAGCAGGAACATCGACGTTTCAGGCAGGAGCCCTTCACGACTAAGTGTATCTGAGTGAAAGGCTCCTGCCCGAAACGTCGATGTTCCTACTCCTCGGATGCTGCCTGAC
The DNA here is from genome assembly GCF_004010195.1 of Chiloscyllium plagiosum. NCBI lineage: Eukaryota > Metazoa > Chordata > Chondrichthyes > Orectolobiformes > Hemiscylliidae > Chiloscyllium > Chiloscyllium plagiosum. The sequence goes on along the minus strand of NC_057721.1, from coordinate 17,255,305 downwards.
CTGCTGTGCTTTTCCAGCACCACTCTAATCTTGACTCATTCAAATTATACCAAGGCAGAAATAAGATCACGCCCTTAGGAAATCTGCATATCAGGCACTTGTGTCAAAATCATCTCAAATGTATGAAATAGGCATCAATGCTTAGGTCAGCACCTAAACACTGCAATCTCTGTTTCGTTGAACAGCACTAACAGCATGATAAAGCTGCCCACTGTCACTACACAGCTATGTTTCCCAAAATAGAGGGGTCATTGATGGCAGTTGTATGGCCATCTGGGCAGCAGGTGCGTTCTGCTCCTAAGCTACTACCATTTGGTATTTCTCAGATGTGTACTGTGATTCACTCCATGCAACCTCCTCAAGTTCTCTAATTGTATCCTCCAGCTTCTTTATAGCTGTGCTGGTGCTTACAAGGGGCAGGACAAATGCTGAATTTTCTCTCTTCCTTGACAACAGACAATAACAACAAGCTCCTGTTCTAAGTTCACAATGATAGGAAAGGGACAGATTTTAGAATGTTGTTTCCAGGTCAGATATTAAAGCAGAATTTTCTTTCAAGATCCAAACAACATGTAACATTTGTATTTTTATGCATGGGTGTGAATGAAAAGAGAACCAGACATAAGATGATTGAGTTTTTGCTTTGGGTGCATCTGGTAATATGACTCAAAATTGCACTCAAACTTGCACAGTCTTTTCAAAGTGAAGTTTTAGTCTAAATTGTCCCTCAAATACATTTCCATAAGTCCAAATGTAAAATCTTACAAGAAACAGTGGATTTGGAGAGCATTTTATAGAAACTGCTTATTTTTATAACGATTTCACTCACACCAACTGACCATTGTTTTAACAAGTGTATCTACTCCATTACCTGTGAGTCATCTGAATTTACATGACCAATCTTCGTATATGTCAAAGTCTGTAAAACTTGTAATGGCTTGAAAATGAACAGGAAGAGCATACTCCATGACTGACTGACTCCAGTCAGTTCCAGTGCAGGCAGCTCTCTCAAATTGGTCAAACTCAGAAAATACATCTTCAAATACTACACACAATGCTTATTTGCTACTAACTCTTTGCTGCTCACTTACCAACAATCTTTAATGACCATAATTCGTTCCTCATGGAGTTTTCACCTCATACTCATATACACTCACAACATTCTAAGAAGCACATCCTCCCTTTTATCTTGGAACACTTAGCCACTGTGGGACAGGTACACACTCTAACAGAGAACATGGCCAGTGGTGGAGCTGGAAGCATGGAAAACACCTGCTTTCTCTATCACCTCCCCTTCTCTTTTGATTGTCAGGTTTCAGAAAGTAAGCATGCACCATATGCTTGCTCACCTCTTCACACCCTCACCAGCCCACACCATTCCTGCTGGATTTTCTCAATGAATTCCCTGCTTTTTGCCTCTCTGCTGTGCACAAACTGTAACCGAGCCAAGCAGTAATGTAGAAACAAGAAGTAGGAGAGCAAAAGAACAAGAGAAGGGAGAAGAAACTGACAGAGAAACATCATCACTCACAGCAGATACTGACATTATCTATTCTTTAAGCAGGATTGTCTGTTAGGACCCACAGTTCTATATTTTCCTCACTCAAAGTGGATTTCAGAACTATGAAGTTTGGCACTATATTAAACAATAATTTAAGAAAACAAAAGAAAATGATTTTTTTTAGAAAGAGTCATTAATAAAATCAGTATTAAGAGTGCCAAGCAGCAGAGCTAATTTATAAAATCTTTCTTAGCACTTTTGTTTTAAAAAAAAATGAAGCTGGAAAGAGTAAAAGATCAGGTCATCAGGGAATGAATGGATGGAGGCTGAGGCCAAGCTAAGGTGCTGGGTTTAACTAACATTGACCTTGCATTCATCTCTGGTGATGAACATTCTGAGCTGATACCAGTGTAATTCACACAAATGTGGCAGACAGAACTGGGTTGTCTTTTAATCTGAGTGTTCCTCCTTTCCCAGCCTGCTTTGTGGGGAGGGAGGAAGAAGAAAAAGGGGTGTGGCTCAGTCTCAAGATAACTTATATGCATTCTGTCACAGTTTTTCTCCCTCTCTCTCTCACACACACACACACACACACAACAAATGCCATCACCTCTTCTGTCTCAACACACACACACTCTCTCACACACAAAATGATACAATTTCTTTCCAACAAGCACATGCCCTCTCTCCACACAGACATTGACTGTCTCTCTTGCACATGCCCAGACTCAGCTGTATATGAATTTGAAAGATTAATAATAAAGTCTCTGAAGCCCCACCCACCATGATGACACCAGATGGGATCGTGGGCAAAACAGGTTAGGATCTTGGAGGAGTACTCTCTAATGTCCAGGGCCTCTACATAGTCTCTCATATCAACGCACACTCAGTAACTGTGCCAAAAATGCAATAAACTGTTTGTTGCTCAATACAAGAGCCTCTTGTAGTTAGACCTGCAAATTTTGCCCTACCATACAAGAGCAAGGTGACGCTATCGGTCCCTAAAGAGGATGTTGGCAACAAATCTGATGCATGATGAGCAGACTTGGTTAAGCAGCACAAGGTGAACAGTATGGATTTTGTTCAGCTGCCTCATACCATTTGCTGGCAGGAAGTGTGAAGGACTCTCAACATCTGTAGCTTTAAGTCATTTGCTCAAGCAGATAGTCAGCAGCAGGAAGAGTAAAGATTTAAGAACCTTTCAGGAGAAATCTTCCTGATGAGACCCAACAATGAAGGATCTACAGAGAACTATAAAAGCATTTCAGACCTGGTAATACAAAGTTAAAAATCACACAACACCAGGTTATAGTCCAACAGGTTTAATTGGAAGCACACTAGCTTTCACCTGATATCAGGTAATGAAGGAGCGTCGCTCCGAAAGCTAGTGTGCTTCCAATTAAACCTGTTGGACTATAACCTGGTGTTGTGTGATTTTTAACTTTGTACACCCCAGTCCAACGCCAGCATCTCCAAATCAGACCTGGTAATAGTTGTGGTACTCGTATGGTAGTTATCAGCTTCCTGGGAAAAAGGAAATTAAGAACTCCTGAGCAGATGCAGACTGCATCACAGAGCAGTGGTCTATCGGAGTGATCTGGCATTGGGGTTCATTCAGACAGCAAACAACATCAGAGGCTGATGTCTGAATGAACCCCAATGCCGGATCAATTCCTAAGCATCTGCATCCCTCTAGTCCCCACCTACTCATGCATCTGTCCAGACGCATCTTAAATTAATCTACCGTGCCTGCCTCTACCACCTCTGCTGGCAACGCATCTCAGCCACCCACCACCCTCTGTGTGAAGTACTTGCCGCGTGTATCCCCCTTAAACTTTCCACCTCTCACATTGAAAGGGTCTCCTCTCATTATTGAATCCTTCACCCTGGGAGAAAGCTTGTCTATATCCACCCTGTCTAAACCCTTCATGATTTTGTAAACCTCAATCAGGTCCCCCCCTCAATCTCATTTTTTCTAATGACAATAAACCAAACCTACTCAACCTCTCTTCATAGCTAGCACCTTCCATACCAGGCAACAACCTCATAAACCTTCTCTGCACCCTCCCCAAAGCTTCCACATCCTTTTGGTAATGTGGCGACCAGAACTGTACACAGTATGCTAAATGCAGCCGAACCAATGTCTTGTACAATTTTAACATGACTTGCCAGCTCTTATACTCAATACCCCATCCAATGAAGGCAAGCATACTATATGCCTTCTTGGCCACTCTATCCACCTGTGCAGCAACCTTCAGGGTACAATGGACCTGCGCTCCCAGATCTCTCTGCCCATCAACTTTTCCCAAGGCCTTTCCGTTCATTGTATAATATGCTCTAGAATTAGTCTTGTCTAAATGCATCACCTCGCATTTGTCTGGATTGAAATCCATTTGCCACTTTTCCACCCAACTCTCCAGTCTATCTATATCCTCCTGTATTCTTTGACAGTCCCTTATCCTTTCTGCTACTCCACAAATCTTCGTGTCACCTGCAAACTTGCTGATCATACCAACAGTGCCCTCTTCCAGATCATTTATGTATATTACAAACAACAGTGGCCCCAACACTGACCCCTGTGGAACACTTAAGTTGGAAAGGCACAATCTCCCCCACACAAAACCATGTTGCCTATCACTGATAAGCCCATTCTTTTCTAAATATAAATTGATCCTATCCCTCAGTACCCTCTCCAGCAACTTTCTCACCACTAAGTCAGGCTCACTGGTCTGTAGTTACCCAGAATATCCCTACTACCCTTCTAGTACAGGGGGACAATATGAGCAACCTTCCAGTCCTCCGGCGCCTCACCTGCATTTAAGGATGCCACAAAGATATCTGTCAGGGCCCCAGTTATTTCCTCTCTTGCCTCCATCAGCAACCTGGGATAGATCCCATCTGGTCCTGGGGATTTGTCTCCTTTAATAACCTCTAGCCTACCCAACACATCTTCCCTACTTATGTCAACTGAAATTAAAGAGAAATTATTGGAGCTGCAGACAGCAGGACCCAGACAGAAAAAGGATAAAGGAAGTAGGATTCATTTCTTAAGGACATAAATAATGGGAGTTATTTAGTAAACCATGATTATAGTGGAGATCATTTATTAAACCTGCAGGCAGTGAGATTCATTCAGTATAGTCACTAAGGAAACAGGAATGATTTATACAGACCACAAGTAGCAGGATTCATCCAGTGGAGCCAGAAAAAAAGGTAGGAATTATCCATTTTGGCTGCAAAACATGTGAAAATACTCCAGTATAGCAGCGTAAAGCAGCTGAATATCTATTACTGCAAAATAAAAGCTATGACAGCATTAGGAAAACCTGGCATTTGAAATTCTGTTTTCAATAAGATTTAATGTCAAAGATATACTAAATATCTTTGGACATCATGGTTAAAAACAATTCTTAAGATCCAGAATAGCTTCCAAATTAAATACTAAATCAGAAGTTGCACAAGTAAATATACTTTTATGTTTCATTGCAAGTATAACTGATGATATAATAGCTTACCAAGGCATAAAAGAAGCAAGAGCTATTTCTGAAGAGGGACGGAAAACCTTGAACACTCACTTCAACCTTCGAACAAATAACATTCTCGCAAGTACAAGACTTAATAGGAGAGTTAAGCATCCAGGAAGATTCATAAATGATTTAATAAATTATGTCTACATCTTAGTGAAGAAGTAACACATTTCAGTCTCCAGAGGAGAAACACAACTTTGCCACAGGATATTAAAAGAGTCAGTTCAATTCTTAAGGTGCAAAACTGCAAGCAGCACGCATGAGAAACCATTACAGTGTGTAGAATAGATACCACTGTGTGGAACAAAGAAGCTTCCCAAGAGCAGACAGCACCAAGCTGAAGAAAATAAATCCTTTCTGGCACATGTCACACAATAGGACTCATGCAGAATATGTGCTAACATAGGACACACTCATTTAAAAAGCAAAAATCCAAAAAGCTACCCATCCAAAAATGTTAATGAGGTGGACTTGGATATGGCTTTGTGGAAAGTTGAAATTTATGTCAATGGCTACGTCGTAGATTTCAACTTAGACCCTGGAGCAAATATCAGCAGATAGTATTATTAGATAGTGAAGCATTGGCAAGAAAACATTGTCCACAGCTGGCAATAATGCAATCCCATATACTAAGAGGCATAGCACTAGAGATTAAATGTATTTTAAAAGTAACTCTCCAATGTAGGGGATACCAAAGAGTAGTAAACGTAAAAATACTTCACAGATTCTCACTCAAGTATGAATGAATGTCTTGACCTCAATCTTTTTCCAGTTTAAATGGGTTAGTGTCAGAGAATAGCTAGTCAATGAACAATCAATTAAATTATAGCCAGTAGAAGATTTCATAGGGATTCATCAACTCATGGTGAACTCAAACAGAATGCAGAATTCATTGAGATTTGATGTTTTGCAACCATTGATTTACAGGAAAACAGTGCAACCTCTAGTCACCCGAGTTTGTGCTCAACACCCTGCATCGTTTCAACAAGACTTTACTATTTTAAAATCTCTAGCAATAAAAGCTAAAGTTACATTGAGTTTAGTTAAGTTGGTATAAGAATTTTGTTTCGTACGGTCAATATGATTATACGGGATTGGTAGAAATGTTTCCCAAGGTAAGCAACACTGAGGAGAGTTCATACTGCAAATATGAGCAAGTTTTGTGAGGAAGTGCTTGCATTGATAGAGCCAATGAATAATACACCTCACTTAAGCTAATGGACAAATCTTGAACTAATGTAACTCAATGTGCAACACAGCTTGGTGAATAGATAGCTATGACAGATTCAAATCTGATGTTGGATGCTGAGGTGACTTGGAATAGGCAATTTGAAGCAGAATACTTGACTTCCTTATCTTCCCAAGAAAAATTCTCAAAAGCAGTGTCACAGATCATGTTAAGCAAGAATCAATCTTCAAATAGAAGATTTGAGGAAGGGAGCATATTGGCTTAGTAATAATACAACAGCAGACAGCAAATGAAAATGTCCAAACCAACCAATAAGTTGAAGCAAAGAGTCTACATGTACAAATCTATAGGCAGATTGAAAATATAAATTTGCTGACTCAAATTGAAGATGTGGTGCATATATCTGCATGGAAGCCACTGTTGAGAAGGGAGGAATATTGTCCAATGATTCAGGACACTGCAAAGATGCAAATGCCACTTTTCATCCAGCAAGACATCCTCGACAAAGGAAATCCAAGAAATTAAAGATCCTTCAGTTTAAAAGGATGCACAGACCTCAGACAGTCAAGAGGATCAAAGACAAAGCCTTCTACCCAGCCAACTATCAGTTTTTCAAATCTTAGTGACCAAAAAGGGTGCATTCCAGCTGAACAGTGCAACCTCTAGTACCTAGATTTGTACTCAACAACCTGTGCAGTTTCAACAAGACTACTGTTTTTAAAATCTCTCACTATGAAGATCAAAGTTACATTTGCCTTCACAATTACTTGCTGTGCCTGCATGCTAATCTTATGTTTCATGCACAACACCACCCAGACCTTTCCTGCGACACTCATAAGTATCTCTCCATTTAAATAATAGTCTGGCTTTTGATTCTTCCTTCTAAAGTGCATGACCTTACACTTTCCTACAGTAAACACCATCTGTCATGTTCTTTTCCACTCACCCTACCTACCTATATAGAACCTTACAGTACAAAAGGAGGCCATTCAATGTATCATGCCTGTACCAGCTCCTGAAAGAGTGACCCAACTGGTCCCATTCCACCTACAGATTCCTGTGTCCTCATCACAATATGCCCTCCCATCTATTTTTGTCTAGTCAGCAAATTTGGATACATGACACTCTTTCCCATCTCCAAATCAATTCTTATGGCATTCCACTTGTGATGTCTTTCCAAGTTGAAAAAGATCCATTAAAATCAACACTTCCTTTCATGTGCTGCTAACCCTCAGTCTATGCTGTTGAATTATCCTCCCCCCCATTCTTTGAATTAATTTCTTATGCCAGAAGCTTCTATGCAGCACCCTACTGAATTTCACTCTTCTGAAAATTTAAATGTGCTACTGTACATCTACGAGTTCCACTTTATCAACTCTGTTTGCTGTATCCTAGAAAAACTCATGCAAATTTGTCAATAATGATTTCCCTATCACAAAACTATGTTAACTCTGTTTTATTATGTTAAGTGTTTCTACACACACAGCTATTTCTTATTTAGTAATAGGCTGTAATGTTTCCCCAGTGACAGCTATCAGGCCAACTGGTCTACTATTTCCTGCTTTCTGTCCCCATCCTTTCTTGAACAGGAATAATATATTAACAGTTTCCTAATCTGCTGGAACCCTCATGGTATCCAGTAAGTTCTCGAATATTTTGACCTGTGCCCCCACTCTCTCTGCAGACACATTTTCTAAAGCTCTTGGGTGCAGGCCACAGGTCCTGGCAACTTGTCTGCCTTTTGTGCTGCTTGTTTTTCAAATAATTTGTCCCTCATGATAGAACTGCTCCAAACTCTTTCCTTCCGTTAGCACACCTTGTTTATCTGTTATCTTTGGGATGTTTTTTATGTCCTCCACTGTGAAGACCATTGCAAAATATTGGCCTATATTATCTGACCTTTCCATGTACCCCATTTTCAGTTTCCCCAGTTGCATCCTCCAAGGCTCCCATACATTTCTTTCTTTCTTTTCATATACCCATAGAAGCTTTGTTTTTGTATTTGTTGCCAATTTGCTTTCAATGTCATTTTTCTCCATTTTTATTAATCGTTTTTGGTCATTTACTGCTTTTTCACACAAAACAAATTCCCAAACCACTGGCCTATCACCTGTTTTTGTCATTGAGTAAGCCTTAGTTTTTTGATTTTTTTTCCTACTCTCTACTTATACCTATTGTGGGGCTGATGGTAGGAACCTATTGGAAAGCTTGGCTTAGTGAGAGAAGGAAAGGAGGAACATAACAGCGGCAGTTCAATAGTTGGTCTCAATTTTATTTACAAAAGAGTCCATGAACTTCTTGAATTTGTTATTGGATATAAGAATGGAGCAGGCAGAGGAAATGACTTGAAGGAAATGTTTGGTGCTAGAGAAAAGATGTTGCAGGTTATCTTCACAATCACAGATGGTACTAGATTAATGGTCCACTTTAGCCGTGTAAAACAGCATCTGGTAGTGCTGAATGTAGTCTAGTCAGAGCCAGTGATGAACAGTCAACATGCACATCATCTACATTCAACTCAGTATTCCTGAGACTTAAGAGAGTGAATGTAAAGGATTTAGGAGGAGAAAAGGTAGTATGGGAAAGAGTAAGGGATTTTCTGGAGATTAGAGCATCTAATGTAGAGAGAAGGGATGCTTGATCACTGTGAAAATACGGTCAAAAACTGGAAAATTGGAAGACTGAAAGTGATATGGAGGAGTTTGTAGATGTAGAATAAAGTGTGGTTTGAAGCAAGAAAGAAGATATGAGTGGGGTTATAGACACTGATGTGGTTTGAGATAGCCGTATTTGTGATTGGATGATTCCAGAGAAGTCATATGGGCTGGCAAGATTGAGAGCTGACGGTGAATATGGGTAGGAGCTGAATGGGTGGGGCGGGGGGAGAAGAGAAATGAGGACAATGACTTGACAGAAGAGGGGGAAATGTGAACTCTGATGGAGGGCAAAATGACTGAGGATAATGAATTAGTCAATTTAAGGGATGAAGGAGATATCTTGGTAAGAAACATGAGATAGAATGTGTATTGGTGATAAAAACATTGAATATTAAAGGAGAGATGGGAGTGTTAATAAAAGACGATAATGTGAGAGAAGGACAGAGGTAACAGAAGAGCTAAAGGGATGGGGTGGCTGCTGTGAGATTTAATGATGAGAAATTCTGCACCAACGCAGAGTGGGCAGATCAGCCGTGAAAAGAATTTCAGCTGAGATAGCAACAATAAAGGGAGAGACAACACCACCTGTAAATCTAGCTACAGTCCAGACCATGATATCTTCAATAGGACCTAGAATGTATGGATGCTATTCAAAAGTGAACATTATGGAAGGGCCAACAGGTCAGGGTGAGCAGTGGTAGCATCAGAGGGTGGTTTCATCCAGAAGTGTGCAGTACAGCAACTTTAAACCGATTTGCTGCTCTCGCGTTGAATGCCAAATTAGTCCTGTTTTGTGATTGGCCTGTATGTATGAGAAATGTGGGTTTGTATTGCTGCTTTAATATTAGGGAAGATTTGTGACCAGGATATGCAAGACTCACATTGGCTATTTTATAATTTGCTTTGAAATCTAGCTAGCAGTGGTAATAAGACGAAATGAAGAGCATTGGTGCCATAACACAGTCAAAACTGCTTTCTTCAATCCACAGTCGACAAGAAATCCATCAGCAGAAATGGGTTTTCCTGAAGGGTTTTTGATAAACACAAAGTACAATACGCTTGCTGAGCATTGTGGCAGAGATGTGAAAAGCAATATCCTTGGCTGTGCTCCAAGGAATTCCGCAGCTTGTAATTAAGATTGCAATTATTTTCTTTGGTTGCGTAGTCATGGTGCATTGAGATGGGTATACAGTGAGTGAGTATACAATCTATATGTTCTTCTGCCCATGCACATATATTATTAATCAAATTCATAACTGTGGAGAAGTTGATCTTATTTTCATTGTGTCTGACTCTTCCCACTGAATCACCGTTATGACTAAAAATATATATATATTGCATAATTGGAACAAGACTTCTTGATTTCTAAAAGGCAACTAATGCCCAGGGAATTATTATTGCACTTTTGCAATAAGCAAGCTTACTACTTTAGGGGGCTGCGGAATAAAGTGATTACCCCATCATATGCACAAATGCGTGAAAGCATTGTATAAGCACTACAGCTGGTTAGAGCTAAATACGGCCCAACTGTGAGTTCCGATTTGCTTGTGTGCTATTGATTATTCTGCTTCCTGAAGCTTACAGAACATGTAATTTGTGTTCTAAATCTCATGGGCCTCAGAGTTAATGAATGTACAAAGACTTAAGGGTCTCCGATATTAATCTGCACAAAGAGCTTCTTGGGCCTCAGACCATGGTTAATCTGCTTATGAAAGTTCATTGAACAGGATGGCCCAGAAATTATGCCAGGGGTATTAATATATGACTTTTTAACTTGCTGGGTTTGAAATTCCTTCTCTTATATTTAACCTAGTTAAAATAAATGTTATGTTTTTGTTAAAAAGATGGAAAGAGGAGTTTCAGATCAGTCTATTAGATATTTGAATAGCAATAAGATTTTGGTTTTTCAAGTCACATGTGCCCAACATAGGAACTGACTATTTATAAGTTATTTTCAGGTAATTTATCAAGAAGCAACAGTTTAGGTTTGATGCATTAGCTAAATTGAAAGGAAAAGTATGAAACCCATTTCAATATTGCAACATGTAACTCTAGACATCCATTTATTTGTCTCACATCAATCTTGTAGATCTTTTAAGTTGCTTTGTATTTGGTGAAACTTATCAAATGCAATCATAGATCCAGTTTTAGTCCTCCTATGAAAGTTACACATTGGACAGCAGATAATTTGCAGTAAATTAGTTGCATAGTGTAGGATCATCTTGGGTAAGGACAGAAAGTAATCTTTTGATTTCCCGAGATCAAAAAGAATTAGTTGACACACCATTTTTATTTCTTCAATTAATTCCAAGGAGATAAAAATCAAAGCTTTTATTTTAAATAGTACAAGTGTTAAAAATGTTTATGTAATTACAATGAGGAAAAGTCAAAGGATGTTCATTTGGGATTCATCTAATCACTTCTTCGATAAACGCACCATCTGATACAACAGCAAACCATCACCGTCGATATTTTTAAATTAATCTGTTCAGGTAAGTTACTTCTGGGGCAAGTTAGGACTTGAACTCAGCCTTCTGGCTCAAAGGTAGGGGCACTACCCCAAAAACCCCTAAACTAGATATAAGGCTGCTGCCTTAGACTCTGCTCTGTGCGAGGTTGGATTGGTTTCAGTTGGTCAGGACTGTAAGTAATGGCTAATGGTTTGTTTAGACATTGTTAGCCTGAGATACTGCTTGCTGAATCTATTTGACATGGAAATAACAAACATGTACTAGCAAAGACAAGGAAACTTTTAGAAGCACATTTGCAACTTTCTGTGGAGTAATTAAATAACAACACATCGTGTTTTTAACATAATAGAACATCCCAAGATACTTCACAACAACATTATTCCAAAAATTGACAATGACAGAGATATTAGGGCAGATGATAAAATGCTTAGTCGAAGAGGTCAGTTTTACAGACTGGTTAGAGACGTAGAGATGTAAAATTGTTTAGGGAAAGAATTTCAGAGCAGATGCAATCTAGGCAGCTGATAGTTTGACAAGCAATTGTGGAGCAAATAAAAATTGGGGCTGTACAAGAGTCATGGGGATCTTGAAAAGCCTGGGGTACTGGACGAGGTCTCAGGGAGAGCGACAGCAATACCACGGAGGGATTTGAACACGAAGATGAAGATTCTACATTCAGTGTTACCAGATTTGCAAGAGGACAGAGCATGGGTTAGGATAGCTGCAGCAGTGTTGAATGAGCTTAAATTTATGGAAAATGGTAAGTTGGAGCTTAACCTGGAAAGCATTGAAGTAGGCTGGAAGAAATAAAGACATAAGATGGGTACTGCGATACAAGTAAGCCTGAGAAAAGTGCAGACAGGCATTGTTACCGATTTGAAAATAGATAGAAAGTTTATGGAGTCAGAAGCCCACCTGAGGGTGATACTGATTGCTTTATTATTGTATGTTTTGGATTGTGTGAACTTCAGAACTTTGTGAAACACATTAATCACTGAAACCACAATAATGTACACATGTAGGTTTTAAAGTTTTTATTGCTTGAATTAACTTATTTACAATAAACTTATGTTTGAATTTATTTGCAGGCAGACTTTCATTAGTCTATAAGAAATCAACAAGAGCTCAGTCTTGTCAAATTACAATGTCTTCTGTTTTGAGTTGTCCGTCACAAACTGTGACGAAAATGTAGAATGGTGCCACTACAATCAGCAAACACTGTGTAACCTTAAGTATGTCAGCCTCATTCTAGAATATGAAACTTGTTTCTGAAAAAGAGAAAAGCTTTCTTTAGTTGAGATTCGAAAAGTATATTGTCAACCTAATTGGCCATTGTCATCACTAAATTGTTAAGCTGTTGTTACATATCCATTAACGAAAAAACTACCTTGACATGTAAAATTACTCAGTTTCCATATGTGATGTTGAAATGCGCCTTCAGTTTTTCACATACCATCTACAGAACTAGCACTGATTGCTTTATTATTTTGATCACCTTTTTGAGGGTAATAGGGGATGGTCAATCAATGCTGACCTTGCCAGTGGACACCCACATCCTGTGAAAGATTAGATTCCCTGAAGCGTGGAAACAGGCCCTTCAGCCCAACAAGTCCACACTGACCTTCTAAAGAGTAAACCATCCAGACCCATTTCCCTTTGAGTATTGGCAATTTAGCATGGCCAATTCACCTGACCTGCAAATCTTTGGGCTGTGGGAGGAAACCATAGCACCCGGAGGAAACCCATGCAGACACAGGGAGAACGTGCTACCTCCACACAGACAGTCGCCCAAGGTAGGAATTGAACCCAGGTCTCTGGAGCTGTAAGGCAGCAGTGCTAACCATTGAGCCATCGTGCCGCCCCTTCAAAAGTTGCTCATGTTCAATGTATTTGTTGTTGTAGGCAGAATGTTTGATTAAGAAGAGTGATAGGAGTTTCTGGGGATAATTTGGGAGACATAGTAAAAATTTATCCCCAGGAAGAAGAAACATATTAAGGGGGAGGAAGAAGCAACCATGGCTGACCAGGGAGGTCAGGAACAGCATAAAAGCAAAAGAAAAAGCAAACAAAATGGTGAAGATTAGTGAGAAACCAGAGGATTTGGAAGCCTTTTAAAACCTACAGAAAACTAAAAAGCAGTGAAGGGTGGAGAAGATGAGATATGAGGGTAAGCTAGCGAGTAATATAAAATAAGATTGCATGAGTTATTTTTACATATATAAAAGATGAGAGAAAGGCGAAACTTGAAATTGGACACTGGAAAATGAGCCAGAGAAATAGTAATGGAGAACAAAGAGCTAGCAGAAGGACTGAAAAGGCACTTTGCAAGAGACTTCTTGGAGGAAAACACCAGTAGCATACGAGAACTTCAACAGAGTCAGGCGGCAGAGGTGAGTGTAGTAGCGAAGGAGAAGGTGCTGGCGAAGCTGAAAGTTCTGAAGGTGGATGAATCACCTGGATTAGATGGGCAATACCACCGAGCTCTGAAGGAGCAAGCTGGGGAAATTGTGGAGGCATTGGTGGTGATTTTTCAAGAATCACTGGAGTCAGGGATGGTCTCAGAGAACTGGAAACCGACCATTGAAATACCCCTGTTGAAGGAGGGAAATTATAAGCCAGTTAGCCTGATCGCAGTTGTTAGTTAAATCGTAGAGTCCATTTTTAAGCGTGAGATTGCAGAGTACTTGGAAATGCATGGTAAAATAGTGCTGAATCAGCACTACTTCATCAAAGTAAGGTCAAACCCAGTAAGTCTGTTAGAATTCTTTAAGGAGATGTTGTGAAACTTGAAGGGGTTCAGAAAAGATTTACAAGGCTGTTGCCAGGGTTGGAGGATTTGAGCTTTAGGGAGAGGTTGAATAGGCTAGGGCTGTTGTCCCTGGAGCATCGGAGGCTGAGGGGTGACCCTATAGAGGTTTACAAAATTATGAGGGGTATCGATAGAGTAAATAGGCAAAGTCTTTTCCCTGGGGTCAGGGAGTCCAGAACTAGAGGGCATAGGTTTAGGGTGAGAGGGGAAAGAGACAAAAGAGACCTACGGGGCAACTTTTTCACACAGAGGGTGGTACATGTATGGAATGAGCTGCCAGAGGATGTGGTGGAGGCTGGTACTCTATGACTGTATGAATGTTAAAGTGGAGTCGGTGGGCAAAATGGGCTAATTCTGCGCCCTATGCCTTCTGATCATTGGCACTTGATGCCAGATTTGTGAAAATTATGACCAACTCTTATTGATCTGCGACGCTTAGGTATTTTATTGTGAGGTGATTCCCTGAAAGAGGAAACGGCAAGTGTGATGAAGTAGTGGGGGTGAGGGCTGTGATGAGAGGTCTTAACAAATTGATGCATAAACTTTGGGAAGGATCACCCATTAGCCCCACTACAGGTATAACTAGAAAGTAAGGAAAACACAAAGTTACAGAATAAAATTGAAAGTTAAAGTAAAATCTATAAAGAAAACAGGATATATTGTATTTCTATGTTGATGGCAGTTTCTGAATAAAATCACTCAGAACAATTTGTTACATTTTTATGCTGTAATGCAACTGTTCCAATGGACTGTAAGATGGTTTGTAGTTTAACACTTTTATAACATTGATGTCAAGTACATAACTAATATCATGAGCTATTTCCAGTGCCAGAATTTTCTTCCCTGTTTCAGTCTCCCAAGTCGGCCTTTATGAGTGCAGCCAAGAAGGCCAGGTTGAAGTCCAATCCTGTAAAAGTTCGCTTTTCCGAGGAGGTCATTATAAATGGGCAGGTCCCGGTAAGTGGAGACAATGCTGACATGGTACATTTAGTCGATGTGTGGGACATTAGCACCTGCCACTGAGCTGTACAGCGTTGTGGCCAAGAATGTCATTTGGTTTGTTTGTGTCATCAACTCCAAGTCTAGTTCCAACACTGATTGCTCCTGAACTACAGGTATTTAGTGAGTTTTGTGTCTTCCTTATTTCTAAGATTTTACTTACTGAGAATTATGTTGAATTTACAACACAGCAACTGGCCATTCAGACCAACTAGTCTCTATTGGCAGATTATGCTCCACCTGAGACACTTCGTACACTACATCTTCCCATCCCAGCAGGATAGAGGCAGTCCTCAGTTGTGAACAGGTTCCATTCTTGAGTATATTCCCAAGTCAGTTTGCACATAAATCAAAACAAATTGGAATAATGTAAAATAGCCATTCGTAAGTACAAAGATCTTTAAAATTTGTATTGATATTCCCCTGTATGGGATCTTGTTTGTAAGTATGAGCATTCGTATGTTACATGTTTGTAAACTGGGGACGACCCGTAACCTTAACATGAAGCCTTTACATCCTGGTAAAATATGTAAGCAGACAAAACATATCAGATCAGCACTAATCAGATGGTTACAAAGTTATTGTGGAACGTTACTTCTTTTTAACATGTTTCCTACATATTAGAGGATGAATCAGTCAAGCATATTCTTCTACATAAATCAATATTTCCACATGAAATATTTGTTCCAATAGTGGTTACGCTGGCTAACATGTTGTGCATTATGTCATTTGGAAAAATGGATGAACTTTAAACATATTTTTATTTAATCACAGATATATAATCTGTTGGAAGCAGAAAATCCAAAAGCTGCAATAAAGACAGTCATCAGTCAATGGCCAGATTTTACTAAAGGAAAAGGATATTTGTCATGTTCACTACAACTTAAAAATTTATGTTGAAATCATGTCCCATCTGCTAAAAAAAAAGTCAAAATCAAAGGAACCCATTTAGTTCATTATCTCTACAGAGTATATTTTTTAATATACTGCAACCAGTGCAAAGCTTAATGTGATTAAATAGCATTTTGGACTTTTGAACACAACAAATCATGTGCCTGAATCATAGCCCACACATTTTTCTATTCACTAATTAAACTGAATTGGTGAGAAACTGTGTGGGTGACATTCTTGGAACAATGATCTCTGATTTCCTGTTCTGTTATTTTCATCACACCAAGCCAGATTTAAGCACCAAGTTAAATTTATGCCAATATACAAATCTGTTTTATGTATTACATATATTACAAATATATCTCAATTTTTTTTTAGCCACAGAGTCTTGTAACAACTGGATGTTTTAAATTGGTTGGATTTTAAAATGGCAAGAGCCATTAAAGGACCTAATTACTTCTTTACACTCAATGATTCTGTCATTATCCAAAAACCAGGCTGCTGCAAATCAGGAGAGTAGGTTACCATCAAACGAACAAATTGCTGAACTTGGTCTGCTGCTTTGAAAGAGGGCTTGGACTGTCATCTACTATTAGATTAGATTCCTTACAGTATGGAAACAGACCATTTAGCCCAACAATTCCACACCGACCCTCCGAAGAGTAACCCACCAAAACCCATTCCCCTACCCTATATTTAATCAAACTAATACACCTAACACTATGGGCAATTTAGCATGGTCAATTCACCTGACCTACACATCTTTGGATTGTGGGAGGAAACCCACACAGACATGGGGAGAATGTGCAAACTCCACACAGGCAGTCACCTGAGGCTGGACTCGAACTGGGTCCCTAGCGCTGTGAGGCAGCAGCGCTATCCACTGAGCCACTGTGCTGCCCCTATTAGTAACTCTGCACCCTCAGTCCAAAGTGCAATACTTTGTTGGTCCTGACTCAGATACCAGTTATACTCTCACAACTCTAAAACACCAAAAAGATAAACAGTTCAAAAATTCAACACTCAACATTACAGTTTCATTTTCGGATTTGGCCTCAGGATCAGTTATGCATCGCCTCCAGTCCAAATTCCAGTTTCAGGGATAGTTATTTAAAAGTCCCTGTCTAGTTTCAGGGTCCGTTGTACTCATACCCTGCTGTTTGGAGCTGACCCCTGTGTTTCATCCTGATTTAGCATCTTGGATTTTACTCACATTGGACTTAATTGCCTCACCTAATCTTTGGGAGCCACTGTCTCCCATTCAATGCCTCAGCCCCTCCCTTCCTGCCTGGCACACCAATCAAGTCCCTATGCTATCCGTGTACATTCCAGTGATTCCTGGGAATTGCAGAACAAAGCAATTCTAGATCCGTCACAACATCATATTCAAGTTATCTGTCCCCTCTTCTCAATCTGGCAGCACAGTTGCTTGCTTTTCCTTGTTTCACCACTCCTCGCTGTCTTCTTTTCCAAATTGCAGTTCAATATCTGTCTTGGGCCTCAGGCTTTTGTTTGAAGAATATTTTCCCACCAACAGATCGGAACGCTTTCGTCTCTATCTTCATACTTTTCAAAGAGTACAAAATATCTGCTTTCAGTAAATCAGGGAAAGGCAAGAAATTGACTGCACAAAGACCCACTAGAAAACAGGTAGTACAGCAAACATAGGAAATAACAGTAACAGAAGGAATTGGATTGATAAATAAAAAAACTAGCAAAGACAATTAGGAGAAAGAGCAAGCAACAGTCAGAAAGCAAAGATAAAGGCAGAAATGAAGACACACAAATGTTAAAGTAGGAGAGAAATCAATAGATAAAAGTACAATTCCTATTTTTCATTTTGAGTAATGACACAGCAGGTCAATGCATGCTTATTTAATTTTAACAGTAGAGAAATCTCTCTGATTTATTCCAGGAATAGATCTTACACAAATTATTTTCTGTAGATTTATGGTGAAAGTATATTCTAAATTGAAACAGAGTAATGTAAGGAACATTTCACAGTTCAGTGTACTTGCTGGAGATAATGAGGAAAAAAATGCAATAATGTTCCTGCAGAAATGCCATTGTAGTCGAGAAAAGGTTAGATTGTAATATGTCTGCCTTGTCTGTTCACAGGACACTGTCAAAGATAATTCCCTGCTGTTCATGCCAAATGTGTTGAAAGTTTATCTTGAGAATGGACAAACTAAATCTTTCCGATTTGACAACAGTACAACAATGAAGGTAAGTCTATGCCTACAGTCAGGACTGCATTCAGACAGGGCTGAATATGTTTTCCAATAGCTTTGCAGATAAAAAGACTTGAGTGCATCAAAATATTTAGATTCTCAGGTATTTTATAATAATTGATCCTGTGTCCTAACACTTGACCGCTGAACGTATACAACAGAAGCTCTGAATGAGCTATATAAATATTTGCAGTTCCCTCTAGTGGTGTGTGCTTTGAGCTGAAACAGTTCTAATCTTAGAATAGCACACTGTGTGGTTACTGAACATTTTAATTATTAAGAGGCCTTTTTTTTTCAGTTTTGCATTACAGAGGCAAGAAATATCAGTTTTGAGATTATAACAAATTAACTTCGTGTATTTGGACAAGTAATAACTGTCGGTTCCATTACAATGTGGCCCAGTGCAAAGTAAACACTATCTGCTCAAACTTCGAAACGGTATTTAATCCCAGCCTGAAAAGTACTTCTCCTGATGCACAAAGAGAGCCTTTTCCAAGTCTTCATTTTCTATGTTCACCAGTAACTGGCCTGAGGTTGATTTTAATCTTGTCTCATGCATGGTATTTACAACTACCAAGAAGAGAAGAGTTGGACAACATTTTAATAAGTGTGAAACAAAATAGAAATT
Source organism: Chiloscyllium plagiosum (assembly GCF_004010195.1). Lineage (NCBI taxonomy): Eukaryota > Metazoa > Chordata > Chondrichthyes > Orectolobiformes > Hemiscylliidae > Chiloscyllium > Chiloscyllium plagiosum. Next base: position 17,236,402 of record NC_057721.1, on the reverse strand, counting down.
GCTGGAGAAACTCATTAGGTCTGATCTGTTCTGATGAGGAGTCACCAGTCTCAAAAGACCAACTCTGTTTTTCTTCCTATGGACCTGCTGTGAGTTTCTCCAGCACATTTTGTTTGGGTTTCAGATCTCTAGCATCTGCAGTTCTTTGCTTTATTTTAAAATGCATTGTCAATACTCCCTGTCATGAATGGAGGCTATTCTTGTGGGGGGAATGGGTGTCTCACAAGTCATGCACCGTTGTAACAGGCTTTTCGGTCCAACACGTCAATGCTGGCCAACAGATACCAAACTACACTCATCCCATTTCCCTGCACATGTTCACTATGCCCTGGCATTTTAAATGCTCCTCCAGGCTTCTTAAATGTTGTGAGAATACGTTCATCCATCACCCTTTTAGGCAGCACGTTCCACATTTCCACAACTTTCGGGATGGTAAGAATACTTTGCTCAGATCACCTCTAAACCACTTGCTGCTCAGCTTAAACTTGTGCCCTCTGGTTCAGATATGCCTGCCATTGAGAAACGATTCTCATGATCTACTCTGTCTCTGCCTTTCATAATTTTATACATTTCAGTCAGATTTCCCCCCACCACCAGCACCAGCCTTGACTGCAACAGGGAAAACAAACCCAGCCTATGCAGTCTGTCCCCATAACTGAGACTTTCCATCCCAGACAACATCCTGGTGAATCTCTTATGCACTCCCTCCAGGGCTATTGCCCTCTGATAGCGTGGCAACCAGAATTGCACACAGTGTTCCAACTTTGACCTAACCAATGTTATACAAATGTTTTACCAATGTCTTGTGAGGGAGATTGGTGTGGGATGGTGGAATGGGGTTGGCATGGGAGCATGTAAGACTCGTGCCACAAGTTAAATCCACATCTCAATGGCTGGATGCCACTGCAGCAGGACATATTTTTTTATCTTCCCTTTTGATAAACTGCAATTCCTGGAGAGTGAGATCTAAACAGACATTTAAAACATGTTTATTGAAAAGAAGCTTTTGGCTGTTTGCATGCTGGATGTACAGATCTAGGCCACTGGATGTTTTCAAGGAGGAGTTAGATATCGTTCTTAGGATAATGGGATTAAAGAGTATGGAGAGAATGTGGGAACAAGATACTGGGTTGGATGAGCAGCCATGATCATCTTCAATGGCACAGCAGGCTTGGAGGGCCGAAGGGCCTATTCCTGCTCCTGGTTTCGATGTTCATCAGAGCACAGAGGATACAATCATTTAATTCAGCAAGGAGGTACCAACTTAACTAGAAGCGTTTGCTAAAACATTCCCTTTTCAAGAATAAGCAGACTACATCAGGGAGTCAAAGTACTTGTACTTCTCATCGCTGTGACAGAACTGTGCAATAATTGGTCTGGTTTTTCTCTTCTGCAAACCAGAAGGACAATTTGTGAAGGCAATGTCTCATCTCAGTCCACTTTTTTAAAAAGCTGCTCAATTTGCTGAATGGCTCTTTTTATTTAAGAAAGCGAGGAAGGATAGTAGGGAATGAATTCGACATTGAAGGACAACGGAGGGAAATGGCAAATGCGACCTGCCAGAAAATGTAAGGCTCTGTTATTGCAAACTTCCTGTCTGCTGATGTTGGGCATTGCTGCTGAAGCCAGGAAATCAGACTACATCTGTTCTCCCCGTGTCTGCGTGGGTTCCCTCTGGGTGCTCCAGTTTCCTCCCACAGTCCAAAGATGTGCAGGTCAGGTGAATTGGCCATGCTAAATTGCCCGTAGTGTTAGGTAAGGGGTGAAGGTAGGGGTATGGCGGGTCGGTGTGGACTTGTTGAGCCGAAGGGCCTGTTTCCACACTGTAAGTAATCTAATCTAATCTAATTTATCTGTAATCCATCAAACCCAGACACCAGTACAAGCAGAATATTGTTTGCAGTTGCCATAGCATTTTGCCATTGAGATGTGGATTTAATTTAGGAGACACATTTGCTCGGCCCTGCTCAAACCCACATCTCCCCCAGGAGGCGCCTCCTCAAAACAATAGGCTTCGCTGTTGACTGAAAGGACAGAGTTTTCTGTGCCCACCTGGCGGCGGGGGGGGGGGGGGGGGGGCGATTAGGTTGTGAGGCAGGGGCACGGATTGCATGTGCAGGTTCAGAATGAACTCTGTATCTTCCTTCTGCACACAGTACTATCAGCAATAGAGAAATTGGTGATTTGAATGTTCACTGGGCACCAAAAGTGACCGATTAGGGTAACATTTGGCCTCCATGGGCATTTTGCACATCAGGAGAGCCCACTGTCACCTGGGGTGAGTGCTGGGTGAAACGTGTCAGCCTCCCAGGTAGTTTCACCAGACATCCCCTAATTCACAGGCTCTCCGTGGGCCACAGAGAGACCCCCACCCCACCTCACCCACCCATCACCACCTCTGAAAGCAGTAGCCTCCCTCATGGCAACATTGCAGCTGTGACTCACTTAACCCACTGATCTGCACCAAACATTGAAATTTGCCAAGCCCTTTGCTTGCTTGACCCCGGCATTCCTGAATCCAGTTGCCAACGGTGGCATTTTTCAGGCTCCGCAGATACTGCCCCTCTGAATTGAATCGAATTTGTTTTATGGTCACACGTACTGAAAAGTTTACAAGTCACCACATTACGCATCATCTGAGGTGGGACTGGCAGAACTTGGGGGCAGACTCTCAATTGGTCACCAGTGACAGTATAACTTTCCAATCCACCAGCCACCAGAGCAAGCCCCCTCCCATTCTCAGCCCCAGTGCTAGGCCGTCCCCATTAATAGTAAAATTTAACCGCTGGGATTTGACTGTGGAACTTTAAAATTCACAGTTAACAATATACTGGTTTGATGCAGTATCATTCCAAAGACTCTATAAATATGTTATTTGTGACTGAAAATCATTTGCAATTCAACTTTATTGCTGTTGTGCACAAAATAAAATGAAATATACTTACTCTAAAACACGGTTAGAATAGAAAATACAAAGATGTGTTTGCACCTAAATATTATGATAAAAGAAGGCCCAAACCTATATTTCTCATCTTCTCTGCATAGTATTTTCCTCCTATTTGGAGGTGGTATGGTTGTATGTCAGAAGTAAGGATGTTAGCTGCTGATTCCACAATGGTCAGCACCGTACATGACATCTCAGATACTGAAGCAGTTCATGCCTCCAATTGCACAAAGTTGTGGACAATATCCAGGCTTGAGCAAAGACATTAGAGACAAAAAAAACTGCAGAAACTGGAGTTTCTATTTCTATTTTGTTTCACACTTATTAAAATGTTGTCCAAGTCTTCTGTGGTGGCCAGGCAGGAAAAACACAGCAGGCCAGGCAGCATCAGGAGATGGAGAAGTCAGAGTTTCGGGTGTAACCCTTCTTCAGGACTGTGGGTAGGTGTAGGAGGGGGAGCTGCAGATAAAGAGTGTGGCAGGGGCAGGATGGTGAAGTGAGGATAGGTGGAGACAGATAGAGGGCACGACCTGGTTGGTCAGTGGGAGGAATGAATCCGACTGGTGGCTGGAAGGAAAGGTAGATGAGAGAATGGAAGGAAGTCGGGGGATGAGAAGGAAAGTTATTTGAAATTGAAGAACTCAATGTTGCGTCCTCTGGGCTGTAGACTGCCCAGGCGGAAGATGAGTTGTTGTTCTTCCAATTTGCAGTAAGATGCGTTGTGACAACAGAGGAGGCTAAGGATGGTCATGTTGGAAAGGGAGTGGGAAGGGGAATTGAAATGGGCAGTGACTGGGAGGTCTGGTAGGCCCCTACGGGCCCTGTTGCGATGCTCGGTGAGCCATTCCCTAAGTTTACGTTCGATCTCCCCGATGTAGAAAAGACTACATTGGGAGCATCTGATGCAGTAAACTAGGTTGGAGGAGAGGCAGGTGAACCTCTGTCTCACCTGGAAGGGCTGTTCAAGGCCCTGGATGTAGGTGAGGGTGGTGGAGGCTTGGCAGGATTTGCATCTTTTCTGGTTGCAGGGGGCGTTGGTGGGGAGAGTGGCACAAACCAAGGATTGAGGAATGGAACTGTCCTTATGGAAGGCAGAGAGGGTTGGGGAGGGGAAGATGTTCTTGGTGGTGACGTCTAGTTGGAGTTATAGAGTTATAGAGATGTACAGCATGGAAATAGACCCTTCGGTCTATCTCATCTATGCCGGCTACATATCCCAACCTAATCTAGCCCCACTTGCCAGCATCTGGCCCATATCCCTCCAAACCCTTCCTATTCATATACCCATCCAGATGTCTGTTAAATGCTGCAATCGTACTAGCCTCTACTACTTCCTTTGGCAGCTCATTCCATACACATACCACCCTCGGTGTGAAAAAGTCATCCCTTAGGTCTCTTTTATATCTTTCCCCTCTCACCCTAAACCAATGCCCTCTAGTTCTGCACTCCCTCCCCACCCTCCTCTCATTTATCTCTCCACATGCATGCACTCTGCCTCTATTCCTGATGAAGGGCTTTTGCCTGAAACATCGATTTTCCTGCTCCTCGGATGCTGCCTGAACTGCTGTGCTTTTCCAGCACCACTCTAATCCAGAATCTGGTATCCAGCATCTTCAGTCATTGTTTTTACCTTTGTCTATTTATCCTATCCATGCCCTTCATGATTTTATAAACCTCTAGAAGGTCACCCCTCAGCCTCCGACACGCCAAGGAAAACAGCCTCAGCCTGTTCAGCCTCTCCCTATAGCTCAAATCCTCCAACCCTGGCAACATCCTTGTAAATCTTTTCTGAACGCTTTCAAGTTTCACAATATCCTTCCGATAGGAAGGAGACCAGAATTGCATGCAATATTCCAACAGTGGCCTAACCAATGTCCTGTACAACCACAACATAACCTCCCAATCCCTATACTCAATGCACTGACTAATAAAAGAACACATACCAAAAACCTTCTTCACTATCCTATCTATCTGCGACTCCACTTTCAAGGAGCTATGAACCTGCACTCCAAGGTCTCTTTGTTCAGCGACGCTCCCTAGGACTTACCATTATGTGTATAAGTTCTGCTAAGATTTGCTTTCCCAAAATGCAACACCTCGCATTTATCTAAATTAAACTCCATTTGCCACTTCTCAGCCTGTTGGCCCATCTGATCAAAATCTCATTGTAATCTGAGGTAACCCTCTTCGCTGTCCTCTACACCTCTAATTTTGGTGTCATCTGCAAACTGACTAACTAAACCTCTTATGCTCATCATTTATATAAATGATGAAAAGTACTGGACCCAGCACCGATCCCTGTGGCACTCCACTGGTCACAGGCCTCCAGTCTGAAAAACAACCCTCCACCAAGACTTCCCAAAGCCTCTCCATTATCTACGAGATACTTTTTATTTGTCTTGTTCATTTATGGAATGTGGGCATCACTGTCTGGGCCAATATTTATTGACCATCCCTATTTGCCCTCGAGAATATGGTGATGAGCTGCATTTCATTTGGTCTCGGTAGACTCATAATGCCCTTAGGGAGAGATTTCCAGGATTTTGACCCAACGCCACTGAAGGAGCTGTGGTATGTTTTCATGTTAGTATGGTGAGTCTGCTGCTCATGACCTTCTAGATGGCTGTAGTTGTGAATTTGAAAAGTACTGTTTAAGGTAAATTGCTGCGGTTATATGTCTACCTCCACCTCATGGACTATAGCACTCAAACAAGGCAGCTCTCCACCTACTTCTCAAGGGCAATTAGGGACAGACAACAAATGCTGGCCCAGCCAACAAAGCCCATACCTCCTGACTAAATCAAGAAAAAGGAAAACAACACCCCTCCCCCATTCCCACCACCATCCCCCAAAACCATCTCTGCTGCTGGTGGAATTGAGGATCCAGGGATGCAAGAGAACAGGAGGGTGAACAGAGGCAGGGTTGTTGGATGAGGGGAAGAGTTTGGTTGGTTGAGCAGTAGCTAGGACACAGGGTGTTGTGGATCGCACTTTTGCTGCTTTAAAGGGCTACGTTCCTGAGCTGGAACTCTAATGAAGAGTCACCAGACTGGAAATGTTTTCCCTGTTTCCTTCCCACAGATACTGCCAGACCTGCTGAGCTTTCCTAGCAATTTCTGGTTTTGTTTCAGATCTCCAGCACCCAGTTCTTTGTTTTATCCTCAGACTGACACTTTCAATAAAGCAGTGAAAGACTGCACCAATGTCAGAGGTGCCATCTTTCAGTTGAAATGTCTAACAAAAACCCAGTGAGTCTATTCTTGTGGATGTAAAAGCATAGTAGCAGCAGGTTCACTCTGCATGTATCCTGCAGTTCGCATTGTTCTAGTTTTTCACCTTTGAATTTAGTTGAAAAAGACAAAAGCAATTCTCCCAGTGGTCTTGCTTTTATCCCTCAGCTATCGCCACTATAAACAGCAACTTTTCGGAACGGTTATTGGGACTTGCTGTGCATGCGATGTTTCTTGAATTTGGTTCATGTGAGCATTCTTAAAAAGTATATTGTTTTGGTTGTAGATCAGTCAGTTAGGATGTCCAGGGTAGGTAATACTATGCTGCATTCTATTCTTATTCCATGCATCAAATGAGCCCAATCAACACTGGTGTACAGCGGTATGAAACTATGCAGCCAAATATATCATGTTAATTAGTTAATTGCCCAATTAAACTACATAAAAATCTTCTGTTGTGACAACTGCATTGGACACATTTTCCACACTTAAGACCTTAAAAAAAGTACTGCTGTATGTCGGTAACCTGGAGTTATTTATATAATTACCGCAACCTTTAGTCAACAATTATTGATATTTGTTTTAATAATGACTATCAGAAGTAACGTTGATTTTCAGATCCTTTTCAAGATGTCAACGTTTGTTACCTGTCCAAAGGGAAAAAAGTTTCTTTTAAATTCTTCATTTCTGATCTTTCTCTTCGAGCACTTTTTCTCCCAAAGGCACGAATAGAGAGTGGCTCTGTGGGATTTAGTCAGCTCAGACCACACCCAAATGCTTCTCCTCTTTCTATGATCCCAGGTGATGCTATTCCTGGGAGAGGGAGATCTTTTCCAGAAATCTAGCTGAATAGATCATATTTTGATTTGTTTTCATTTTAACAGAGTGGTCTCTTGCTGAAACATCATTGCGTAATGTTACAAATTTTGCTTTAACAAAAACACAGAAATTTATCAACAAAAACGAAAGTCAAACCAAACTATCTATTTATAACACAAATTCAAAGATATTTAAACATAACAAAAATATAATCCCATTAATCCAAAAACACTTTACAAATTGAAAGAAGCAACTTTTATACAGTACGTAAAATACTCCCCCAGTCCAGTACCCAATGCCGCAACTTAAATAGCACACAAAAACACCATCCATCCAGTACTCACACCAGAGTAGTTTAAGTCACACATAACTTTAAGTTATAGACTGAAATTACAGATAATTTCCTTTGGAACTAATATACACTGAGTTTAAAGATATTTACACCTGAGTTTAAAGATACTCAGCTTCAAGTAATCTCTTTATGGTTTTATCCCTACACTTCTGGTCTGGGACCAACAAAAATTGTTTACTCGAAGATCAACCTTGAAAACTGTTTTAAAAGAAATCACCATGCTACACAAATGCTTTCAAGTTAATTATTGACATTAGATCCACACAAAGCCCACAACTGGCTAACTCAGAAACCAAAATTGCCATTTGTGATTTTGTTGTATAGACTGTGTGATTTATACATACTTAATATTCAGTCTATTTGTGCATGGTCGGCGTAGCTGATCCTAATCCTGCCTTGACATAATGCCCAAATTGGGTAGCCAGCCAAAGTAAATCATTGGTTTTGCTCTCCCCAGCATTGAATTGAGTCTACTCATAGCACCTTCACCATAGACTGACTGACATACTCTAATTCAGAGCAGAAGGTGCCCCAGAACTGATTCAGTGCCCTGACATATGATATATTTATCTTCTGAATTATCAGTTTTTGCTGTGGTGTCAATCCTGTCCTAATCGAGGTGAAGAGTATAAATGAAGAAGTAGATTGCTTACCCATTCTAAATCTGATGTAGCACAAGTCCAATCAGAAGTAGTCTGTTTCCATCCTGCCCAATACTATTCAGTTGTTACTGAATCTAGGATGCATGTTGGTGTTCAGCCCTTTGGCCCACCATGAGCATTGAAAGGCTTCCTCTTCCCAGAGAGCTAACAGCGGTGAAGAGAGTGCATTCAATTACAACCATAGCCCATTTGTTTAAGCCTCTGATCTCTTCTCACAAGGCGAGGCTCTAACCAAAATCATCCCCTCTCGAACTGATTACATTCCTGTCTTCAATAAAAACACCACTCTAATACAACACTGATGACTACTGGGATAAACTCAGATGAAAACTGAAAGAAATAAAAATTGTAGACACAGAATGGTCAATAGAGGGATTGAAATACAAATACGCTAATGTGGTGGGAGAAGCTTGAAGAATTGCTAGAAGTAGTCATTGTGCTTCATGAGTCATCAGTGAGGCCTTTGTAGTTCTTCCCAATGTTCAGCACAATATACCCAACATAGACAGTGCTTGTTCTAAATATGGACAGTGTAAATAGTAGAAACTATCCTTTAGACCAGAGAAGACCTCTTCACTGCATCACATCATAAACAAAGAAATGTTTTGCTCAGTTCTATATAGTAACCTCTATGGCAACGTTCAGTAATATTACCTTTGATTAAAGATATCCACAAAATGGCAGGAAAATACAGTGAGAACATGGTAGTTGAAAGAATCAGTACAAATGATTGTGTGAAGCAGTTGTAAATGCATCTTATGTGAGGAGTTGCAATTATACAAAGCAAATGTAAAATGTCTGGCCAAACATTTTTGGTCCTGATTGACCGAGTGAACATCCACGTACTGAGTTCTGTTTAACAGTGTTTGATACTGAGCTCTGCTGTGTAACACAGGTATATTGAATCAGATCCTCTCACTGATATTTCCACAACCAATCTAACCTTCAGCAGATATATTGCACAGCTTTTCTGCTCCTGCTATTTATACACAAAAGGTGGGAAACCCATACAGTTAGAATTTTGCAGAATCGAGTCATGTTGACATTTCCATTCCCAAAACCTTTCACCAGACTTCGAAACAAGCCTATCAATTAACACCAAACCAGTGTGTTTCACACAACAAGGAACTCTAACCTTGTACAAATTAAACTTATTTTGGACAAAGGAAAGACTTTCATTCCAAAAGTCTGGGCAAGAACCAAACCAGGTGAAAAGGCTTTGAAACAGCCTGTTTCCTTAGCAACTTACAATGTAATGAGGATAGAGAAACAGAGTTAACATGTTTGAGTCCAGTATCACTCTTCTTCAGTAACCAACGTTCACACAGACTTGAAAATTTAACTGTTTCTCTCCCCACAAAGCTGCCAGGCCTGCTCCGTATTTCAAGACTAGCTTAATTTTACCAGTATCAATTATTTTGCTTTAATCTTTATGCTAGAGTCCGATGTCTTGAAATAAAATGTCCATTAGCACAATGTGGGCAGGCAACTTGCACATGTCTGTATTTGGCTTCTTTTTACTCACAGATGGGAGATAGGAAGAGTTCCTTCTTGATAGCACTCTCTGTTGAGAGGCCCCAAGCCACTTTCTAATGTGGGTTTCTTTTCAACTGCAGTAAAGAACTCCAACTGTAGGGCTATACATGGGATTGTGAGGCCCGGAGGAAAATTGCAAACAGATCAACAGACTGCAACACTTGTATTAAAACCTGGAAAAACATTCAATTTCTGAAAGTCACACCAACTATCCATTGTTAAAAATCACACAACACCAGGTTATAGTCTTGATGTTGTGTGAATTTTAACTTTGTACATTCCAGTCCAACACCGGCATCTCCAAATCACAGCTATCCATTTTCAGAGCAACCTTCTGCTGTCTCTTTGCAGCACCTGTGGGCAGAGCTTGTGTGAAGAAACACATTGCAGATGTTTGACATAAAGCAATTCCAAATCTTTTTTTTTGCTTAGAGCTTGCACTGACACCCAGCATACATCAGTGTATTTTCAAATAATCACATTGGCCTGCCCTTTGCCCTATAGAAAGCACCTTAAGAAGCTGAAATTTACGTGGATGTCCTATGAATGCCAAAGGACTCCAGTCAAATGCCACAAGTATGTAGGTAGGCACTGACTACGGGACAGCCTCACCAGAAACGATTCATTAAGTAGGTCAACAAAGACAACGGGGACCACTTCTCAACTCTATATGGGGCTGACACCTTCAGAACCCATACCACCATATGGATGTTTATGGGGTTTTCTGTCATTTCTAAGAAAAGGTCCACTTAGAACTGCTTGATACTAGCATCTCCGCCTTGCTTCAGTTAATAATAAATAAAGAGATTTAATACATTTTCTTGCCATTTTGCATGTGAGTTTGCTTTATACCCATTTTGGGCAAGAACAGTGTTGCCATGGAAATTGTTACATAAAGCAGAGCAAAACATTTCTTTGTGAATTTTGATTGTGGGTCATATTCAACTTCACTGGAGTGAAATTACTTTCTTTCACTTGCATAACTGATCTGACAGAGCACACCTTCTCTGTACTTTCTCTGCAGATGTGAAACACTTCAGAGAATCAGAGAGCATATTATACCAATTCCACCTATCTGATTTCTAACATCGAATGTCTTCTCCTTCAGATAATTGGACAATTCCTTTCATATTACATTATGCCTTTTAAGTCAGTGATTCCAGATCTTTGCTGGAAATAAATATTTTTCCTCATTGTCCTTCTAAATCGTTTGCTAATTGCTTTACATCCATGGTCACTGACCGTCTTATTGAGTTGTATAGCACAGAAACAAACACTTCAGTCTAACTCATCCATGACAACCAGCTTTCCCAAACTAAACTAGTCCCATTTGCCTGTGTTTGACTCGTATACCTCTAAACCATTCCCATTCATGTACCTGTCAAAATATCTTTTAAATATTGTAACTATATCTGCAGCTACCACTTCCTTTGGCAGTTCATTCCACATACAAACTACCCTCTGTGTGAAAACATTGCCCCCCCGGGTCCCTTTTAAATCTTTCACCTCTCACCATAAACCTATGCCCTCTAGTTTTGAACTCCCCTACCCTGGGGGAAAGACCTTTGCTCTTCACCTTATCTATGCATTTCATGATTTTATAAACCTCTACAAGGTCACCCCTCAATTTCCTGTGCTCCAGAGAAAACAAGTCTCAACCTCTCCAGCCTGTTCTTATAACTCAAACCCTCCAGTCCTGGTAACACCCTTGTAAATCCTTTCTGCACCCCCAACCTTTCCAATTTAGTAATATCCTTAATATAGCAGGACAACCAGAACAGTGCGGAGTACTCCAAAAGTGAACCTCACCAATGTCCTGTACAGCTGCAACATGATATCCCAACTTCTTTACTCAAAACTCTTGACCGCTGAAGGTAAGCATGCCAAACACCTTCTTCACCTTCCTGGCTACCTGCAATGTCAAAATGGAAATTGTATATTCCTATCGCTGTATCAAAAATGTTAAACACTATTAAATCTCCCTTTAACCTTCTCTGCTTTTGGGAGAACAATTTCCATTTCTGTCTCCATTCAACTGAAATGCCTCACCCCTAGTAACATTGTGCCAAATCCATGTTCTATTTTGAATTTGAAAGCTTACGCACACATTTGGGGAGAATTTTTGCTTTTATCATCCAAAAGGTATACTGACTCAATTCCATATTGCAGTGCACTAGAAGTGAGTACTTAAGACAAAAGTGCCAGAAATTGAATAAACACAGCTCCATCTCACTTGGTAAGACAGAACTTAACAGCAGTATTCAAAGAGGAACAGTGTCATGCTGACGTTCTGCTGAGCCAGGCTTCTGGGCACACAGTCAAGTGCTGAAGGTAAAGAGAAAGATTTGTACTTAGATAGCAGATTTTACAACTACTTCACATCTCAGAGCTCATTATGGCCGATGAAGTATTTTTTTAAAAGAGAGTTGCTGTTACAATGTCAGAAATGTCGCTAATTTTCACATTGCAAACTCTCACAAGCATTAATCTAACAGTCGGTAAGTTGACCTATTTTATGATATTTATTGTTGAATAAATGCTGACCAATTCACCTGCTTTATTTTTGAAATAGTGACGTAGGATCACTTGTGTGCATCTGAGTAGACAGGCAAGGCACAGTCTTAGTTTAACATCTCATCTGAAAGATAGCACATGCAAACTCCTGTCACTTCTTCTGCAATGCGGAGGATTTTTAGCCTTGACATTGTGTTCAGCTCCCTGAGTGGACTTGAACCCACAACTATCTGACTCAGGCACAAGAATGTTATCAACCAAGCTACATTTGACCCACAAAGGTTCCATTATCAACTGAATTTGTATAGCTAAGTTGGACCTGTTGTTACTGGCATCGCATTTCCCAATACTGTCAGCTTTCACATTAGTCAATACCAATTTTCACTAAAATTCTCTGCCTACAAGTGTGATAGAAATGAAAATACCATTTATCTCAAAAGGAATAAAAACAGAAAATGCTATTACTGCTTAGCATGCCTGGCAGCATCTCTGAAAAAAACCAGAATGAACAAAGTCAGATCTACTGAAAAATTACAGACCTGAAACATTCACTCTGTTTACCTGTGTTTTTCTGCCTGCTTCAAGTTAAAAACGTCACTGTTTCCATTTATTAGTCTGAGAATTCAACTGCTGTCATTGCTTGTAGAGCATGTCTATGATGCTATAACACATGACCTCAGATACAAATAGGATTGGTGGAGGCGGGAAAGGCCTTTTCCTCACTATCTTGGTTGTTACGGACCAATCTCTGGTATATTCCAATGGTATTCCAGTTGCCCTGCCCTACCTAAAGAAAGTCTTTTTAAGTCTACTAATAATATGAATCCTAAACCCCTGACTCCTGGCAAAGCTTCTCCTAAAACTGCAAGATTGATAACAAGATTAACTGATCACAACCTTAGAAACACATTTTGGAGAAATAAAAGTACACAGGCAATAGCATGATGAAAGGAGGGACAAACAAGAAACAGCGAGAAAAAAAAACTCAGATAGTGGGTGATAAAGACAGAGAGAGACTGAACGAGAGAGGGAATGATGGGAAAGAGAGAGATTTGGAGAAGAGGAAAGAAATGTTTGGATTGTGGGGAGAATAATTGAATCTGGATTCCTACACACTGTGTGAGACATCGGTACAATGGATGAAACCAATGTAACAGAACATGAATTTCATCAGAACCATTATCTTAGACAACAAGTTTCACAAACAAGAGGTCAATGCAATCAATGAACAGAGATAGGGAAATGGGGGGAATACAAACAATTGAAATATATGGAGATATGGTACAATCAAGTATGCATTAAGCATTTTGATAAATATTATTGACAACAAAAAAAGGATGATTTGTGTTAGCTGGTTAGAAACCTCCTAATCCCAGGGTCTCAGAGTATCCTTGTCCAAGGGTTTAATTAACCTCGCAGTAACTCAACAATCAAATAAGGAATAACATCCCGAACTACAGCTTATCTGACAGAGCCTGAATTTGTCCAAGTGAATATGAGAATACATTGAATTATTTGGTAAACTAGGTGCATCGCAGAAAAACAGATAACAAATTGATAGTGTGAAGGCACAGAAATTTAGACAACCAGAAACCACAACCACCTGATGAAGAAGAACTGCTCCGAAAGCTAGTGCTTTCAAATAAACCTGTTGGACTATAACCTGGTGTTGTGTGATTTGTAGATTTGTACACCCCAGTCCAACACCGGCATCTCCAAATCAGAAATTTACAGACACTTAGACAGAACTGAAAGGCACTGTCATACAGGAAATGCCTGAAGATCAGGGGAGATTGTCACCTTGCAAAAATTAATCTTCGCCGAGTAAACACTCATCTTCAGGGAACAGCAAGACAGGCAGACAGCTAACAGTAGTTATTAAGATGAAACTATCAGCCAAACTGAGCACTGACAGTGAGCAAAATCATGGGCAATCTCCTGACATGTTATTATGTTTGTAACATCCTGTCACATTTCATTGAAAAGTTCTCTTTCCTCTTCTGTTAAACCAGTAGGTAACACTTTACTAACAGGATTTCCTAAAGTTATGTGATTTATTAAGACATCCTAAATGCTACATTTGTACATTGACTGTTAACATACTCGCTGATACTGCCACTGAATTTGTTTACTGAAACTCTTCCCTGCAGCTGTTTTGAAAAACTCAGTCATACGTGATTATATTGTAAACACTTAATTGTATCATCCCCTCCCTCCAACAACGACCACTGGTACCATCACCTTTCACCTGGCCTGCTGATCCAAGTATTCTGACTGATTCCTGATGGACCAACTAGAACACCCACAGCTAATGGCTACTATGGGTTTGTCAGAGAGGGAAAACAGGGTGTCTGTGGTCTATTTGTCCCCTTTGCCCACACCTAAATTCAATATAGGTACCAGCCACCTCTTCAATTCCAGCTCTATGTGAGACATCAGTCTCCAAGAACTAACTATCCCATAGGAAGCTTCTACCTCTGGATGACCTCAGGCTTTCCAGTGTGTACCATCAACACCACAATGCATTTAACCACAGAGGAACCTCGATTATACGAAGGACACAGGCGGGGAATATTTCTCTCAGTTAATCGAATTCCGGATAATCGAATGCTGGATAAAATAGTTCTGCTGAGCATCTGGACCTAGCGACCTTGCTGGATAATCTGATATTCGGATAATTGAATGACGGATAATTGAGGTTCCTCTGTACTATGTTGTTCTGATCACCCTTGTTGAGGTGCCGAATCACAGACACAAAATTAGTCCCATGTGGCACATTATTCTGGCAAAATTGCTTAATAACTTCTTTTAGCTTCTATACTGTGCCAGGCATGTTGCTGCATACATACAAGTCACCTTCTGAAAAAGCTGAAAGCAAAAACATATTGGGAACCAGCACTTTGTTTTAAATCACAGCTTTGATCCCATCCTGTCTCCAAAGCCATCTCCCCACACTCCCCCCCCCCCACTCCCCCCCCCCCCCCCCCCCCCGCCCCCACTCAGCCTAAGAAGTTCCCACCTTGTGGATAAAGTTCAGTGGATAAGAAAGAATTTGCTTTTGTCTCAGGGCATTCCAAAGTACTTGACAAGCAATGAAGGATTTTCTGAATTGTGTTAAAAATCACACAACATCAAGTTATAGTCCAACAGGTTTATTTGGAAGCATGAGCTTTCGTAGCTCTGCTCCTTCATCAGGTGGTTTAGAAGCAGCGCTCTGAAAGCTAGTGCTTCCAAATAAACTTGTTGGACTATAACCTGGTGTTGTGTGATTTTTAACTTTGTCTACCCCAGTCCAACACCGGCTTCTCCAAATAATTTCTGAATTGTAGTCACCATTGTGACGTGCCAAACAATGTTACAGAAAGAATACCAGAATATAATAATATAATGGGGGATCTCTGTTATGGGCAATTGAATCAATATCACCCATTTTGTGAGGTCAGAGTTATCATCGTTGAACCAAGTACAGGTTTTTTTTAAAAATTGTCAGAAATACTTAACTTTAAGGAACTGTCTATGACCATTGCTTTTTATAATGTTACTTTCAATAATCAAATAGCATTTTAGGAAAATGTAATCTGGTGCCTTGAGTTCCTCTTCCTTTTTTAAGCTACAAGTCAATTGTGAAAAAAAGAGCACAGAGTTCTGCTTTAACTGCTTTTGCTTTAAGCTTTTAGTTCACATTTAGGTGGGAAGGCCAGCAGACTGAAGTGATTGAACTCTCACTGATGTCATATCACTGCCAAAATCTAACTCGTATACAATCCGAAGAAAACCATGGAACTCAATGCGTAACACCACAGGAGAGCTGTTACTATTTGTAGTATGATTATAATGTATTGTTAAATAAAGAAAAGTTTGTTCCTCAACGTCACGGTGGCACAGTGGGTGGCACGGTGGCACAGTGGTTAGCATTGCTGCCTCACAGCGTCAGAGACCCAGGTTCAATTCCCGCCTCAGGCAACTGTCTGTGTGGAGTTTGCACATTCTCCCCGTGTCTGCGTGGATTTCCTCCGGGTGCTCCGGTTTCCTGTCACAGTCCAAAGATGTGCAGGTTAGGTGAATTGGCCATGCTAAAATTTCCCATTATGTTAGGTGAAGGGGTAAGTGTAGGGGGATGGGTCTGGGTGGGTTGCGCTTCAACGGGTCGGTGTGGACTTGTTGGGCCGAAGAGCCTGTTTCCACACTGTAAGTGATCTAATCTAATCTAATCAAAGTGGGTGGCACGGTGTCTCAGTGGTTAGCACTGCTGTCTCACAGAGCTAGGGACCTGGGTTTGATTCCCGCCTTGGGTGACTGTCTGTGTGGAGTTTGCATATTCTCCCCGTGTCTGCGCGGGTTTCCTCCAGGTTCTGCAGTTTCCTCCCACAATCCAAAGATGTGAAGGTCAGGTGAATTGGCCATGCTAAATTGCCTGTAGTGTTAGCTGCAGTAGTCAGGGGGAATGGGTCCAGGTGGGTTACTCTTCAGAGGGTCGGCGTGGACTTGTTGGGCTTAAGAGCCTGTTTCCATACTGTAGGGAATCTAATCTACTCAAGAAGCCTGACGGAACGAAACAACCATCAACTTTTACACCAGCCACAGGTGTTCCAAATGGTCTCCTTCTAAGCTAACTATACTATGACTCTATCATGTTGTCATGACTCTATCTATGATGCCATGACGTACTTTTAACTTGTTCATTTGATCGGTACCTGGAGAGAATTTTAACACTGTTAGGAAATGAGAAAACATATTTGCTATAAATCACTGGTATTAAAGGAAACAATTATGTTATTATTTATCCAATTCAAGTTAAATATTAAGTTACAGTGTAAGCAAGGCAAAGTTAATGAATCCATTTTCCACACAGTACTATAATCCCTCCCAGATCCCCCCGTTTGAAATACTGCTTCATCTTGATATCCCAAGGCTTCCACCAGCTGAATAATACATGGAATTCTTTATTAGACTTTATTGAATTTTAACAAATGGTACAAGCTAGAGGAAAGAGCAACAGTGAAATTGTTCCCTAGTTACCCGAAATAATCTTCGTTCATTTTAGCCCTGGTTGCAAAAATAGACAGAATTATTAGACAGAACATATAGCAGCCTCAAACAAAAGCACACTCAATTTATTACCTGCAGCCTCTCGTTCTTCACTAACAAGGCATTCCATCCAGTAGTCATTCTGTTCACATCTAGGAAGTTATGCAATTCAATTAAACTGTGTTGTCTGTTAGAATTTCCATTTCTGATTCTGATCTAGTGACAGTGAGATTAAGATTAGTTTGGTGAAACTTTGAGATGCTCAAGCTTATTGAATGCAGTTTGATTTCCATGAGGACTTTGCATCCAAAATTTGTCAGTACGTGTACAAAAATATATTGTTTTCTAGGTTTTTGACTAGTAGTACCAGAAGCAATTCGTTAATGTCATGAGCGCTCATGACATAATACTGCAATAAAGCACTCTGTCAAATTCAGTACATTTAAAGTGGACAGCTGCTGAAGTCTGGGAGGACATTAAGATGTCACGTGGACTTCAGTGGTACACTGCAAAAGATCTGTTATTACAGATCATCTCAGGACCTTTTCCTTGTTCTTTGGTTTTATAATCTTTTTGATTCTCTTTTAAAGAATCCTGAAATAGCATCTGGTATACACAATCTATTAGGTCACCTTGTTTCCCAATAGAAATTATCTTCCATTTTCAAAGAGGGAGGAAAGCAATGGTGGAGGGATGCCAAGCAATTCAGACTGCACTTACTTTCCAGTATCCTCCCAGCTATTTCTAAAGCTACCTAGCAATGAGTGCCTGCAGGATTACACATCAGTTTCTTGGCTTGATTTATAATAGAATTTTGCCCAATTATTGCTAATTAGCATGAAAGAAATGATTTTTAAAATCTTTACTAGAGATTTAACTTGTGTAAGAGCTTTTCACAGTTATATTAAATACACAGAGTAACAGTCACTGAATTGAAGAACTAGCTTAAAAAAACTGGCAAGTTATAATATATGTGGTCATTTGTCCCAAATAAATAAATAAATAAATAAATCACCAAGCATTGAGTTATAATTATGGAAAGAGATGGTTTGCAGTGAAGGGTTTTGGATAAGGGGAAGGCAGATTTTATTAAAACAAGGGAGGATCCGGCCAAAGGAGACTGAGAACAGCTTGTGGGAAAATCTACAGCAGAATAATGGGAGGCATTCAAAAAGGAAATGGGGAGAGTACAGGCCCAAAATTTTCCCTTTAGGAGCAACACGCCACAGAGAACCTTGGGTGTCTAGGAATGTTTAGGATTGAATATGAAGGAAAAGAGAGGCTGTTAACAGGTACAAAAGGAGCAAAACAGTGGAAGCTTTAGTGGAGTATGGAAAGTGCAGGAGGGAAAGAGGGGCTATGAAAAATGCTGACCGTTAAGATTAGGGAGAATCCCAAAATATTCTACAGGTATTTCTGTTATCACTTGTGTTTCACCAACATGAATTGGCTATAACATGTTTGATGAATACTGGAAGATGTTTGGATAGCGCAAACATTCATACTGCACAGGGTGATGTTATATAGAGTGAGGTTGCACAGGAACACAACCATCTGTTATACCAGAAATAGCTGTACAAGTAGATCAAGAGGAAGAGGATAACCAGGGAAAGAATAGTGTTCATTAGGGACTAAGGGACCAATCTGTGTGTGGAGCAAGAGGACATTGGTAGGGTGTTTGAAGAGGGATAATCAGCATGTATTTGTCAGAGGGAGGTTGTGTCAAAATAAGCTGATCCAACTACTTGAGGAGGTGACCAGTCAGATGGAACTTATGCCTGAAGATGATAAAAGTATATGGGATCTAGATAACTTGGCAAGATGGATCCAAAATCGGCTTTGTTGGTAGGAGACAGAGTGTGGTAGTAGAAGACTATTTGTGTGACTGGAGCCCACTGTGCAGTGGCATGTCACAAGAATCAATGCTGGGTCCTTTTATTTGATGTAGATGAGAATGTGAGAGCTGACCAGAAAATTAGTGATTGTGCGGTTAATAGTGAGGAAGAAGGTTTAGGTTGCAGGAAGATATAAGCGGGCTGATCAGACGAGGGGATCAGTGCCAGATGGTATTTAACCCTGAAAGCTGTGAGGTAATAAGACAAGGAAGTACTCAATGAATGGCAGGACATTAAGAAACTTAGAGGAACAAAGGGATGTTGGGGTGATTGTCCACATGTCCTTAAAAGCAGTTGGTTAATAAGTTGGTTAAGAAAGCATACAGGGCACTTGCCTTGATCAATTGAGGTATAGATTGTAAGAGGAGGGAGGTTATGTTGGATCTGTACAGGACTTTGGTCAGGCCACCGCTGGAGTGCTGTGTGCAGTTCTGGTCTGCACACTATAGGAAGGATGTGATTGCACTGGAGCAGGTACAGAAGAGATTCACCAGGATGTTGCCTGAGATGGAGCACTTTAGCAATGAAGAGAAGCTGGATAAGGTTGGATTGTTTACTTTAGAACAGAGAAGGCTGGAAGGGGATCTGATTGAGATGTATAAGATTATGAAAGATATGGACATGATGAATGCAAAGCAGCTGATCCTCGCAGTTGAAGGATCAATAATGAAGGGGCACAAGTTTTATGAGGAAAATGTTTTTTTCACCCAAACGGTGGTGGGAATCTGGAATGTACTGTCTGGGAGGGTAGTTGAGATGAGAAACATCACAACCATTGGATAAGCACTTGAAAAGTCAGAGCATTCAAGGCTGTAGGCCAGGTGCTGGAAAGTGCGATCAGTGGTGCAGACTCCTCCTGTGTGGTGAGAAAGAGACACAAAACAGAGAATCAGTGGCTTCCTTTACAGAACACTGGATGGAAAACTGGGAGGTGTTGCAAATATTGCCCTCTTCAACTAGGAAGTAGTATAAAATGTATAGCCACATTCGCCCTCTCAGCCACTGGAAATTCTATCACTTAAACTGAGTAGAGAGCAGAATAAGGATATTGTTAGCAAAGTAGAGATGTCTCAAACATTGTGGTTGAGGTAGAAAGTAAAACCATAGATGAGTATTTCTTCCTTCTGAAGGACCCTCTCCTCTTCCTTCTCCTTCTTCCAGCAACAGAGTAAAACAGGACCTTGATCAGAAGGGCCAGTGGGCCGAGGAGTGGCAGATGGAGTTTAGTTTAGATAAATGTGAGGTGCTGCATTTTGGAAAGGCAAATCAGGACAGGACTTGTCCACTTAATGGTAAGGTCCTGGGGAGTGTTGTTGAACAAAGAGACCTTGGGGTGCAAGTCCCTGGTTCCTTGAAAGAAGAGACGCAGGTAGACAGGAGAGTGAAGAAAGTGTTTGGTATGCTTTCCTTTATTGGTCAATGCATTGAGTATAGGAGTTGGGAGCCATTGTGGCAGCTGTACAGGACATTAGTTGGGCCATTTTTCAAATGCTGCATTCAATTCTAACATCCCTGCTATAGGAAGGATATTGTGAAATATGAAATGATTCAGAAAGGATTTACAAGAATGTTGCCAGGGTTAAAGGATTTAAGCTATAGGGAGACGCTAAATAGGCTGGGGCTGTTTTCCCTGGAGAATGATCTTGTAGAGGTTTATAAAATCATGAGGGGCATAGATAGAGTGAATCACCAAGGTCTTTTCCCTGGTGTGGGGGGAATCCAAAACTAGAGGGCACAGGTATAAGGTGAGAGGAAAAAGATTTAAAAGGGGCCTAAGGGTCAACTTTTTCCACAGAGGGTGGTGCATGTATGGAATGAGCTGCCAGAGGAAGTGGTGGAGGCTAGTACAATAACAGCATTGAAACAGCATCTAGTTGGGTATATGAAGAGGAAGGCTTTAGAGGAACATGGGCCAATTGCTGGAAAACGGGACTAGATTAATTTAGAATATCTGGTCAGCATGGCCAAGTTGGACCAAAGGTTTTGTTTCTATGCTGTACATCTCTATGATTCTAACCTCTCCTTTTGTCTTATGGTAAACAGCAGTTTTAGGCCCAACATGGATTAAGTGGTCTGAGATAGTCTCTAACAATGACTGCAGATAGCATTTTGATATAATTGATTTAAATCTAATTAAACTAGTAAATGAAAATAAATAATATTTTAATACAATGCTTCTATGTTAACAGGATGTGATTCTGACCCTTCAAGAGAAACTCTCCATTAAATGTATCGAACATTTCTCCCTGATGCTTGAGCAGCGCAATGAAGGAGAAGCGACCAAACTCCTCTTGCTTCATGACCAGGAGACGCTTACTCAGGTAATTGCTCTTAAAGGTGTATGAAGAACTGCTGTCACGCAAGGCAGCATTAACATGAGAAAATCCTGCTCAAGGCAACAACCTGGACTCCGACATCACATGATATCTGACTGGAAGGATCTCTGGGGGCCATTTCTGTGGAAGCTAAATTCCCAATTTTGGTATTAAACAAAACTAAGCCTCCAGAGTTGTGTATAAATACTTCAACATTCATATCACACTCAGGTCTGTCACTGTAACAAAAAAATGATCTAACTTAACATAGAAAGATGTGAATAGCAGTAGGATATTTAGCCCGTCAACCTAATCCTCCATTATGCCAGATTATAAATGATCTGTGTGCCCCTACTTATCCACCTTTGTTACACATCCTTTAAAACCATTATCAAACTGGAACAATTTAAGTTGTCTCAATCCCCTTTTACCTTCCATTGTTCTTGTCTTCACATATCCTCTTCTCTCCTGTCTTCCACTCTATCACAAACTTTTCCTTTCGGTCTTTCCTCCATTTGTGCTTTTCCTGTCTCTTACTCCTGATTTCGCTCTAACCTTCCAGCTCTGACAAAGATCCACTTAAAACATTAAATCTATTTCTCTCCTCAGTAATGCTTTCTTACGTGCTGACTATTTCCAGTATTTTCTATTTTAATATGAATTTCTAGCACAGTATCTTGCCTTTGTATCCACTGTAGGAAGGAGTACTGCCTAATTTCATATTCAAATGGCCTTGCTCGAATTGTTAACAGGGCACTCCCTTGTCTTAGATTCTGCCACGTGAGGAATTTGTTTCTCTATATCTTCTCTAGCAGGACTTTGCTATTTTAATTACCTTTACTAAATCGACCCTCAATCTTCTGAACTCAAAGGAGTATTAATCAGGATTATACAATCTGTCCTCATAACTTAACCCTTTAATTCATGCTAAACAGTCATTTTAAAACTTTATTAGAAACCATTTCATTACATAGAGTCATACAACACAGAAACCAATCCTTCAGTCCACCTAGTCTACACAGACCATGTTCCCAAACCAAACTAGTCCCACTTACTGGGTTTGGCCCACATCCCTCCAAACCTTTCCTATTCACATATTTATCCAAGTGTCTTTTAAATGTTCTCACTGTACCTGCATCCACCACATCCTCTGGCGGTTCATTCCACACACGAACCGCTCTCTGTGTAAAAACAGTTGCCCCTCATGTCCTTTTTGAAACTTTCTCCTCTCACCTTAAAAAGAGAGGGGAGGGTGGGTTGTTAGGGGGCATGGACCTGACGAGGTATTCGTGGAGGTAACGGTCTTTATGGAAAGTGGATAGGGGTGGGGAGGGAAATATATCCCTGGTGGGGGTTCTGTCCTTGTTGTGGTTGGAGGGGTTCTAGGGCAGAGGTGCAAGAAGTGGATGAGATGCATTGGAGGGCATCATCAATCATGTGGGAGGGGAAATTGCAGTCTTTAAAGAAGGAGGTCATCTGGTGTGTTCTGTGGTGGACCTGGTGCTCCTGGGACAGAGCCCCTGGCCCTCACCTCCATAAAGACTATTCCCACCCCTCCTAGCACCTTCCCCTGCCACCGCAGGAATTGTAAAACCTGCGCCCACACCTCCACCCTCACCTCCGTCCAAGGCCCCAAAGAAGCCTTCCACTTCTATCAAAATGTCACCTGTACTTCCACACATGTCATTTACTGTATCCGTTACTCCCGATGCGGTCTCCTCTACACTGGGGAGGCAGGACGCCTACTCACAGAGTTCTTCAGAGAGTATAGATCTGGGACACACGCACCAACCAACCCCACTGCCCCATGGCCAAATGCTTCAACTTCCCCTCCCATTCTGACGAGGACATGCAGGTCCACCGCCGCTCCCTTACCACCTACGCCTGGAGGAAGAACACCTCATCTTCCGCCTCAGGACTCTCCAACCCCATGGCATCAATGTGGATTTCACCAGTTTCCTCATTTCTCCTCCCCCCACCTTATCCCAGTTCCAAATCTCCAGCTCAGCACCATCCTCATGACCTGTCCCATCTGTCCATCTTCCTTCCCACTTATCTGCACCACTCTCCCCTTCAACCTATCACCTTCACCCCATCTCCAACCCACCTATCGCACTCTCAGCTACCTTCCCCCCGAGCTCCACCTCCCACCCATTTATCCCTTCATCCCCGAGGCTCCTAGCCTCATTCTTGATGAAGCGCTTTTACCCGAAACATTGATTTTCCTGTTCCTCAGAAGCTGCCTGACTTGCTTTGCTTTTCCAGCACCACACTCTTGACTCTACTTCCAGCATCTGCAGTCCTCACTTTTGCCCCCTTTTTATTTTTACAAGTTCTGCCCTTGTTTGTTTTACCAAAATGCAATACCTCACATTTATCCAAAATTAAACTCCATCTGCCACTGCTCAGCCCATTGACCCAGTTAATCAAGATCCCTTTGTAATCTTCGATAATCTTCTTCCCTGTCCATCATACCGCCAACTTACTAACCATGCCTCCTATATTCTCATCCAAGCCATTTATATAAATGATAAACAAAAGTGGACCCAATACTGATCCCTGTGGAACACTGCTGGTCACAGGCCTCCAGTCTGAAAAACAACTCTTCAACACCACAGTCTGTCTCCTACTGTAAAGCCAATTTTCTATCCAATTGGCAAGCTCACCCTGAATCCCATATGGTCTAACTTTACTAAGTAGGCTACCATGCGGAACCTTGTCAAAACATTTACTGAAGTCCATGCAAACAATGTCTACCACTCTGCCCTCATCAATCTTTCTGGTTACTTTATCGAAAAAAAAACTCAATCAAGTTTGAGAGACGGGGATTTCCTTACAAAAAGCATGTTGACTATCCCTATTCATTCCTTGCCTCTCCAAATGCAAGTGAATCCGATCTTTCAGAATCACCTCCAACAACCTATCCACCACCAATGTCAGGCTTTTAGGTCTGTAGTTCCCAGGTATCTCCTTGCAGCCTTTCTTGAACAAAGACATATCATGAGCCACCCCCCAGTCCTCCAGCACCTCACCCTTGGTCAGAAATGACACAAATATTTCTGCTAGGGGCTCTGCAATTTCTTCCCTAATTTCCCACAACATCCTGGGATATACTTGATCAGGTCCCGGAGATTTATCCACCTCTGTGGTTTCTAATATTTCCTTTAAAAAGATCAATTTCAAATTTCTTGCCTTTTCACCAAGTCTGTCTGCTGATATCACTGATATGAGTAGATCTGACTGTGATGCAGGTGACACAGTCATTTCTCATGAGACTGCAAATTCAATTCGATACAAAGCCAGTCTCCATCTGTTCAAACATGGAAAAATATTTCCAGTTGAGTGTGAAGGTGTGCCTCGAAGGTTACAAATCATGTTAGATGTCAATGATCTGTAAGAATTTGAGGTTCAGCCTGAGATCAAACATGCATGTAAGTCTCTAAGAGTAAACTGAAATCTTTGGTGGAGAAGAAACTATTTTTAACAACAAAAGACACCATTTACAGACAGGAAATGCTCAGGTCAAGTGTCACCATCAATGCGACTGGCCTGCAAAATGTATGGCACGAATAAGAGAAATCAAAGGCCGCAGAGTAATTTGCAAACTCAGGGACATTTTATTCTAAGACAGAATGAAAGTAAAAAGAGTGGCCATTTAGAAGCTGAAGTAGAAAAAGTTGAGTGGAAGGAGAAAGGAGATAATTCAGCCCACAGAGAAGGCAGGAGATGGTTTAAACATGGCAAATGACCATAGAAACATTTGTTAAACAGCAGACAGCAGATATCATCCAAAGGCATAAAGTAATGGGCGTTATCAGTAGCACCTGACACAGTGCAAATGGTCTAGTGAAATCCATTCAAGGAATCAGATTCTTCTTATACAGCTGCAAAGAGTGAAATTAGTTCAGTACAATCATTAAGAAAACAGGAATCATTTATAAAACTCCAGTCAGTTGTATAGCCATTAAGAGAATGGGAAATGTTAATCAACACCATGAAAAAGGTGGGAGTCATCCAATTTTTTACTTGAAAATGGCAGGAATGATTTAATTTACTTGCAATAGGTGAAAATCCTCGATTAAGACTGCATATGCACAAGAAAAGATTTCTCTACAGCAGTAGCATTGTTATATTGTCAACTTAAAAGAGTTTATGGCAAGAAAAATAAATAATGACATTCGGAAAACATGGCAATAAAACCAATTTCTTCAGAAGGATTTAATTTCAGATATCCAAACAAAACATAGAACTGGATATGTAGGAGAAAATAATTCTTTAAACACAGCATTGCCAGAAAACTAGACATTACACCAGAAGCTAAACAAATTATATGCTATTATATTCAATAATCCAACTAATAATAGCTGATAATCCAACTAATTAGGGCTAAAAGAAGCAACAAAAACTTTTAATAAAGTTCTGCAAGTTCTTGACAATTAGTTCAAGCTGAGGATGAGTGAAATTCTTGAAAGGGCAAGATGTAACAGAAGAATTCAACATCTGGGGTAATCCAGAAGTAATTTAAATAATGATTTCTATAGATTAGTGCAACACTGTAATTAAGGAACTTTGAAATCAGAATTCCTAAAGAACCAATTTGTTAGAATTTCTGATGTGTCTGTTAGATTTGTTACAAAGAAAGATTTGACTTTGGAAGAAAGCCATTCATTGATAGTGAAACAGTACCTGAAAGGAGCACAGATCAGTTGAAAGAGAAGATCAATCTTATGACAAGAGATCAGCAGAATACATTCTGTTTTTAAGGTATCAAAATCATCAGGACACATGTGAAAAGCCAGCATAGAGAATAGGCCAGACACGAGATATTAAGAATCAGTGTCAGTGCTGACTACAAAACCTCACAGGCGCAAGCAGTGCCCAGCTGTTAGAACGAAATTCTTTATCTGCAAAATACTAGGTCACTTCCAAAAATGGGCTAATGTAGGACAGTCACAGTGCAGAAAGGTGTCAAATAACTAATCATACATTGAAGCTCATGACATAGAACAGGCTATAATAGAAGAAAGCCAAAGATATAGGTGGCCATATAAATGACCCAGAACCAATTTATTGCTAGGATGATATCTAGTCAATAGAAGTCTGACTAATTTTAAACTTGACACAGGAGTAAGTGTCACTGCATTGTAGCATGTTTGAAGAGAGACTGCGTGCAACCATATGATTCAGGACATATACTACTTTAATAGGAGCAGCATAGTGGCTCAGTGGTTAGCACAGCTGCCTCACAGTACTAGGGACCTGGGTTCAATTCCAGCCTTGGGGCCAGTGTCTTTGTGGAGTGTGCACCTTCTGCCCATGTCTACATCCAGGTGCTCTGGTTTCCTCCCGCAGTCCAAAGATGTGTAGGTTAGTTGGCTTAGCTGTGCTAAATTACCCATAGTGCACAGTGGATTAGCCATGGAAACTGCAAGGCCATAGGAATAGGGTAGAGGGGTGAGTCTGGGTGGGATGTTCTTTGGACAGTCAGCGTGGACTTGTTGGGCCAACTGGCCTGTTTCCACACTGTAAAGATTGTATGAATTCTATGCTACAGACAACACTACAACACAAAATTAGATTAGATTAGATTACTTACAGCGTGGAAACAGGCCCTTCGGCCCAACAAGTCCACACCGACCCGCCGAAGCGTAACCCACCCATTCCCCTACATTTACCTCTTTTCCTAACACTAGGGGCAATTTAGCATGGCCAATTCACCTGACGTGCACATCTTTGGACTGTGGGAGGAAACCGGAGTACCCGGAGGAAACCCACGCAGACACGGGGAGAATGTGCAAACTCCACACAGTCAGTCGCCTGAGTCGGGAATTGAACCCGGGTCTCTGGCGCTGTGAGGCAGCAGTGCTAACCACTGTGCCACCGTGCCGCCCACAAGAGATGTCAGATAATAGAGAATGCATACATAATTCACAATCAAGCATTTTCATTCTTGAACTGAATGTGGACTTTGACCTTAACATCAAATGGCAGAAGCAGTCAAACGAGTTAAGAACAAGAAACGGAACATTGCAGCACAAACAACTGAATCATCCAAGGACCAGCCAATCATGGAACAGGTCAAAAACATGCCAATAAAATGTGGAGCTGGAAAAGCACAGCAGGTCAGGCAGCATTGGAGGAGCAGGGAAGTCGATGTTTCAGGTCAGGACCCTTCATCAGGTCTCATCAAAACATTGATTTTCCTGTTCCTCCGATGCTGTCTGACCTGCTGTGCTTTTCCAGCTCCACATTTTATCGACTCTGACTTCTAGCATCTGCAGTCCTTACTATCTCCAAGTAGGTCAAAGAAATGTTGGTTAAGGTACAACCTGATGGAACGCTTCATCGACATTCCGAGGCATGCGACAGAACCCAATCGCAAAACAGAGTCCATTGAGATTATTTATGTTGGCATATGAAAGTTGTTTCATGTTGATGACAGGATGAAATCTTGGGATTATCCGGGGTTAGCGGAAAAAATATTCCACTTCTAGCAACATTGAAGATAATTCAGACTGTGAGAACAACAAAGTTCGGAATAAAATGAAAATGCTGAGAGAATTAATGAATAGTATATCTCACTTCAGCTCACTGATGAATCTTTAACTGAAGTCTTAAAATGCAGCAGTTTGATGAATGTATTTTGAAAAGAGGTTCAAGCAAAAGGCAATCCTGTAATGCAAGCACTGAGGGCAAGTGAAAACATTTAAATTATGTACAAACAACATTGAGTTAGAAGCAGTAGTAGGCCACTTGGCTATTGGAGCTTGCTCCATTATTCTATATGGCTATGGTTAATCTGAATACTCCACATTCCTGGCTGACGCAAATAACCTTTCAGCCTCATTCTTATCAAGTATCCAATTATCTCTTCAAAGATTTTCAAAAACTTTGTTTCCACTGCCTTTTGAGGAATAGACTTCCAAAACCCACCATCCGTTCAGTATTTTGAATCAGTGACCTCTAGTTCTTGATTCATCTACAAGAGCAAATATTCTTTCCACATGTCCCCCATCAAGACCCTCAGGAACATTCTGTCTTAATCTTACTCTTCTGAACTCCAGTGAGTAAAAGCGTAGCCTTTCCAACTGTATCCAAGCCTAGCCTTTCCAACCTTTTTGCATAATGCAACCCAACCACATCAGGTATTAGTCCAGTAAGTCTGCTCTGAAATGCATCCAATACATTTACATCCTTCCTTAAATAAGGAGACCAGTGCTGTGCACAGTATTCCAGATTTGGCTCCATCAGTGCCCTGTCTAGGTGATGCATAAGATCCTGCAGTTGTATTCCCTTGCAATAAACAGTGACAATCCATTGGCTTTCTTAATTACTTGCAATTCTGTATTATTAACTTCTGTAATTTATACACTAGAACACTCTTTGCACCTCATAGCTCTGCAACTCTCACCATAAAGAGGATATGTTTCTTTACTCTTCCAGCCAAAAATGAACAAATTCACATTTTCCTACATTAAAATCCCTTTGCCAGATGTTTTGCCTAGTGTCTCTTAATCGATCTTTATCCTCCTTATGCCCTCTTCAAAACTATTCCTACCTATCGTTGTGTATCGGCAAATATAGCAACCATACCTTTGGCTTCTTCATGCAAGTCCATTATATAAATTGTAAGCACTGATCCCTGTGGCACACTACCTCTTGTCAACAAGAAAATAACCCTTTAATGTTGACTTTTTGTTTCCTGTTAACTTGCCAATTTTTGATCTATATCAATATGTTTCACCCTCCACCATGAGTTTTTATTTTCAGCAGTTACCTTTGATGTGGCACTTTATCAAATACCTTTTGGAAACCTAAGTACAGTATATCCACAGTGTATGTTAATTCTGCAAAGAACTCTGATAATTTAATTAAGCATAACCTAGTTTTCTCAAAATCGTGTTGACTCTGCCTTATCACCTTGACATTTCTTTAATAATGCCATCTGTCCTATGACAGATTTTAAATTAACTGTCCTGCATTTTCCTGCTTTCGGTGTCCTTTCGTTTTCAATAAGCTATCTTCAAATGGGGACTTCCCAAATTAAGGAATTCAGGAAAATTAAGGTCAACACATCAATTAGTTTAATAGCAATTTCTTTTTAAGACCGTAGGATGAGGTCATCAGGATCCAGGGACTTGTCAGCCCTCAGCTCCAACAGTCTGCTCAGTGCCACTTCCCTGGTGATTGTAATTGTCTTCAGTACTCATTCCCTTCCATTTCCTGATTTATTATTATTTCAAAGCTGTTACCTGTATCCCCATTATGAAGACCAGTGCAAAATATCTGTTCAATTCATCTGCCACCTTCTTATTTTAATTAATACAGGTATTAACTATGTTCTATTAACTTCTATTAACCCTACTCCACTTTTTATAGGTTGCTTTGTTTGCTTTTTTCTTTATAAAATATCTATTGAAACTCATCTCTATTTATATTTCTAGCTAGCTTTCTCTTTTACTCTCATTCTCCCTCCTATTTTATAATTCTTTGCTTTTTTTAATATTTCATTGCATCTTCTGACCTGTCACACATCCTTGTATAAATATATGCATTTTCCTCAAGATTGTTGCTACTTTCAACTTTTTCTTAATTAACCACAGATACTGGACCCTCTCTTTGGTCTTCTTCCTTCTCATTGGAATGGAGTTATTCTATGGATTCTGAAATATCCCCTTAAATGTCTGCCACTTCATCTCTATTGACCTACCTCTTACGCTAAAGTTTGCCAGCTCTGATTCTGTGCCCTCATAATTGCCCTTGTATAAAATACTAGTCTTGGATCCATGCTTTTCACCCTCAAACTGAATGGAAAATTCTATTTTTTTATTAGTTATTGCAAGTTAAGGGTGCCTTCACTACAACTAATCAATCTCGTTTGTGCAATCGTGGATCTAGTCCCTGATTGGCTCCAGAATGTGCTATTCTAAGAAACTATCCCAAAAACTTCTATGACCTTCTCATCAGGCCACGTTTTCCAGTCTATTTGTAAATTGACACTCCCCTATGATTCTTGCTGTGCCTTTCTAACAAATTCCTGTTATGTGTTCCTTTATGCTGATATTACCAAATGTTTACACTTACAGCGCCTGTACAGCTTTTCCACAAATAATTTATTGTCTTTATCATTTCTCATCTCTATGCAAACTAGTTCTCCGTCCTGGTTCCCTGTACTTAGGTATTTAGCACTGCTACCTTATAACGCCAGGGACCCAGGTTCAATTATAGCCTTGGGTGACTGTCTGTGTGGAGTTTGTGCATTGTCCCCATGCCTGCATGGGTTTCCACTGGGTGTTCCAGTTTCTTCCCACGGACCAAAGATGTGCAAGTTGGGTGAATTGGCCATGGTAAATGTGGGGTTATGGGGATCGGCTTGGGATAGGGTGGATCTAGATGGGATGCTCTTCTGAGGGGGTGTGCAGACTTGATGGGCCAAATGGTTTCTTTTCACACTGTAGCAATTCTATGATTTTATGATCTTTTCCTAACTTCCTGTCCTTCCAAAATGTCACATACCCTTCAGTGTTTAATAATAATACAAATAGTTAACAGTCACGCAGAGTCAAGATTAGAGTGGTGCTGGAAAAGCACAGCAGGCCAGGCAGCATCCACGGAGCAGGAAAATCAAAACATTTCGGGCAAAAGCCATTCATCAGGAATACGCAGAGGCAGTTGCTCTCTTTTGGATTCTAATGATTTCATAAACCAGAGATTTACAGATTCACCAGAATCAAGTCACTGCTGTTCAATATAATGTATTTCAAACTTTATTCAATCTATGTCATGTAGCAGCCAGGACGTTGTAATCACTATTAGGCACTACCTCTTTATTTCTGTTTCTATTGTCAGTTCATCTGTTGTGATGTGAATGCGACCTGCATTCGGATAGAGCCTTTATATTTGTCCTTTTATTATCATTGTAACCTCTAGTCTTACGTTAATTACTCTTCAATGTGATTCTCTTTCCCTTCTTGTTACAGTATGTTTAAGATTTCTCAAAATGATTACTTCTCTCTTGGTCTGTCACTTCTGTTTGATTTGCCAGATCTTTCCTAATTTGATCCCTGCCCCTGCTATTTAGTTTAATAAACAAATTTGCAAATATTAACAAAAGGGGCAATAGTATGCTGGGAGATATTGCATAAAGTATTATAGTCTGAAATAATTAATGCAGTGAAATGCATTAAGCATTGCTCAATGTGACATTTGGATTGAAGCAATGAGAAACAGCTCTGAAATTCAAAGATGTTGACCTATCCCTCATTGTCTTAGCAACAATGCCTGGCAATAGCAATCAATAAACAACAACCTATTTAGGACAAGAGCTCTTTTTCATTAGATTACCAAGTTTTTTTTCCCCTTTGCTTCACAAGACCAAGCAAGGCCTGTTGATCCCTACCAGAAAAGGTAATGGTGGCAATAAACCAACCAGACGATTCTTAAACCATAATGAGCTGTGGTGAGGAAACATTGTGCAACAAATTTTCATCATGCGTTGTATAATAATGCAAATAGTTGACAGTTGGCCAGAGATAGTTACTACATTTTAGAATTCTAATGACTTCATAAACTAGAGATTTACAGTGATATCAGAATCAAGGCACTGCCATTCAACATATTATATCCAACATATTATTTCAATGAAAGCTTCTAAGCGCCATTTTCACTTTTAAAGTCATGAGGGGACCTTGTTCTCAAAGATATGGAAGAGTTCATCTTCCAGGTACAGCTTCTGATGTGATTATATTTTCCAAGTCCAACACTGAGCCAGTCCATCTGAACTCTGACTTTCATATTGGTCTGCCCGATATCCGCATGAATTAAATTGATCAATCACAGCCCTTACAGGTTAAAATTTGTACAATATGCATTTACCAAGTCAAGAATTTCCCAGGAATTTTAATATAAATGCTTGTCAAATTCTATAGAATTGTGAAAGGAAGTGTTATAAATAATCAACATGGGACGGCACGGTGGCACAGTGGTTAGCATTGCTGCCTCACAGTGCCAGAGACCCGGGTTCAATTCCCGACTGTGTGGAGTTTGCACATTCTCCCCGTGTCTGCGTGGGTTTCCTCCGGGTGCTCCGGTTTCCTCCCACAGTCCAAAGATGTGCAGGTTAGGTGGATTGGCCATGCTAAATTGCCCGTAGTGTGAGGTAAAAAGGGATAAGTGTAGGGGAATGGGTGGGTTGCGCTTCAGCGGGTCGGTGTGGACTTGTTGGGCCGAAGGGCCTGTTTCCAAACTGTAAGTAATCTAAAGTAATCTAATCTAATGTCTGGCAGCATTTGTGGATGGAGAAATAACATGAGCATTTCAGGTCCGAGAGTTTTCATCAGTCTGGGCAAAGGTAGTAGGCTTTGCAGATGTGAAGGGGCAGATGGTGGGAAAGAAGAATAAGGGTGTACGTTTGTGGCGGAGTTCAGTGTGAAAGAGATTAAATTACAAGAGGCTTCATGGTGCAAGGCTAAAGTAAGTGGCAGTAGGGCAAGTAAATAAACAACAGCGTATCTGGAAAATGTGTGAATGATGAGATTCTGAATTGCTCCCATCCAAAAGCAAAACAAGCATGATAAAAGATAAACAAGTGGAAAAGAATCCAAATAGTCAAACAAAATGGACAGAAAAGTTATAAACTGAAACTGTTGAACAGATTGTTGAGGTAGTAAAATAGCCAGTCAAAAGACACTGGTCCTTGAGACCGAAAGAGCCTCATTGGAGCATTACAACAAGCCAAAGGAAGGAAGATCAGAATGGAAGCAAAGTGGAGAATTCAACTGACAAGTGATTGGACACTCAGGTGCATTCTTGTGGCTAATCGGATATGTAAATCTGTATTTAGTATCCCTAATGTATAGGAGACCATGTCCAGCAGCAAATGCAATACACTACATTGAAAGAGGTGTATGTAAATTACTGTTTCATTTGAAGGGGTAACCTGGGACCTTGGATGATAAGAAGAAAAGATGTAAATGAGCAAACATTGCACCTCTGGTATTTGCATTGAAGAGTGGTTGGAGGAAGAGAAAGGTTGTAGAGATAACAAAGAAGTGGAATAGGAAATCCAGTGGAGGATTGGTCCTTTTAGAATGCTGGAAGGGGAGGGAAAGATGTGTTTGATAGTGTCATCATACTGAAAGTGGCAAAAATAATCCATTGGATAATGGTGGTGGAGCGGATGGTTCGACAAATGGAACCTTATCCCAATTCTGAGCAGAAGAAGACGTGAAAGAAGAAGAGCATGAAGTAGAAGGGATATTGGTGACATGGGGAGTGTCCTCAGCTGAGGGTAAAAGAGTATTCGAAAGCGATAGTGTCGGTGATGGCATAATCCGAACAAAGTAACTTAGAAAATGGAACTGAGTCCTTGCAAGAAGCAGGATGGAAGGAAGTGACATCTTGTCGCTGTGAGAGTTTGTGGACTTATGATTAATTTGCTTTACAACTTGTCCCCAGAAATGGAGGCAGAGAAGTCAAGGAAAGGAAGGGAAGAGTCAAAAATCAACCGTGAAGGCATGTTAACTCTGCTTCTTACACAACAGATGCTGCAAGACCAGCTGAGAATTACCAGCATTTTCTGGCTTTATGTCACCTTTATGGAATCCAGAGTATTTTATTTTGTCATATAGAATATAGATTGGGCAATTTCAAAAATAATATTGTCAAACAGATATTTCAAAAAGTCCATTAAAATGTCAATTTACAATAGAGCTTCTCTCATTATTGTGGTCTTAAACTGCATTCTTCCAAACTTCTCCTGCACTAACTTTCTGTTTTTTTTTAAAGTTATCCTATGCTAGAACTCACTAGGTCTCCAATGACCTCTGCTCTGGAGGGAAATTTTGCCTGAAGCACAAATTTCTTTAATGTAGGATATCAAACAAATAATAACACTATCTACCAATAGCATAAAGTTTATATCCAAGACTCTATTGATCAATTATTAATCCAGACCAAACTCTCAAGGTATTTGCAAAGGACTACTCAACAGTACAACATAGATACAAAATTCCAGTAGGAATTCCTATTTTGCTCCAAAGTGACAGTGTATGATGCATTGAGCATCTATCTCTTGCACCATGGGTCAAGGCACATCGCCTTGAGAAGCTGAATTTTGAAGGTGCAGCAGTGTTTAGAATCAAATTCTTGTGGTCATCTCAGAAACTGAGCCATTAAGTAATGGGGCTTTGTGCTTTAAGACTAGTTTATTATTGTGGATCTTGGAGTCCCTGTCCAGTTGCCCTGCATCTGATATTACTTTGCTTTAGGTGACACAGAGGCCGGGCTCCCACAAGATGAAGTGTCTTTTCCGAATCAGCTTCGTCCCAAAGGATCCTATTGATTTATTGCGGAGGGATGCAGTTGCTTTTGAGTATTTATATGTTCAGGTAAGTGCATCTTTACTCTGATACTAGTTGATCTGTCAAATTATGTGTTTGATACATTATTTAGTTTTTACTTTCATAAACTGTATCCAGCAATCTCGCATTCATAACAAACACAGAGAAGGCTAGAGAAACTCAGCAGGTCTGACAGCATCTGTGGAGAGAGAAACAGAGTTAATGTTCGAATCCGGTATAACTCTTTTTTCAGAAGATTCATACAGGACTTGAAACATGAACTCTGTTTCTCTCTCCACAGATGCTGCCAGACCTGCTGAGTATCTCTATGCTTGTTTCAGAATTCCAGCATACACAGTATTTACTTTTCTTGCATTTATGTAATGGTACATCTGAAAGTGCTTCGCGGGATTGTTATAGAGTGAAAATTTGACACTGAGACACATGAGAAGATAATAGGGAAATGGAGCAAACTTTCTTCAAAGAGGTAAGTTCAAAATCTCTTAAAGGTGAGGATAAATGAACAGTTAGACAAGCAAAGCAATATCCCCTTACCAGAGTGCAATTTAAACATTTCTACTGGTCAAATTGCAAGTTAATTTTAGATTTTTTTATACACAGTAACTTGTGTTGGCAAGAATAATGAAAAATGTGAAACAAAGAAATACATTTGCTGAATTGCACCTTGTGAACATTTCAGATTGTGGAATCATCTCCCACGTTTCTTTGTCTGCTATGTGCTCAATTAACTGAAGAGCTTAATGCTTGCATTCAATAATTGATGTAAGAATGCCTTGCTAATATATGAAATGATTATTTGCTCATTTCATCAACTGTAATTTCTGGACTAATATGTTGCGTATGAAAGCAAAACAATCAATAGTCATGAAAAGGGAAGATTCAATCTTTGGTCATCAATTGAAGACAAGATTAAAGAATAATTGTAACTTGTATCTGTATTGCACATTTAAAGTAGAATAACATCCCAAATTGCTTCAGAAGTATCTAATAAGAGCTTAATATTACAGACTCTGATCATCTTTAAAAGTCATGATATGGAGAAGCTGGTGTTGAACTCGGGTGGGCAAAGTTAAAAACCACCCAACACCAGGTAATAGTGCAACAAGTTTATTTGGAAGCATTAACTTTCGGAGCATTGTTACTTTATCAGGTTGCTGTCCTGAGGACAGCTATCTGATGAAGGAGCAACCCTCTGAAAATTTGTGCTTCCGAATAAACCTGGTGTTGGGTGATTTTTAACTTTATCCTTAAAAATGACACTTGTAACAGATCAGTTTTGAATGAAAATAGCCACTTTTGATGAGTAATAGCTCACATATAAAGCATCTGAAATCATTAGCATTTGGGAGAAGGGAAGAGGTTCAAGACACTCATTTTGAGAGGTATTTCCCCTCCATTCCCATTCCTGGGTCTGCTAATAACAGAAATATTTTATCGAATTCAGGCTTGCTATTGTCTCCATAAGAGAATCTGAAAGGGCCAGGATGCATGTCACAGCGACCTCTACTTCCAATGACCAACCTCCATACTGTGCCTTCTCCAAATGAAAATATTAATAATTCCACACACTGTGTAACTAACTGTGTGATTGAGTTTTGTCCTATCAATTATGAAGTGTCAGTTGAGAGCTTTCAGGCTGTGTATCAGTTCCCCCTGAGATAGGTAGATGATACTTTTCAGAAATCTTCTTGGATGGCACATATAACAAAGATATCCACACTTCTTTTGAAGGCACAGCTCAGATACTTTGCTGGTCTTTGCTGTTTGTCTTCAACTCTTCTTTGCTTCTATAAGAGAGCCAAAGTAAGAAGGGAAGGCCAGCCTGTGATGAACATTGTCAATCCACAAACCACAAAACTGATGACCCTCCCACTGAGTAAATCTTGAACATGTTTATTATGGATTACAATAATGCATGCATTCTTGTTTGTAAATTAGTGTATATATCTGAGCAAGGCAGGAGTAGCAAGGTGGGTTCAGTACTCCTCACAGGCTGACATCTCTATATAACATCTATAGTGGATGCCAGAAGGAAGAAAGAGAGAGAAATGTAAAATGATTTCAGAAGAAATAAGAACAAGAATAGGCCATTTGATCCTTAAGCCACCTTTGCCATACAAAGGTGATGGTGACCTCAACTCTGTTTTCTTGTCTGTGCCTTTTAAATCTTGACTGTCTTGTAGATCAAAGATTTGACAAGCTAAGTCTTGAATAATTCAATGACCCAGCCTCCTATGCTTTTCGTGGAAGAGACCTCCAAAGCCTGATGACCCTCTGAGTGGAAAAAAAAGTCTCAGTCTCAAAGAGGAGACCCCTTATATAAAACGCTCCCCCCTAGGTCTCCAATTCTGTGATGAGGGGAAACATCCTCTCGGCGCTTACACTTTCAAATCCTTCAGAATCTTATTATTTTCAATATGTACACGTTTCATTATCCTGAACTCATTTGAGTTCTGGTCCAACCTGCTCAAATTTCCTCACCAAGAAACCCTTTCATCCTCAGAATCAATTTAGTAAACATTCTCTAAACTGCATATATAAAGATTTCCTGCATGTAAAGATGGAACATTGCCCATTGGATGAGGTGGCAGTTACCATCATCATAGATTCTCTTCTACCTGCTCAAGACTGTACACCAAAGTGGCACACTCGACTCAAAATAAAATTGGTATGTGTGACCTTTCTGTAAAATTACCATCTGTACTTGTTATCAGTTGAAATAGGGAAACAGAAAAATTGCTGCTAATATATAATACTGAAAAGCTACAGCTACATTCAGTTTTGGATACTGGTGTATTGGCAGGTGATGGGTTTCACAGATCATTGATTATCTTGGGGTGAGACATTTCTGCTTGGTGACATCTATCCCTTTATTGTTTCTCTGTCAGAGTTGCAATGACGTGGTGCAGGAACGATTTGGACCTGAGCTGAAGTATGATGTGGCTCTCCGACTTGCTGCATTACAGATGTATATTTTGACTATCAGCACCAAACAATCACAGAAAGTCTCTCTTAAATACATTGAGTAAGTAATGAAAAGGCTTTTGATGATTCAGACAATAATTTGCGATATTTGGTGTATTGGCAAAGGAATGAATGAATATCCATCAATGGGCATGACTAACTCCTGACTGGAATTAACTCTCCATGGTTAGATTCAAATAATGCTTTGACTGTACACTAGATCCAGCTAGTAACTGTGTCTCATAATCCATGTCATGCAAAATGTTTTACTCTGTATATTCTCTCTATTGACTGTTTATAACACCCATTGGAAATTTATATTAATTTCTTTCAGAACAAACAGTTAAGCATTCTAAACAAAATTTCAGTTTCTAAAAGTATCGTGATCAAATTAGTTCATATTCTTGTGACAGGAATTCTCTCTCTCCTTTCTTCAAAGCAGTTAATATCCTGAAAATACCCTAAAGCAGGACTATTAATAAATTTACAGTTCTAACCATTTTCACCTGACTGCTTCATTGAAACGGAATGCCTTCCCACATGGTGAGTTTGGTGGTAGAGGATATTTAATTTGGTGTGAAACCAGTGGATGTTGTACCTGCCAGATTGCTGCCACTGCCCTGATTAACTCTAGGGCAGGTTGGCTTATGTACATCGCTCAGGCCCCACTCTCAATCAATGCCCCTTTTAGACTCTCATGCTGCTGCCATGGATATTCACCCCGAGGTGGTGGTGGATGCCCCTGTGGGAGCTCCATAAAGCAAACCCTGCTGTGGATGCATATGGGCTCCTGGAAATGGCGGCAGGTTCATGGGGTGCTTTATTGAGGGACCTGGCTTCATGAAGGAGCTGAGAGCTGCCTTCCCTGGCCTACCTGCTGTCTCTACCTATCAAACTCCCCTCCTCTGCCGCCCAAATCTGCAACCACCCTCTCATTATCATTCATCCTATGCCTAAGTCCTTGCCAGTTCTGGATCTTAGTGGGTTTATCACAGAGAGTGTCCACTGCCAAAATATGAAAAATCATGGAATCATAGAATCCCTACTGTGTAGGAAAAAGGCCGTTCAGCCCAACAAGTCTCCACCGATCCTCCGAAGAGTAATCCAACCAGACCCATTCTCCCAGCCCTATATTTACACCTGGGTAATGCACCTAATCTACACATTCCTGAACACTATGGACAATTTAGCATTGCCAATTCATCTGAACTGCACATCTTTGGATTATGGGAGGAAACCAGAGCACCCAGAGGAAACCCACACAGACATGGGGAGAATGTGCAAACGGCACACAGACAGTCACCCAAGGCTGGATCCCTGACCCATACTATCTCTGGCTGACAGGCAGCTCTCAGCTGGCAGAACAGTGTCCCTGGGATCTTCGATCAGGGAAAGGCCTCCTTATTGCCCAGTCCTTTCTAAAAAGAGATGACATGCAGTACTTAGACGCTCTCCAGTCCTTATGCTACATTAAAATTAGCCCTTTGATTCTGCCTGACTTTATACATTCCATAAACAGTTACCTCTATGGGCAGAATCATCCAGGGCCCTGAATGACGTGGGCTGCGGTGAGTAACCTGGCAGAATTTCTCAAATAGTCCAGCATGGCCTTTCCCAATGTCCGGAGCAACCAGCTGTACTTTCAAACCAAGTTCTGCATGTTGAGATGAGATTCATGCTAAACAGCGGTAAGATACCTATAAAGAGCAATCATTACTTGTCATCGTCATGAACTGTACATCTTGTCCACATTAACATGCAACTTCCTAACCTACCGCCCATCACAAGGAAGCTGGACATTGAATATTCTCCATGTGAAAATCAGAGCAGGTACCAGGCCACCCAGCTGGCCGCTTGCTCCTCTGAAAAGCCATCTTGGAGACCTGGCAACACCATCTGAGGAGATACGTCAGGGCACCTTCCACACTCCCCTTCCATCCATGAATGTTGGCATCTGATACCTAGCAAACCAGAGAGCATCAGGACGTGCAGAAGTCGACGTTTCGGGTGTAACCCTTTTTCCCAAAATGTCGACTTCTCCACCTCCTGCCTGGCTTTCTGTGTTCTTCCAGCCTCCTGCCTGTGTAACTTGGATTCCAGTATCTGCAGATTTTTTTGTCTCTGGCATCTGAAACCTGCCAGCCTCTCAACATCCTCATGGCAAGCATTGAAAAGCTGCTGCAAGAACATTTTGCCCACGAGGTCAGGCACCGTGTGAGCCCTGTCTTAGCGCTCACTCACCTTGTGCTCACAGCATGCCTGCCTTGCCTGTGTTGTCTTGTCTTTTTGAGGTGGACAAGAGTGTGGGGGAGGCAGGCAAAATGTAGCACCTAAGAGTGGGAAGGGTAGAGCATGAGCCTTGATGGAAGGTGGGTACAGTTGCAGAGAGGAGATGGTGGCAGTTATCCAGACTGAGTGGAGAAGGGCATTGACCTTCTTCCTGCTGTGCTGGGCATTCCTCCAGATGGCTGAAGCTGGCTCAGGTGCAACCTCAGTGCATTATATGGGATGATGCTCATCAGTTACCAAGCATAGCATGTCCTGATTAAGTTTGATTTATTCTGTTCATCACAGTTCTACAGTGTTTTAATACAACAGAATCAGTGGTGGTGGTAAATTATTGTGTTGCAGGGAACATGATAACTTTAGTATCATTTGTATGTCCTTGCACAGGCAGTACTTATTAGCATATGTGAGCTCCTAAAACTGTTAAACCAGAATAGTTGAAAAAAATTAATGAGGTCATTGTCATAGCTTTCACAATTAATTGGATGTAAACATTCTACTGGCGCATGACTTTTGATAGCTGGCTGACAGAAATTTAATTAGAACTTCACCTTCTACGCCACAAATGTCAGCAGGATATTGCTTCTCATTTAGGTGAGAAAACGGCAGTACGTATGCTCAGTTTTAGAGAGCATTGGAGAGTTATTAGTCAGAACATATTTTATCTTTTGAAAATGAGTAAAATCACTTGGGGTTTTGTCACACCAAGAAATATAACAGTCTTTTCCCTGTCCAATAGTCCCTCCCCAGTAATAAGTGCCAAAGATTGGTAACTAATATTTTTCATTTACAATCATTCACATTTCCGGAGCACCTCTGAAGAATGTGTTGTGTTCAACAGTTCTCTGGTGGAAAAATTACTGTGCAGTGATATTTTGGTTCTTGTACTTGGATTTGGATATGTGTATTTCAGCTTTTCAACTATACTGTAATTAAAACAATAGAGGTGAAGAATAGAATGGCTTAGTAATTTATTGATTTAACAACTGACTAATTAGAATTACATGACATTCACTGCAGGAGATCTGGGACCTGTGTCAGAAAAATGACAAGACTTTTACTTTACCATTCAGGTTGTAGAATCATTGATGAACAGCATAGAGTCTGAACTAGGAAGTATTAGTTGGTTTATTTAATCCAACATTATGTTAAAAAATGGTATTCAAAAATTGAAACTGTGTGCAAAAAAAGTAAGAGAGAGAAAAGAGGCCAATCACACAAGAGAAGAATATTGGGATTACTTTGTTTGATTTTTAAAAATCAACAACAATGAATGAGAATCCCACACTTAGCAAATTAAGTCTGCAATGGCAGCGAAATTATTGGCAGTAACTAAAACATAAAACAGCATTAAAAATGTGTTTACATTGCAGTGGACAAGCCCTATCTTTGATGGGAGACTTTAATGGATATATCTCCTAGGTAAAGAAACTTTGTGCCTTTCATATGTTTCAATGTTCGGTCCCTTGGTGAGACATTGAAACGGCAGAGGTTCTGGAACAGTGGGGCAACACTTAGAGTAGCCTTCTGATTTAATTTCTATGTTGGTTATCAGAGGTTACAATGTAATATTTAATATCAATAAGTACTGTCAGCTCATTGCCACTTCTGCAGAAAAATCTCATTCAATTTTTTTTAATAAGAAATCAGGCCAGTTAAGCAACCTCTGTCCGATTTGATCAAAAACTAAATTCATGTTGAGGAAGCTGGAATCATCAAGTACGTATCAGTGAGACTCATTTGTCACACCAGAGGCAGATCAGCTGCAAGGCTCTTGTTGGTTTGGATTTAGATTACTTCTGCCATGACTTAGATACTGTAGCAGCCTGTGTCCAAGTACAGCAATGACTGGAAAATATTCAGTCTTGGGCTGTTAAATGATAAGCAATGTTCCTATCTTGAAAGTGCCATGTAATGGCTATCTCCAACAAGTACAGAACATTTCAGAAAAGAATTCAAAATATTCAATGAAAATGCACTCCATTGAGAAACAAATACTCAGCAAAAAAGACCAACTAAGGAAGTTCAGATTGGATTAGATTAAAGTAAATCACACACTTTGAAAATGCTCTATTCATCCCTACTGTCTGCTCCCTGTCTGTTAACCAATCCATGATAACATATTGACTCCTTTTCCATGCTCTTGTGTGGTGCTTTATCAAATGCCTTTTGTAAATCCAAAGAGCACATTTATCAATGCCCCAATATCTTAGCCTTCTTGTTACATCCTGAAAAAACTCTCATAAATTTGTCAGACAGGGTTTCCTTTCAAGAAACCATATTCATTTAATTTAAGTGCATTGTAAATATTTCCTGAATAATAGATTTCCACATTTCCAGATGATGGATGTCAGGCTAACTGGCTTGTCATTCCTCGTTCTCTCTCCTTTATTTCATGTATAGCAGTGTTACATTGACAAATTTGCACTTAGCAGAGATTATTCCCAAATTCAAATTTACTGCTAATCTAAACTATAGTTTGACAAAAAAAAACTTCAGAGACATCCCACCAACCACCAATTTTCAAGTTACATTCATTCTTCATTGTCTCCACTCTGCGCTCCCATTATAAACACTGATTCTTTCTGCCATGCAAAGAAACAGCAATGTTTCCCATATATAAGATGAATTGTAGCAACTCACCAAGTCTCCTTTGATAGCACCTTCCAAAACTACAATTTCCACCACGTAGAAAGACAAGGAGAGTAGATATTTGTGAGTACCATTATTCATCAGGAATGGCTGATGAAGGGCTTATGTCCGAAACGTTGATTCTCTGCTCCTTGGATGATGTCTGACCTGCCGTCCAGCAACACGGTGGCACAGTGGTTAGCACTGCTGCCTCACAGCGCTAGAGACCCGGGTTCAATTCCCGACTCAGGCGACTCTCTGTGTGGAGTTTGCACGTTCTCCCCGTGTCTGCATGGGTTTCCTCCGGGTGCTCCGGTTTCCTCCCACAGTCCAAAGATGTGCAGGTCAGGTGAATTGGCCATGCTAAATTGCCCGTAGTGTTAGGTAAGGGGTAAATGTAGGGGTATGGGTGGGTTGCGCTTCGGCGGGTCGGTGTGGACTTGTTGGGCCGAAGGGCCTGTTTCCACACTGTAAGTAATCTAATCTAATCTAATCTAAAAACACGCTCTTGACTTTGATCTCCAGCATTTGCAATCCTCACTCTCTACTGAGTACCACCATTGCCAACTTCCCCTCCAACCGCACACTATCCTAACTTGGAAGGATATCTCCATTTCTTTGTTGTCAGTAGATCAAAAATTCTGGAAATTCTCTCTTATCTTTGGATCATCTCGGAAACGCAACAGACAGACTG
Source organism: Chiloscyllium plagiosum (assembly GCF_004010195.1). Lineage (NCBI taxonomy): Eukaryota > Metazoa > Chordata > Chondrichthyes > Orectolobiformes > Hemiscylliidae > Chiloscyllium > Chiloscyllium plagiosum. Next base: position 17,193,171 of record NC_057721.1, on the reverse strand, counting down.
CAGCAGTTAACGAAAGTGATCCATTACTGCATTCTCAAAATAGAGTATATTTAGGGGTGAGCAGCTTACACTGCCTTACCAGTTATAATCACACAAGGTTAAGAAAATCCACCATCTTACATTATTTATGAATCAAAAGGCTGAGTTAGAATTCTGTGCAACATGTTTTGACTTAGCTTTTCTTTTATAAGCAGTAATTTAGAAGCAAGCAATCTTAGAGAAAGGTAACCTCTGCCCTTTGAATTATAATTCTTTCACAGGAAAGAATGGGGCCTTGAAACCTTCCTTCCCCCTATGGTCTTACAGAGCATGAAGGAGAAGAATGTGAAGAAAGCACTTTCTCACATCCTGAAAGCAAACCAAAATCTTGTTCCTCCGGGCAAAAAGGTAACGTTTCCCCATAAATTAATAATGATCTACAAGATAAAATATTTCACGGCAGTATAACTGCTGATATTGTTCTATGAATTCTACAATATTATGCAGGAACTTTGTTTCTTATACAGGAGATGTACTATTGTTGTCAATGTTATCACCAACAGAGTAGGGCACGGAATAATTGTGATTTCACCAGTAGTATAACATTCTTGTGTTTTAAAAGAGGTATTGCATGGGGTCTAACACCAATTAAATGAATAAAGAAATAAAAATGTAGTAATACGATGTGACATTACAGAAATGTCTGAAAAATTTAAACATTCCCTGTGTTAAACTAGCAACTATTTACCTTCTAGAATAATTAAATTGCTGAGAAGTTTCAAAACTGCAAGAAATTACTAAAGAATCCTTTTTTAATGGGCCAGAACTCAGTCTGACTGTATTTTGTTAAATTCTAATTTTGGTGGTGAAGCTGAGTATCCATCGGCATGAGTTAAACGAATTTCCATTTTGTGTTTCTCCCCCCAGTACAAATGTCTATATTGACAGAAATATTAGGATGCTTGATATTTAAACACTAAGTTATATCCAACTGTATTCTGACACATTCAGATATCAGCAATTCATCATCACTCCTCAATGTAAATTTTACCTCAATATTAGTCTCTTACTTTCTATTGCAGCTCTCGGCACTGCAAGCCAAGGTGCACTACTTAAAGTTTCTCAGTGACCTGCGTTTGTATGGAGGCCGGGTCTTTAAAGCAATGCTAGTGGTAATGTATCTTAATTCTTCTCTGAATTTTTCTAACATTGGGAACAAAACTTATATGAATCTTCAAGTTAGGTAAAAGCTATAATAACAATCCTCGAAGATGTGACTCTTCACACACCGACATACACAAACACCCACAAATTTATCAGGGATCACGTTAGATTATTGGATCAACATTGACAATGTTTCTGATGAATTGTATTGTATTGTATTGCTGTGTTTACCTTCCAAAAAGATTGCTAAAGTAGGTTAGTTAAAAATTCCCACCAAGAATAATGACCCATTATCTCGAGTTGTCAAATCGCTACAGTTTAATGACCTTGAGTGTTTGACAACAATTTAGGAAAGCTTGAGTTTTCGGAAAAATTGGTCTTGTATATATAGAATCTTTACTAGAGAATATTTATTAGGCTATTCATACCTTCAGTTGTGGTCTTTCTGTTCATAGCTCACTGAGGTGTTATTGCCACAAAACGAAATGCACTGGAGGTGTCTTTGAAGTCATAGAGTCATAGAGATCTACAGCATCGAAACAGACCCTTCAATCCAACCCATCCATGCCGACCAGATATCCCAACCCAATCTAGTCCCACCTGCCAGCACCTGGCCCATATCCCTCCAAACCCTTCCTATTCATATACTCATCCAAATGCCTTTTAAATGTTGCAGTTGTACCAGCCTCCACCACTTCCTCTGGCAGCTCATTCCACACAGGTACCACCCTCTGCATGAAAAAGTTGCCCCTTAGGTCCCATTTATATCTTTCCCCTCTCACCCTAAACCTATGCCCTCTAGTTCTGGACTCCCTGAC